>NC_084464.1:14859594-15192094 GCF_027409185.1 Cynocephalus volans
TATGGGATCCTTAGTGAAAGATGGTGGGTCCAACTGAACATTTTGACTGGAGGACAAAGTTCAGATCTCCTCAGAAGAGTCTGGAACTCAGGGCTGACTCATTAAATCAACATTTCTTGGGTCTTCTTGGTGGATCCCAAATGCTGATTCCATGAGCAGCCTAGGAGGAGAAAATCCTCCTTGGCCTTTCCTCTGAAAACACCCTTTGGAAGACCGGTGGTTTACTTTACTAAAAATAAGCTAGATGTTGAAGCAACGTGTTGGAAAATAAAGCACCGGGCTCATTGTTTATTTTGGAAAAAATATTAAAATTCCGTTAATCCAGCTGTAATTGGTGATCAGTACCAGAAAGACTGGTTGGAGGCCTTAATTAGCGGGGCTGCTGGAAAGACAGCTCAAAGGTATTGTAAATGTTTTCTCTCCTGCTGGGGTTATCTGGCAGGAACGGTGCAGCTTATCGCCAGAGATGTTTTCACCAGGCTGCTTCTGAACTTTAACCCACTGTTGCAACTGGGGTCATGCAGGGGAGAGACAGGGTCCGGGCCCCCAGCATAGCCAACCCAGACTGGGACCTGCTGTCAGCTGCATGCACCCGCCTTCACCTGGGGCCCGGGTGCTGCCAGCGCCCAGAGGGTTAGTTGTGGTGTGTAGAACAGGACGTGAACGGCACTGGAAAATGGTGACTACACGAGAAGCCAACGTGGTCCAGAGAGGGTTGGCGTCTCTGCTGAAGGTTTTCCTCTGCTCCGGAGGGAAATGTAGACATCGTTGGGGACAGAAGGCGGGTTGGGCTGTCATCCTGTTTATCCGCCCATCCGTCTGCGTGTCCTGAGTTTGCACTCTCTTCAGTTTTTCCCAGACTGCTGGGCCTGGGCAATTTTACTTCTTGCCCAGTTGCCGGTTTAATACCGGTGTGAATCAGAGGGGCGTTTAGCCAGCGCCCACAGCACGGAGCATCCAGGCAAGTTTCAGCGAAACAGGAGCTACGGGAGTTCCAGCTCGCCAAATCAGGGCTTCCTTTCAGGGCTGGGGCCGAGGGCTGGATTTACTGTGGCTCCAGCCTCCCTTCTGCCCTGCGGTCATTCTCACCTTCCTCCCTGCCCTGTCCCCCCCACGATTCCACCTCCCTCTGCTGCCCTGAGCTCAGGGGTGCAGAGTGGCTTTCGCTGAACTTACTGAGGTCTCAAACACTCTTGGGGGCATCAGAGCTGAGAGGATAGCTGTGCCGGTGCCAGATTACCCAAACCTGTCTCAGCATTGCCCTGTCTTTTTAGGTTGGAAGGCATCACAAAGTGGCCAGGCCAACTTCCATTCAGGGTGATGTCATTTACAACCTGTGGGTCCTACTCTCTCTCCTGTTATCTGTGTGCATGTCAAGTTTGTAATTGTGTTTCTGCAACCCCAATTGCTCGCTGCGTTTTCATTTTATTTTGGTGGGAGGCCTTAGGGGGCAGGAAGAGAGCCAAAGCCTCACTTTTCCATCCTTTCTTCACCTGGAGATCTTCAAGCATGCTCCCGGTGGGTGAGGCTGACCCCAGGCACCTGTCTTTGGGGCAGAGGTAAATTTGGATGGGAGGGTGGGGGCAGGGCAGAGGGGCATAGAGATTTGTTGGAGGGTCTGGGTGCTCTGCAGGTGTTAAAGGTGGTGGGTCACCCTTCTTTGCTGGGGCCAGTGCTCTTTTCATAAATCTTCATGCCCCCACACCCTTCCACCTGGATGCTTCTTGGTGTGATTGGGTAAAAGTGGGCAAATCCTTTAGAAATGCAAAAGGCAGAGGGAGATGTGGGGAGGAATCAGGGGAAGCTTTTTGCTAGACTGCTTGGAATTCCTCTCCTATTGGAAATATACCCTCCACCCTTCCTCCTGTGATGCAGAAACTGAAAGCAGCAACGTTTCCCCTTTCTCACCCGAATGGAGGGCCCCCTCTGCTTAGGGCCACGGGTGCCCATTGGCTGCCACTGCCAGAGCTGTGGAGACACGTGGCTGCCATGTAGGCAGTGAGTCAGCATCCACCTGCACAGGGGCCCTGGGAACCGGCAAGGGTACTCACCAGCCTCAGGTTAATATTAACCGTCCCAGGCAGTCCAGGGCAAATCCAGGAAGAGGGCGTGGTGGCCTCAGGGTGAAGAAACAGCAAGCCCTGAGTCCCCTTGGCCCTGCAAGTCACCTGGCTCACTCCCTCCTGAAAATTCATGTTCTCTTTCCCTACCGCCCAAGGATTTGGGTGAAATACTGCAGCTGGCTAGGCCCCTGTAAGGCAGAGGCCATAGGTTGGGGGTCAGAGCTGGATTACAGGTCAAGGCCCACTGTGAGACCTTGGAAGAGCTATTCTCAGAGCCTTGGTGTCCTCATTTGAGGAAAACAGACACCATGTCACGTGCATTTTAGGCTCCTTGTGAGCTCCCACAAGATACAGTGAGAACAGCACAGAGAGGCAGCTATTATTTTTTCCCCTGTATTGCTAGGGCTCGTGCTCACAGACCCCTCAAGCCTGTTGCACAGACTGGGTCAAAGACCCTTTACGTGCAAGTCCACGAGCTAGGTAATAGGGAAAGATCCTAGGAGCCGGGGGTAAAAAAATTAATGGGCTTTATTCAGAGCTAGGAGCAGCCACCCTACTGGCTTCCCACAGCGTCCCAAGAAGCGCTGTGTATCAGAGCCATTAGTCCTTTATGCTTAGGTCCATAACCCAGGACACCTGGGTGCCCGTGCGCAATTACATTAGACAGTATCCAAGGAACACCTGGGTGCACGTAGATATTCACAGCAAATGCTTGGCAAGATTCTGAACGATCTGAGGGGCCCTGACCATTTTCCTATATTTTCTCTACATTCCCCAAGGTCTGTTTTTCCTGCCACCTCAACCTCACAAGGGAAAAACTTCTCAAACAGTTCTGCTGGGAAGTCTGGAGAAGGGGTTTTATGCATTGTAATGACAACTGGTTTCATTTCCCTGGGTGTGAGGAGGGAAGGGTGACCGCATGCCAGAGGCTGGGGGACTGCGCAGAGGGATGGGCTATGAAGCTGATTCACCTGTGCGGGGAGTCTCCTGAGTGGTCCTGAATCCATCGGTGGGCTCGAGATTATGGAATAACAGCAGGCCTCTGAAATTTGGGAAGGTGAATTCAGAACGCCTGTGAGTGAGCACTTCAGCCTCGGGGATTTTGGCAAAGGGCACATGAGCCAGGCTGTGGCCTGTTGCATCTGCTGTCCTTGGAGCCTTATCACCCACTGAGAGATAACTGGGGTCTTGGCCAGATGATTCACGAGGGTGGCTTAACTGTTCAGGGCCAGCTCCTGAAAACTGGGGAAAGCAAACAAATATAGGAAGATTTGTTTGTTTATTCGACACATATAGACTGAGCACCTATGATGTGACAGCCCCTTTCTAAGTCACAGAGAGTGCAGAGCCTTGAGTGGCACAGATCAGGTCCCAGTTGAGGGAGGACAAGAAATAAACAAGGTGTTTAAATAAATAAACAAAACAACTCAGCTTGCAGTAAGTGCCTGGAGATAAAGAACTAGGCAGTGGCTTTCAAATTTGAGAGTGCATCGAAATCACCTTGAGGCTTGATAATAAAACACAGGTGGCCGGGTCCCACCCCCAGAGCTGCTGATTCTGTGTGTCTGGGGTGGGGCCCGATCATTTGCATTTCTAACAAGTTCTCAGGGGCTGCTGCTTCTGCTGCTGGTCCTGGGACCAACTTTGAGATCCCCAGACTAGGGTCATGGCATCAAGGGGTGAGGGTGGGGGCTAGTTTTAGAAACAGCTCAGAAGGATGAATCAGGAGCCTGAGGACTGACTGGAGGCAGAAGGGATGGGGACCATGTGACATTTGCAGTTCTTTTGTGGAAAGGACACCTGCAAAGAAAAGGAAAGCATCTCTGTCTTTTTGTCCTCATTTAGACGAGCTTTTGGAATCTTGTTGCTCTGGGGAGTCTGAAGACGGCAGGCGTGGTGCTACTTTTGCATCCCAGAGTTATTCTCATCTTCTCATGAAGCAGCAGTTTAAAGGCTGGATTTGAGTCTAAACTTGTGAGAAGCACCACTGATAGCACGGAGAAGGGTATTCTTGTTGTCATTGTAACCAGCTCCAGGGCTCACGTGTCCCTTTTCAACCCTTACAAAAAACACAGCTACTGGATGGATGGGTAAGACAATCTGTAGGTGAAATAAAGACAAAAACCATCACGGCTCAATAGGCTATAATTTATCTATTGGGCAGAGGGCATCGCTTCTCCGTCTGCCTATCCTCAGCGTCTGGCAGCAGACCTGCCTTCACGGTGAGCCGTGAATGTTTGTTGATTTCAAATATCTGTTCTCCACATTTCTTCACAACCAGCCCTATTCTAGGTGCTAGAGATACAGTGGCAAAGAAGACAGACTCAGCCCCTGCCCTCCCAGTTTATGGTCTAAATAGGGGAGGCAGACAAGTTAACAGGAAATTACATGAGGACTGTCATCTTATGGCATTCTATGACAGGAGAAGTACAGGGTGATAAGGAAACACATAACCAAGAGAGGCCAGGAAGGCTTCCTGGAAGAAGTGACCTACAAGATGGGGGACCAGTGGGGTGGGTAAGTAGTGGTAAAGGCAAGGGACCAAGCAGACAGTTTTCCAGATAGAGACATGGCATATGCAAAGGCCCAGACGTGAGAGAGGCACAGAACATTCCCTGGCTAGTATCGGCTCAGGACAACTGGAGCCAAGAACTGGGACTAGATCCTGAAGGGCCTTGTAGGGATGAATGAGCAGCCGATTTTAGGAAATGTCTTAGAGATTTCTTTGACTGGTTCCTGTTTACACCGAGTGTCAAAGGTTCTGACTTATGCCCAGAAGGGGATTAATCTAACATCCCTGTTGGGGAAACTTGCTAGGGTAATGTTTGAATTCTGTTTTGAATTGGTTGTTTGCAGGTCCTGGTTCCTGGATTTTCACTTCCTAGCTCCACAGGTGGAAGGAAATCTGGACAAACCAGTTTGAATTGGAGAGTCTTGTTGAACTCTTCACCGTGGTTTAGAGAAAGATGGTGTCCAAAATGGTTGTTAAAATGCTCAAGCATAATTTTCATACAGATGGTGCTGGCCCCTGAGAGTCACAGGTAGTTTTCTTTGTGCTCTATTTGCAGGCCTGGCATGTGGGCACCAACTCATGACTCTCTGACCTTGGGCAAGTCAATTAGGTTTTTGACGTCTCGCTTTTTATAGTTATAAAATGGGGATAGTCTGTGTCTCTACGGACATCTTAAGAATGTCATGCGTAGAAATGGAAGTGTCTGTGAAAATGCTGAGCTCCTGGAGGAAATGTTCAAACATCAGGATGTTGACTGCTAAAGGCATTTAGTCTTTGGTGTGGCAGTGGCCATGGTTGGCTCTGTGTGTGTGTGTGTGTGTGTGTGTGTGTGTGTGTATTTGATGGTTAACTATTCAGCCTAGAATTCTTCTCTAGTTTATTTCCATAAAAACACTTTCTACTTACATTTAGATAGACTGTCTTCTATCCTATTTATATAGAGAAGAGTATGTTCAGAAATTTCAGATTCATAAAACTTCCCAGATAGAAGAGAATGGGCCCAACACACATTTTTCTTTTTTTAGTTAATGTTTAATGTGTTTGGGAAAGCTGCACATTTCAGCTGAAAGTCTGTGCTTTGCATGCGTGAGAAGTGGCTATCGTCTCAAAAACCCTGTGAGCCCCTCACCTTCTGCTCTGAAATGCGTTTTCTTGTAACGATGGTGATCGAGATTCCCGTATGCCTGTTCTTTCTTCATCAGGCAGCCCCCTTTGAAGATCTCGGGTCTTGTTGAAACTCGAAGGTGGAATTACTTCCTCTGTCCTGACGGGCCTCTTTTTCGGGGCCTAGTTTTCCTTGCACTACAGGTGACCTGGATTTTTTGGTCACTGTAAAGCTACACAACTACGCCAGTTGTCAGGTTGGGGCAATAGCTAATAGATACGCCAATTGTATTGTTAAAGCAATTCATAACTAAAGCCAAAACATTTCATTATTGTCAGGGCTAGGGCTCAGATCCTTCAAACCCACTGTACAGACTGGGTCACCAGACCCCTCACACACAGGTCCACAAGCTCTAAGTAATTTGAAAAGATCCTGAGAGCCATTGGCAGATGGCACGAGCTCACTCCTCAGCAGCAGCTGCTGCTACTTATAGCAGTCTCCAGCAGCAGCGGTGGTGGCCTCTCAGAGGGTCCCGGGGACACTGGCAGCAACAGCTTGCAGCAACAGCCTGTAGCAGCAGTAGCGGCCTCCTTGTGGCCCCCCAGGGGCAGGGGGCAGGGTGGATCAGAGCTACTTGTCCTTTATACTTATAACCCAGGACACCTGGATGCACATGCACAATTACATTAGAAAGTAGCCAAGGAACACCTGGACACACGTGCATATTTACATCAAATGCTCGACGAGATTCTGAACATCCCAGGGGTCCTGACCATTTTCCTATATTTTACCAACAGTCACCGTCCACTGTGACTTTTTGATCCTAAGAAATACTGAAAGTCAGGTGGAAGTTAGCTGTAGGGGAGACAGTTGGACTTTTCTGATTGTTTAGGGTGTTATTTTTCAGGGTGACACACACATATGCCTTGCAGACATGAAAGAAACGCTCAGCTCAGGGAAACTGTCTTTTCCCAGGATTTCTCTTTTTGCATGCCTGATTTCCTTCAGATTTCTCTCTACTGTTTTGAAGACTGGCACAGAAAGTACAGAAATGAACTTTCACCTTAAAATGTGACCTATGTGGGCCGAGCCTGTGGCGCACTTGGTAGAGTGCTGCGCTGGGAGCGCGGCAACGCTCCCGCCGCGGGTTCGGATCCTATATAGGACTGACCGGTGCACTCACTGGCTGAGTGCCGGTCACGAAAAAACGACAAAAAAAAAAAAAAAAAATGTGACCTATGTACCTGATCCAAGAAAGATGGAAGCTACTAATTCTAAGTGATTGATGCCAAATGCAAATTATAGTTCCTGGCTGAGAGAAAAATTAACCTCGAACTTTTTTTTTTTTTTTAAATCCTGAAGTACAATGTGGAGATTCCTAAAGGGAAGCTAAGTGCCTTTAATCAGTCTTTGGACTGATCAACTCTTCTCTAGAAAGGCATTTAGTTTGTGTCCAGTTGTTAAAAATTACAGATGGTGATGCAACATATATGGATATTCTGTAATACAGGTTCATAGATCTGGGCCAAAGGGCACTAAACTTTTACATTTTGGTAGATAATGTAAAATTATCCCTAAAAAGTCTGTGCCGAGTTACACTCCTGTTTCCCCACATCCTCGCCAGCAGCTGACATTATCAATCTTACATTTTTACCAGTTTGATGGAGGAAAAACGGCATCTAATTTTTTCTGATTGCTAGTGAAGTTAAACATCTTTTCATATATTTATCAGCCATTTGTGTTTCTTCTCTGAAATGCATATATTTATTCTTTGCATTTTAAAAATTGACTTGTTTAATCTTTAATATGTACTGCACTGCAATTGTTCATTACCTTATTTTGTTTACAGCATACATTGATTCCTGTTAACTATGCATTAGAAACACATGATAGGGAATGAGTAAACGATAATGCAGTAAATTGAAAAATCATCATGTTTTGGAACAGAAAGGCTGATGGAGATAATTTTGTCCAACTGCCTCATTTTACAAAAGAGAACACCAACGTTTTGAGAGGCAAAATGTGTCTTGCAGTTGGCTAGTAGCAGTTCTGAAAACTGATTCCAGTTCAAGTATTTTTTTCCTGCCATGTGCCCCTCATGAAACAGTGTTTAGGGAGACTGTCACTGGTTATTCTTTTCTGGGTACTGTGTCTTCCAGTAAATTGTCACTAATTTAACAACAAGCAAATGCAAATTTGTCCGAAACAGTGAGAGGGTAAGCTTTCTTAGCCACAGAAGATGGCTCCTGAGAGCTGTTACTATGCGGAGAGAAGGAAAGTTTCTTAGATTTTTAAAGCAGGTTTTATGGGGATGGGGCAACAATCACATGCAGATGGAAGAAAGGGATTCTTATTAAAAAAAAAAAAAAGGAGTGTGTGTGTGTGTGTGGGGGGGGTGCTGCTAATTGGCCCACTGGCCACACGTAAAGCTAATGGTGGCTGTGCATTTTCCGTCTTCCAATCCTTTCAGAATCTATAGCAAAGTATCAGTAGAAAACATCTAATTCAGAAACTTCCTTCCTACAATATTTGAAAAAATACTCCACATGATTTAGGGCTGTGTGTTCAGATATGTGAAGTATTTGGCTTGCAAAGAAGACTGCGTGAACCTTCTTCTAAGGAAGAAAAGATGAGCGGTGGGGTGAACAGCTGGTCTTCAAGTCAGGTTAGAAACCAAAGCAGGGCAACCTCCAGATTCAGGAGCTGGACATGTTGTTCAAGGGCTTTCTCAGCTGGGGCACTGAGATGGGCCTGCAAAAGGCAGAGAAACTCAGTGACAGTTTCATGTGTGCACAAGCCTGGAGTTAGAGGCGACTGAGTTGTCCTATTTTCAGGCAATGTGACAAGGAAGGGAGGCAAGACACATGACTGGGAATGTTCCCGGGCCCGTCCGCCTACTGACCAGTATGGCCTGGGACTGAGCTCCCTGCACGTGCTGGACAGGAATATGGAAAAATGGAACAGAGTTGTTATCTAAGTATGTGTCTGCTGTGCTGGGCCTGGAGGTTTCCCTGAATTTTCAGCAGTTTCCAGATCCACAGTCTCCCTTCCCTAAGTCACGTGGCCACTAGAACTATATTTTTCTGTGAGTGACCCACCATCCCCAGTGGCTGGGGACTCAGGGTTTCCTGGGACACAGAACTTTTCAGGGTGAAAACCAAGACAGTCTGGACAAACCAGGATGGTTGGTCACCTTGTGTGGATAACCCAGATGTGTTAGATCATTTCTGTAGTCAAAAATCAACAACATCAAACAGCAATAATGGACTTTTTTTTCCTTTTAGAAATTTTTCAAACAATTTTTTTTCTTAATTAGAAAACAAAACAAAACTGAGGTACAGGTGGAGCATCCCTAATCTGAAAATTGGAAATACTCCAAAATTTGAAACTTTTTGAGTACTTACGTGATGCTCAAAGGAAACGCTCATTGGAACATTTCGGATTTTGTATTTTCAGATTAGGGATGCTGAACCGGTAAGTAGGCAAATACTCTAAAATCTGAAAAAATCTGAAATCCAAAATACTTCTGGTCCCAAACATTTTGGCTATGGAATATTCAACTGTGTAACTTACAGTAAAGTACACAAATTTTAAGTGTACAGTAAATAAAATATAACACGTATGCATCTGGGTAACCACAAGACGTAAAGCATTTTCAGCACCTTCAAGCACTGTCATGCCTCTGTCTGGTAAGTGGCCTCTCCTTAACCCCCAACCCAATTTTGACTTCATAGGAATGGAATTAGACAATATGACTCTTTTGCATCTGACTTCTGTCACTCAATGTTATGCCTGTGAAATTCATCTATGTTGCAGCATGTTCTGAATTTTTATCTTTTTCATTGCCATATAGTTTTCTGTTATATGATTATACCACAATTTATTTATCCATCTGCTGTGGGTGGGCATTTGGGTGTTTTCAATGTTGGCAATTAGGCATAAAGTGGCGATAAACACTCTCGTATCTGTCTTTTGGTGCACAGTTGCATGAGCTTTTCTTGGGTCTCTAGTTCTTAGAAACCATGAGCCTGCTGGTTGTGTAGTGCCATAGTCAGGCACTTTGGCTGGATGACCTCAAGTTCTGGGGTGTCAGGTGGGCTCTAAGTGCTAAAGAGGACCAGTATTTCATTCACTGATCATTGGAGGTCTGAGGATGACAGAGAAATTCTGGGTGGAATGTGGGGTGGATTCTCGTCGACTTGGTAACTGGGGAGGGAGCATCCTGGAGGAGTTTGAGGTGACACTTAAGAATCATTGACAGATGTGTTTTCAACCTTTTATTACGAGAAGTTGCAAACATACACAAAAGCAGTGTAATTAAGTGAATAGCACAATGAACCTTCGTGGGCCCACCATGACTTCGACAATGATCAAATATGGCCAATCTTTTCTCCTCTGCACTCCCATTTACTTCCCCACACCCCATGATTATTTCTGGAGAAACTTTCAGACATTTCATACTTAAAGATTTCAGTGTTTATCTGTCAAAAAAGCAAAAACAAAAACAAAAAAACCTCAACAAAACTCAATTTCATTATCAGGCCTGAATCACTTGCAGCAATTCTTTATTATCATTAAATATCTGTGCAGTGTTTCCATTTTCTCAGTTATCAGGTGGTGACGACGACGATGATGATTAATTGTAAGACAGTTTGCTTGTTTGAATTGGGATCCTAATAAGATTTACGTAGTGGGATTGTTTGATATTCTCAAGTCTTTTTTGATCTGTAGGTTCCCCTTCATCATTTTTTCTTTGCAATTTTTCAATTTTTGATTATTTTTGAAGGAACCAGGTTACTTTTCCTGTGTTTTTCAGTCTTACTTTTTTGACTGTGTCCCCAGGGCCTTGCTGCTCTGTTACCTGTTTCTGTCCCTCTAAGCTGGTGCTGAGCTTCAATCATGTCCGAGTTTGGTCTGTTTCGGTGACCACCCCCACCTGGGAAGCGGTCTTGTCCCCCTGACCTTGCCTCCCACCCCACTCCCTCTTGCTCTCTCTGTTTCAGCTCCTCTGGCCTTGACCATCCCGGTCTGCTCCCCCTTTAGGGCCATTGCACGACCCTCCCCTCTGTTTTTCATCTCCTTCAAGTCTTTGCTCATGCTTTCTCTTCTTGATGACGCCTGCCGTGGCCGCCCTTGGAATACCTGCAACTCAGAGCAGCACTCCTGGTGCTAACGCAGTGCCTGACACAGGGTGAGCGGTCAGCAGTGTGCACGGGATGCAATAAAACAGGGAGAACCCCTCCAACACTTCCTCTGTCTGTGACGACAGTAGCAACAGCCGCACACGTTGACCGAATACCTGTCCAGTGCCAGACACGCTACGTGCCAAACACTCAGCTCATTCCGTCATCTCAGCAGTGTAGGCTGCGTCCTGTCATGGTCCTCCTCCTCCTACAAACAAGTGTGGTGGACATGGAGATGTGCTGCCCAGAGCCTCCAGCAGCCAGCCTCCTGTTCCAGGCCATGCATATCCTGGGCTGTCTGCATTGATCACCGATCCAGGCATGGCTATAAAGGCCCAGCCGGGCCAGCCAGCAAGGGCCAGCTCTGATGATGGAGCACATGTGCTCCAGAGCTCCCTGCAGGGTCGGCTGAGGCTTTGTCCGGCCTGCGCTGCAGTTTAGTTTCTCCCTCTGCCCAACCTTGATTCCGCTGCCTCCTTTCTGCAGGTGCTGATTTCTAATAAATCTCCTGCGGCGTCTTCATCCAGGATTGTGATACCAGAGAAATGAAAGTTTAGAGAGGTGGATAACCTTCCTAGTTCCTTCTAGTATGTGATAGAGCAGGGATTTTACTGAGCTGTGGTCTCTTCGATGGGATGTGCAATTTCTAGAAGTATCACGCCTCCTAGAACCCTGAATGTGGGGAAAGACCACCAGCTCTGCGGTTCAGCTCTATTCTGGTGGTAAGCTGTTTTTGTGAAACGGGCTGACAACATTTAACATGTATCTTTAGGAAACTGGGTTCTCAGTCACCAATGGCTAAATTAAATTGCACAGTAGGAAGACAAGTTATAGATTTCCTGTCCTGTAACTAGCAGAATGTGCAGAGAGGAGCTCAGGAGTGTGATGCCTTGAAGGCAGAGAGGCTGGACTGAGATGAGGGGGTCATTGAGATGTCAGAAGGGCAGGAAGGGGACCCTTTCTGGAGAGGCTAAAAAGCTAGTAGAGGACTTGATTTGTGAGTCAACCAGGAGCCTCTGAGCTACTTCAGGAGGGAGTGATCTTATGGAGTGATGCCTTTGCAAAATGAGCACCATGTCTGCAGTGAGCTGGAGGAGGGGGTGCTGGGGCCAGGGAGACAAGGTAGGCTGGGAAAATAGGGGAGCAGCAATATGGGCTTGGACTGGGCTGGGATCATCAGAGATGGAGAGACAGGGACAAAGTAAAGAGACACCATCCAAACAAAACACATGGCCTTGGAGCAGGGAAGGAAAGAGGAAGAAGCGAATTAAAGATGAGTTCTATGCCATTACCCTTGAAAATATGTTTAATTTTAATAGCAGTCTAAGAAATGTGAATGAGCATAGCTGTTAGATTTCATTTTGACCCCTGAAAGTGACATTCTCACCATTTTAATGAGAGGGCCAGGCTTTTTAAAGGTTGTGGAGAAATGGACATTCACGTACTCTCTAGCGGGATCGATTCCTCTCTAGACAAGCTTCCACGATTCTAACGGGAAAGCTTATACATGGTGGTCTTTGATTGCCTAATTTTACTAAGGGAACTGGGCGGGGAATGGAAAACAGAGGGTGAAAGGGATCCGTCGCCTTTCATAAGGCGGGCTTTATCTCCTGGCCGCACGGGTGGCTCCCCGCCTGCGTTTCCCTAGTCTCTTTCTTTCAAATCATAGGCATCACTTTGTAATCTGTTTTGCCCTCTCCCCCTCTAGATGTTGGGCTCCCATATCAGGCTGTGTCATGGCCACACGCTTCTCTAACTGCCGGCGTGGGCAGGTGTTGGTACCTATTTGATGGTTGAAGGACTGGAAGATAAGTAGTGAGCAATGGCTCACTTTCAAGTCTTGCTGCAGATGTGAGTGCGTGGGCCCAGTACGGGCCGCGGTTGTCCACACAGCGAGGACTCTCAGAGCAGTGCGTTCCTGATTCCTCGTCCAGAAGGGGCTTCTCTGTGTTTCCTTAAGGAACATGCGTGTCCTTCTGGTCCTGCTCACCTTAGATACAGGCACAACTCCCTTCCAGCTCATGTGCCATTGAAGGAAAAATCTCCCTTTGGATCCCCAGTCCTGGGGAAAGTGTTTCCCAGATGGGACAGAACCAAACCTTTCTTCTCTCATTGGTTTCCTTTGGCTCATGTGGGCTCTTTTTTGATCTATTGTCTCTTGGATACTGGAGCACCCCTTGAAGAATCCTCCTTTGTTTACCCAATAACAATGGACTCTCCAGAATAAACCACCGTTTACCTGAGTTCTCTGGCAGGCATTGAACATAGTTTGTTTGAAGGCTCTGGTGCAACTGCCCCAGAGAGGTGGTGGGAGAGGCTTTTGAACCCCAAGAGTAGGTGTTACACGGTTGGGGAACGCAGGCTGCAGGCAGGGGCCACTTGCTTGTGAAATTCGTGAGTAGAGAAAGCAGGGTAGGATGGTAATTGGAAGGAGGCTGAGATCAAGGGGCGGTTTCGCATCCAGGTGGAGAGCTTTGTCTAGGTGTAAGATTAAAAATCCATGTCACCGAAAACTTATTAAACTCAGGTCAAGTGAAAGTCACAGGCACAGTAATAGGTGCAAAAGGGGAAAGCAGGCAAGGGCACTGGGGTGTGTGGGGGTGGGGGGGAGGCTCAGTGGATAAATGTGGGGGTAGAGGGTGGAGAGTTCTGGCAAATAGTGTAGCAGTAAAGGTCCCCAGGAGGTCATAGAATCGAGGTGTGGAACCCCAGTGTGGTTGGCTTATAAGGTTTCTCACTACTGGACCCATAATAGAGTTATCTGGGGAATTAAAAAGTACACTGATGTTAGACCCTTTTCTAAGATATTTTAATTTAATTGGCTTGGGGTTTGGCCTAGGTAATGATTGGTCCTGGTGATTCTTACATGGCAGCTGGTTAAGAATGAGGGCTTTAGACTTGGGAGAGGGGACAGTACTTCTTCTGGAGGTTGGAAAGAGTGCTACATTGAGAGCAAGTGCGGGATGAAGGAGAAACTTGAAGACAGAATACATATGTAGTATCTGACATTTTCCCAGTTCTTTTAACCAGCGCTTCTCACACTTGAAGAGCAGATGCAGCCCCTGCTGTCTTGTTAACAGCAGATTCTGATTTAGGGGGCCCAGGTGGGGCCTGAGATGCTGCGTTTCTCCCATGCTCCCAGGGGATGCAGGTGCTGCTGTCGGGGACCACACTTCGGGGAGCAAGGCTTAAAGCTTACAAGGCGCTTTGTGTCGACAGTTTTGTTTTGCATATGATCGTGATATGGCCTACACAAGGTAGGTCTCACCATCCTGGCTTCTAGATGAGGAAGCAGAGACTCAGAGAAGGGAAGAGGAGCCGAGAGTGGTTCTGGGAAGCCATGTCTGGTGATCTTTGGGCACCAGGCCAGACCCTTTACCCCTGCTGCCCATTTAACCGACTTTCCTCAGCCACACTCCAGTAAGTGCTGGGACCCGGGGCTCCTGACTCCAAGCACACAGCTTGTCCTTCTGCACCCAGCAGCCTTCTCAAGGACATGGGAGGACTTGATTTTCATTAAAAGGGAGGGCAAAGAGGATGGGAGTGTAGGGAGACAATAGGGCGTCTAGAGATGCCATTACAGGAAATCAGCTGAGGGACAGGGGAAGGAGGCTGAGCAGTGGTTAGAGCCGGCCTGCCCCTGGCTTTCATGTTCCCACTTGTGCCCTGAGTGGAGGCTGAGAAGGCACATGGGTAGACTTTGTGCAGTCAGGGTGATGAGCAAGTTCGTAATATAGGACAGTGGTTCTCAAACTTGAGTGTACCCAGAGAGCGGAGCCTCACGCCCCAGAATTTCTGATTCAGGAGATCTTGCGAGGGCCACGAGAATTGGTATCTCTAGCAAGTTCCCAGGTGACACTCGTTTTCTGGTCTGGGGACCTCACTTTGAGAACCAGTGTTTTAGTCCCTGGCCCAGACCCCCTGAAGGACATGACAGGGGTGTTGATCTGTCTAGTGATGAAATCCAGGGTGCGGAAGTTTAAAAGAGGAGAAAAGTGACAATTAGATGGACTCAAAGTGGTACATCTGGGCAAAATTTGTCCCCTCCCTCCACGTTCACCCTGTCGAATCCACATGGGGGTGGATGGGTGACCCCAAGGAAAGTCAACTTTTCTGGGGGAAAGTTCAGCTTCTGCAAAGGTGTAGAAGAGGGAGTGGTGAGAACAGAGTTGAGGAGTTTGCCCTGATGGAGCAGAGACACTGTCAACAGGGGCCGAGGGGTTGGAACACAAAAGAGCGGGGTGCGGTGCAGCACTGGGAGCCCCAGGAGGGCAGGTGTGATGGATGAGGGTGGGAAGAACTGGCCAGAGAGGGTCGTGGTGTGGGCAGACGGGGGCGTGACAGGTAGGGTGTGATTTATCACAGCTGTAAAACCACATCCCACATGCAATTACTGGGCTTTCAAACATGGTGCCTGCCATTACCCCACCTGCTCCTGCAGCACCCCTGCAGGAGTGTGGAGCAGGCACTGTCACTTTCAGCATATGGACGAGGAAAGGAATTACAGAGAAAATGTGCAACGTGGCTGAAGAGGCCAGGACAGCTGCAGACAGCTTGGGTCTTCCTATTCTGGGGTCTGTGCTGGTTCTGGAGTTGTGAGGGCCACGGGCTGCCAGGACCCGAGGAAAGGCTGGGCTGGACTTGGTGGACACAGTAGGGGTGGGGTGGGTGGGGGGTGGTTTGGGGTTCAGGGGTGGACCTTGGCTTCTGGTGAGGATCCTTGCTGAATTAGTTTGGCTAAGAGCAGAGGCCAAGGCAGGTTGCCACAGGTAGTGGGGACTTGGAGGGTACCCAGAAGAGGAAGGAGGAGGGAGCCTCGTGGGGGCTTGTGCAGGGTCTAGTGTCACGCTCACAGCAGCCGCCCTCCCCTTGCCCGGCTCCCTCCACTCATTCCCCTCCTTTGGGGTGGGTCAGCTCTCCCGGCCTTAGATTTGACTCTCTGCTGCTTCACACTCGCGCTTTCCCCTCCTTCCTTCCTCCCGGCTCTGCTTACTGTCTTGACTTATGTCCTTTCTACTTCCCACGTGCCACTCACTGCCTGTTGATTTCTATGTACATCATATTTAAAATCCTTGAAGATAAAGACCTATCTGAGGATGGGCAAGGGTGGGGTCACAAGCCCCTCTCAGGCTTCTCTATAGGGTGATGTCTGATCTTGGCCTAATCAGCTAAGGCTGAGGCAGCAAAGTGCCGTGGTCCAGAGCAGGTGTCTGGGGCTGCCTGTGGCTTTGTCCAGCAGGGCCTGTGGGCCTAGAAGACCCTCAGAGTGGTATGCCCCCTGCCCTTGCAAAAGCAAAGCAGAGCCCCCATCCTAGGTAGAGTCTAGAAGGAGTGGGATACTCAGCAGAGTTCCAGAAATTTCCAGACAAGGGGAACAAGATGAGATTTCATTTTCCAGAACTGAAATGAGGGATTGGGGTGAGGGGTCTTAAGCAGCATGCACAACCATAGAGCAAAATGACAGAGCTGGGTGGACAGGAGGGAGAGGGTGCCAAGTGTCAGAGGGTCCATAAATGCCTCCTGCCTGGGCTTGGTCTTGCCTCTGAGCCTGGATGCTAAAGCCAAGCTAGGCACACAGGGAAGGTTCTGTGGGATTCAGTGGTGAGTGTAGGAGGGCTAGGGATAGTGGCACATTGACTAAGGCCACAGCAGGCAAGTGCAGATGGACCCACATGCAGCAAACCAGGAAAACACCATGTCGCTATGCAAAAGGGGTGTTTACACATAACATACGATGTTGGGACCCATTTTCAAATAAAGAGGATTCCACATTGATGTGTGAATTTCTAAGTGTCAGTAAAAGTACCTAATCTGTGAACATGCTCATGTAAGGAGGGGTGGGGGATGGGTGGGGAGTCCCTTGTGAATATTCCTGCAGAGGCTGAAGGGTCACTGACTAGCTCTCCTGCTGAGGGGTGCAAGCCTTGGCTTGGGGTAGGGCTAGGGGTTGGACCACATGGTCTTTGAGGGTCTTCCTAGCTCTGACACTGTATGGGTTAATAGGCCCCATGTTCTGCCTTTGCCCACTCTACTGTTCATAAGGCTGCCCCCATCCCCTCCTACCAGGAACAGGAGGGGCCTGGAAAAGACAGTCCTGCTAAGTTCCATAGGAAAATGGCAGCTCAATCAGGATGCATAGTTGTCTGAATGAAACAAAATTCAAGTTAATTTTTGTGTGTGGTGTAAGATAAGGGACCAATTTCATTCTTTTGCATGTGGGTATTGTTTTCCTAGAACCTCTTATTGAAGAGATTATCTTTTCTCCATTGTGTATTCCTGGTGCCCTTGTCAAAGATTAGTTGACTGTTTATGTGTGGGTTTATTTCTGGTCTCTCTAATGTGTTCCATTAGTCTATGTGTTGTGTCTGTTTTTAATGCCAGGACCACACTGTTTTGATTACTACAGCTCTGTTATATAGTCTAAAATCAGGAAATGTATTATGTCCAGCTTTGTTCTTTTTTTCTCAAGATCGCTTTGGTTATTTGGGGTCTTCTGTGGTTCCATACTGCATGATCTCACATCTGTGTGGAATCTAAAAAAGTTGAACTCACAGAAGCAGAGAGTAGAAGGTTGTTACCAGAGACTGGGAGGTGGTAAATGGGGAGATGTTGGTCAAAGGGTACAAACTTTCAGTTATAAGATGAATAAGTTCTGGAGATCTATGTACAGCATGGTGACTATAGTTAATAACAATGTACTGTATAATTGAAATTTGTTAAGACAGTGGATCTTAAGTGTTCTCACCAATGTGTGAGGTGATGGATGATTGGATGATTGAGAGAATCATTTTGCAATGGATGCATATATCAAAGCACCACATTGTGTGCCTTAAATGTATACAATTTTTATTTGTCAATTATACTTACCTCAATAAAGCCAGGAAAAATAGTTCAAGACAAATGCAAACGGAATATACTACATGTGTATGTTATAGCTGTTTCTTATACAGCTTCTCACTCCAGGGCTAACTAAGTCAAAGCAAATGTATTCTTATTATTTATTTTTTTTAAAGGTGAGCGGTAAGGGGATCTTAACCCTTGACTTGGTGTTGTCAGCACCACGCTCACCCACGTGAGCTAACCGGCCATCCCTATATAGCGATCCGAACCCATGGCCTTGGTGTTATCAGCACCACACTCTCCCAAGTGAGCCATGGGCTAGCCCTCAAATGTCAGCACCACGCTCACCCACGTGAGCTAACCGGCCATCCCTATATAGCGATCCGAACCCATGGCCTTGGTGTTATCAGCACCACACTCTCCCAAGTGAGCCATGGGCTAGCCCTCAAATGTATTCTTTTAAACTCTGTTTGTCCTTGATTGGTACTACTCCTGTGGTGGGTCATTTCCTGCAATGGATTATAGTCATTTGTGTACTCACGTATCTTCCTCTGCTAGACTGTAGGTCATCGAAACAGAGTCCATCTCTCTTTATAATGACTTCATCTCGTATTTGTGTATCTCTTTGCAGAGACAGTACCTTCCATATCCTTCATGTCATTTGACCCTCACACTTGGGGAGGGAGGTCAAGTGGACCTTACCATTACATACTCATTGGATAGGTGAGGATTAAATACCATTCCTCAGGTGATGGGGAATAGTGGTTTTGAGTGTTACAGACTGGCTTTGAATCCTGCCTCTGCTCACTACTCCATCTGTGGCCTTAGGCAGGCTACTTGACCTCCCCAAGCCTTGTTTGTATTCATCTAGGAAAATGAGATAACACCTCATAAAATATCTGTGAGACCTGAGATAGTTTAGACATATCTAAAACTTTTAGCACAGTACCTTTCATGTAGCAAATACCCAATACATGTTAGCATCATTACTGTAAGCAGAATGCCTGAGTCTTACTCTTCTGATATTATTCTTTATTATTTATTGAGCAATTCCTATATGCTAACCCTTGTGCCGTGTGCTTTGCCCCAGACCCAGAAAGGTTAAGTTCCTGACTGGGGCCGCTGCACTTTTAAGTGACACAGCTGGTATTTAAGGCCATGTCTCACTGACGTTTATGTGCATGCTTGCTACCATTGTGCTAAGTTGACTCCCAGGTTCTTCATGCTTCTCCTCCCCTTGAGGCCTTAGCTCAGTTCTGGATTCAAAGCTGGGCAAGAATGACCTCTCAGGCTCTGCTCAAGTTACCTTCTATTTAGTTAACTCCCAAGCCACCCAAGAGTGCAAAGGAAATATGAGTTATGGCTGTAGAGGAGGGAGTGGACAAGCTCCCAGGGTCTTCCTCATTCCACATGGAGGAATGCCTCAAGGTCTGTGGCCAGTGTGGCCTTCAGCAGATAAGGAGTCTTCCAACCGCTCGCTTAGGGGTTGGGCCTCAGCATCTGCACGCTTGGGTCTTATGAAGTACATCTGTCCCTTGTCTGGTTTCTGCTGCTCTAGCATCCAACAGCAGGCTGCCACGGTCCATCTCGCTCACACATAGAAGATGCTCAGGAAGTAGAGCCTGTGAGTGAATGCATGAGTGACAGAGGCTAAGCCCCACGTTTTATGTGCATTGTATGTGGAAGGAGTTTTGAAGGGAGAAATGTAAAGGGATGCAAAAGAATGATAGAGCCTGACCAGAAGTGACTTCACCGAAAAGCGTTGCTTCAAGACCTGAAGGAAGCTAATATTAATAATATTGACTGCTTATAGGTGCTCTGCCAGATGCATTCAACATCTTTCCTCATTAAATCCTCTCAAAGCTGCAATGGTAATGACCCTCCGTTTAGAAGCAGAGTATATTATGATCACTGGGGAATATTAAACTACAGACATTGAGTCCATTGTGATCTGCTCCTCTACCTGCAGCAGGAGTTTTGGGAAGGGGTGAGAGGGGAAGAGTATAGCCTCCCTTCCCTAGTTGCATACATTGAGAACTCTGCCCTATGAGATAACATGTATTTCCCCCATTCGAAGTCTGATGCTACAAGGTCCAGAAACTTGCTCTTGCACAAGATCATGTAATTAATTACGTAGCAGAGTTCGGATTAAAACTCACCTCTGTCTTGCTTTTCCCAGTGTACCATACTGCCACACACCATTTCGTGAACTGGAACTGGAGAGAACTGGATTTATTTTTAACTTTGCTGTTGACACACTGCCTGGCTCTCGATGATTCTTACCTTCTCAGTCTCTTGCATTTTTCTCTCTCACCTGAAGGTAGCCTGTCTGCCCCTGGCCCATGCTGTGATACTGCAGTGGGAAGGCTCAATGTCTTCTGAAGGTGCTTGGGGTCAAGATTGTATTTCTTTGGAATGTGTTTGCTACCCTAAAAACATTTTAAGTGATTATTTGCACACGTGTTTTTAGCAACAGGCAAAAATGAGGAGAGTCTGCAAATTAAATTAGCGCAGATGCAAATCAGATTTCGGGAGGATGTATTGTGTCTTCAGGACTCCAAACGTTGAGAAGGAAATATTTAAATAATTGAGTGTATTTACTTTCTTTTGTTTTCATTGAGATGTTTGGCAGTGTGTGAGCCAACCGGAAGCAGAATATTAACCCTGTTTTCTCACCGCATGGCTTTGCTTGCATGCATGTGCTTAACAAGGAATATCTGCTCAAGCAGAGCTTGTTGAATTCAGGCAAAACATAGCCTTGCCTGCTTATTTACTAATTTTTTTATTGTGGTAAAATACACATAACATGAATTTTACGTCTTCACCATTTTTAAGTGTACAGTTCAGTGACATTAAATACATTCACACAGTTATGCAGTCAACACCACCATCTGTCTCCAGAACTTTTTCTTTTTCTCAAACAGAAACTCTGTACCCATTAAACAACAACTTCCCATTTCCCTCCCCCACCCCCTGGCCGTCACCACTCTACTTTCTGTTTCTATGAATTTGATGACTCTAGGTACTTCATATAAATATAGTCATACAGTATTTGTCCTTTTGTGTCTGGCTTATTTCACTTGGCATTATGTCTTCAAAGTTCATTCATGTTGTAACATGTGTCCGAATTTCCTCCCTTTTTAAGGCTGAATAATATTCCTTCATGTGTATAGACTACATTTTG
Source organism: Cynocephalus volans (assembly GCF_027409185.1). Lineage (NCBI taxonomy): Eukaryota > Metazoa > Chordata > Mammalia > Dermoptera > Cynocephalidae > Cynocephalus > Cynocephalus volans. The sequence goes on from NC_084464.1 coordinate 14,880,482, forward strand.
TTGATTCACTTATCCGTCAATGGACATGTGGCTTGTTTCTACCTTTTGGCTGCTGTGAATAATGCTGATGTGAACATGGTTGGACAGATACCTGTTCAAGTCCCTGCTTTCAATTCTGCTTCCTTATTTTTATGTCCTGTGTCATCTTTACCAGTGAGAATTAATATTCTTTCTAGTCCCCCAGAATAGCATTTTGGGGTTCTCCTTCAAAACTCTTGTAAAGCAAAGCAAAAATCGATTGGAAAAATGTTTCTGACAATAAACTTGTAGGAAAAACTGTTTAGCTTCCTGCCGTGAAGCCCACTTGTAATTGCATTTCAGGGCATGTGGAGCAGTTGATCTTTGCATGGGGTATGTAGGGGAGGCTGTGCTGGGGCTCCTGCCAGCTCTTCTGCACACGGTCTCTTGGGATTGGCACCTGCCCTGCTGCATCACTCTCTGTCGCTTCCTTCCCTGTATTTCAATTGAGCTTTCAAAGCCCTGAGCAGCCGCCTGGTTGAGAAGTCATTAAAAAAAAAAAAAAATCAGCACATAAAAAATAGCTCATTCTACCAACTCACTTTAAAAAGTTCGGCTTTACTCAGGACTCAACCATAATGCCTCACCAACCCTCCTGTCTGGGTATCTTTCTGCATTTCCACTTTCCTGGGGCCCTGCATAGTTAGTTTGATCTTCCTAGATCAGTATATTGAGACGTAACTCATTGAAGAGTTGCATAATATCATGTATGGAAATCTGTTATAATTTATTCAGCCACTTTCCTATTGGACAGACTTTCAACTTTTTCCAGTTTTTTACTATTATGAACAATGTTGCAGCAGAAATCTTGTACACATAAGTACTGGAGCTTTTACTTCTGTAGAATAGATATCTTGAAGAGGGATTGCTGGGCATGCTCAAGTTTAATCTCGACACATATCGACAGTTTAATTTCCAAAAAGCGGAGCAGATTACACTGTCACCAGCAGTGCAAGAGAATGCATTGGTCATTTGCATTTCCTGTTGTGTGAATTACCTGTTATTTTTCATATTTCTTTTGGGTTGTTTTTCTTTTTATTATTGATTTATAGGGTGAAAAATATTAGGGATATTAACCCCAAAGCTGTCATAGTGTTACAAATATTTTCTTCTAGCCTCTTGTTTATCTTTTGACTTCGTGGTGTTCTTTGTCACTCAGATACCATGGCACCATGGCAAAATTTTCTTGGAGTCAAATCTCTCAGTGTTTCTTTTCTGGTTTTGAGATTTCTCTTTGTTTAAGACCTTCTCTATTTCAAGCAAACATTTTTTTCCCTATATGTTTTTTCTCAAGCTTTTATTGCTTATTTTTGACATTAAAACTGTTACTCTCTTGATGTCTATTTTTTAAATATGGTATGGAGAAGGAGGCATTTATTGATTTTTTTCCCAGGTGCTTTTGGGTTATGCCAGTATTATGTATGAAATGATCCATTTTCTACCTTCAGATTGATGTGCTTCCTTTATCATATAGTTAAATTTTCATATACCCTGGGATCTGCTTCTGGGCTCTCTGTTCTCTTTCACTGATCTATTTGTCTGTTCCTGTGCCAATTCAATAGAGTTTCCAATGGCTTAAATCCTTCGTTGTAATGTATAGAAGGACAAGCTCATTCATCATTTTTGTTTTAAATTTTTTTGGCAATTTTCACACACTTATTCTTCCATGGAAATATTAAGATGATCTTCTCTAGTATGTAAACATTTTCTTGGTGTTCTGATTGTAATTTTTAACAAATCATTTTATTAATTTTAGAAGATTTATTTCATTAAGTTTTCCCATTGAGGAGCATTTTATGTCTTTTAATAAAATTCTATAGCTTACTTTGTATAAATTCTATATGTTTCTTGTTATACTTATTCACAGATATTTTGTGCTTTTTCCTCTGTATTGTGAATGAAATTATTTTTCCCACTTTCCTTTTAAACTGGTTATTGCTAGTCTAAATAGGAGATTTTGATTTTTGCACATTTACTTTATGTAGCTATCTTATCAAATTCTTAGTACTTATAATAGGTTTTATAAACATAGAATCTTTTGGTTTTCTAAGTGTACAATCATTTTTATATATATGTATGTTCATATATTTAAAAAGGCCTAGTTCTTCTAATGTTTATACTCATTTATTTTTCTTGTCTTATTGCATTAGTGAGAACCTATAAAAAAGGACTGAAAAATTTTGGTGAGGGAGGCATCTATGTCTTAGTTCAGATTTTAATGGAATAACTTTAGTTTTTCATTATTTAATATAATGTTTGGTTTTATAGTTTTTTATTATACTTTTAAAAAAATTACGATTGGCTCCTGAGTCTTATTGAATACCTGTTTTTCTTCAATATTAATATTAGTTTCTCTTCTTCAAATAAAGTTTTCCCAAAGGGCCCCACTTTAGAAGTGTTACTACCAGCTGGTAATGCAAATTTCTCAGTTAGCAATGAACTTCCAACTTATACCTAAGGGAGGCCCTGGATGGTATCAGCTCAGAGATGTTATTTACATACAGCAGGGCAGGGCATAGCAAGACAGAAACCAGGACTTTACAGGAAAGGGTGGAGGTGAGTGTGTCACTCCTCAAGGAGCGGAGGGAACACTCAAGTAGAGTCCAGGAAGTGAGGGCAGAGTTAGAAGAGCTGATTACCAGCTGCCATCAATCAAAATGTCAACATAAGCTGGAGAGGCAGGGGTGGGGTTGAGGGTGGAAGCCAGCAAGATCCGTCACCAAGCATTTGGTAGAAAACTCAAAAAACCTGTGGAGCAGACCAGAGTCTGGATGTGAATGGCAGCCTAGGTCACAGGCCAGCCCAGGTGAATGAGATTGTAGAAAATGGATCTTGAGGAGCAGACGCAGGTGGTCCAATGCAATCCCCGTGGCATAGGGCTCCTTGTTAAAGGCCTCTTTTGGGTTGTCTGGAAGACAGATTTTGATAGGCATCTGTAAATAAAGTGCTGGATGAAAAGTAGTAAACAAGATATACAACACTTCCTAGTTATTATGGGGTACTTTCATCCTTTACAAAGGAAGTGTTATCTTAAACCCAAATTTAAAAAATAATCCTGTTTTTTTAAATAAAAATAAAATATTGACAAAAATATGTTCTAGAAAATGCAGAAAAATATAAAGAAAAAAATACCAATTCCATCCCTTAAAGATAACTTCAATCAACTTTTTAGTGTATTTTCCTCCAGTTTTTCCCCTATGATTTAGAATAATACAGAATCTGTATAGATAAACAATAATTTTTGCCTTCTTCAGTGTTGTTATAACACAGACTTTTTCTATTGTCATTAAGGCATATGATCAGGGATGGGTCTGCTTTTTTACTGAATGAATGTACTAAGTCATTAAAAAGTCTTTGCGAACATAGCTTTTAATAGTTACGTGAAATTCCTCTTGTGCACATGCCCTCGTTTTACAGAAGCTCTCCAGATGACTGCTCTCCTTCCCTCCAGACACGTTTCCCTGTGTCTTGGCCATCTTGGGTCTCTAGGAGCTCCTTCTCACCCTCCCATTTTGTCCTTGACCCTCCTCCTCCCCCGGCCCCCTAGGCCAGGCTAACTTGCTCTTGCCTTTTAGGTTCCAGCTTAGCAGACATTTCTGGCAAGACTGCCATGCCCCTACTCCCACTGGTTAGAGTCCCTCGTTGCAGTCCTGTGGCACCCTGGCATATCACTCAGGCTCCTGGTGGCGAATAGAAGGCATGGACTAAATAGGTCATTGAGGAGAACTTCAGGACAGGCCATTTCCAGAGGTGCAGGCAGAGTTATGAAAAACCAACTGGGGAAGGCAGCACACCCTAAGTTGGCATCGGGGAAGGCATGACCAGCTTAAAGCCTGAAGAGGCAAGAAAAGGCTCTTGGAGCCCAGGGCAGGTTCCTGACAGAAGCTTTTCCAGGGAGCACATGCTCTGCCAACCTGCAACCTGGCAGGGAGGGAAGCCAGGCGGCAAGGGAGCCCTCTGATACGGTTCATAAAGGCCAGAGGCCTGTGCTCAGAGCATGGTGTAGAGTGTACCTGGAAAGGCAGACGGAATGTCCAGCACATCACCCCTCCGTCCAGCACCAGCCCAAGTAGATGACCCTACGCAGTGCCGTCTTCGTCTCCCGCACACTCACGAAAGATCCTTGAAGTCAGGAACCATGCCTTATCTCTTCGGGGGAATATACCCTCAGGAAATAACTTGAAAAGGAGGAAATTAGCCGTGTGCATGGTAATATTCACAATACCTCTATTTATAATACTGCAGAATTAGAAATGCCCCCCAGTAGGGAAAAAGTCTAGCAAAGCAGCCAGGGTGTGTCATTCGTGATACATCCACAGAAAAATTCTTGGCTGGACTCTGTTAACACGTGCAAAATGGGGGCATGAGATAACATGGCAAAATCAAATCCTGTTGATTATAGATGTGTCAGCACGTGTGGCTGTGTCCTATATAGGAAGCGATTCAATGCATATACACTCACAAAAGTTAAGACACCGTGGACAAACGTCAAGTCTCATGATGTAAGAGAAAATAGCAAACTTCTGATAGATTGTGTCACAAAAATTAGTGCAAAGAGGTTAGAATACCATGGGGGATTGTTCACAATACAAAAAAGAGAGAATGACATCTTACTGAAGGAAGCTATACTGGGAAAAGCCACTTGGCTTTAGTCAACTATTCCACCAGTCCCCAATATTCTTTTTACATATAAGCTCATTTTCCAATACGCTGATGGGTTTGGGGTGAATTTATTTGCTGATACACAGCAAATGGTCTTCTAAGCTTCTCAGACTTTCACCTGCATATGAATCCCTGGGGATCTTGACAGAATGTAGATTCTGATTCTCTACGTCTGAATGGAGACAGATCCCCATTTCTAACCAGTTCCCTGGGATGCTGACGCCACTGGTCTTGACCACACAGTCTAAGCAGCTTTCAGTCAGTGGGATTGTGTGGTTCTTTGCTTTTTTACTTTTAAAATTTGTATCTGCTGCTGATAAATATACAAAGTACACCTCCTTTGTCACTCACAGCACCCCCTGCCCCTTCCAGATTCTGATATGCCTCTGATACTGTGCCTTTCCTTCTGGTTGGGAATCCTAATATTTTCTGGACCTCTCTATCAGCCAAAAAGAGCTGGTTGGATTTTACTCTTTAGAGTTTGTATTCCTAAAACAGTATCTCTAGTGTTCTGAACATAAATATTATAATGTTGAGTAAGCTTTTTCAAATTGTGTACAATTCCCACCCTTTGTTTTCCTAGTCACAGTTATTTTTATGATCACCATCTTGTATTTTTCACACTATTTTCTTTTTTTAAAAAATTTATTTATTATTATTTTTTTACATTCTAAGATTTTGTTGTGGCGCACTTGGTGGGGAGGGGGATAGGGTGGAAGAAGGAGGAAGGAGGGAGGGGGACGTGGTCAAGGCCCATGGCACCCTCCTTCCAGTGGTGGCTGGGTTGTGGCCGGGCTGGATGCAGATTTCAGGGGGGCCTGACTGGGCCCTCAGTGCCCTGCCCTGGGAGCCTGGGGCGCTTCTGGTGGCAGATCTGTGGTCATCGCCAGGCTGGATGTGGACATTGGGGTCATGGTTGAGGCTCTTGGCCTCCCCTCACCCCTGTTTGGGAGCCTGGGGCACTTCCAGCAGTGGCTTGGTGGTTGTCGCTGGGCTGCATGCAGACCTCAGCAGGGGGTGGGGATGTGTGGCTAAAGCCCTTAGCCCCCTACTGCCCCAGCTTGGGAGCCTGGGAGCTCCCAGCGGCAGCTTGATGGTCGTCTCTGGGCTGGATGCAGACATCACGGGTATGTGGCTGAGGCCCTCGGCCCTCCCCCTACTCTGGCTTGGGATCCTGGGGGGGCTTCTGGTCCTTCTAGGTATTATAGGTGTTCTTTGGTGAAATGAGACCTTTACTAGTTAGTGTCAAACTTTGTCTCTGGGTACTTTGTTTTCTCTTTCAATTCTGTGTTGGATTATTTGCTGTTCCCACCACTCAAACTGCACTGAAACTAATTTGTTGTCCTTTGGTTAATTCTAAAATGGGAGAACTTCCTGTGGGGACCAGCACTTGAGCCCTGTGGTTGAGTTAAATTGTTGCTTTGCTGCTGATTCCCTGAGGAAGGCTTTTTGTGCAGCTCATGTTTTAATTGTTGACCTTGTAATCACTTCCAGGTCTTGTGAGGCCTGGTACACCTGGGTTGTGTGGGAACTCTGGTCTGGGCTTGAGTCTTTTTAGCAAACTGCACCCCCTGCAGATCTATATTCCTGACCAGTCTCCACTGAGTGGTCCTGCACTGATTGGGGGCAGATCAGCTGTCATTGCTGTGCCCCAGTTTTCTTCTGGTGGGCCTATCTCCCTCATCCCCCTGCACTCCAAACACTTCCCATGGGATGGGCTGTGTGCTGGTCCTTTGCAATGACTCACTGGCCTCTGAGCGGCTCTTTTTTTCAGTTGTTGTGGCTCCTTGCTTCTATGTGGGTCCACGGGAAACTTGTTAGTGGTCTTGGTGGCCTGGGGGCCTCCAAGTCCCTCTTCTCCCCTGCTGCCTCCAACCAACCTCATATGAAGGGCACAGCAGTGGCTTTTGCCAGCTCTTGCTCCATGTGCTCACCAGGGCCAGCCTTGAAGTGGTTGGGGCTCAAGATGGTGGGAGCGGTCCTTTCTTTCTCTCATTGCAGCTTCTCCTGCTGTCATGGACTCTGTAGGTCTCTCCTCCTCTTCCCCTAAGCTCTAGCAGCCCCAGCTTGGCAGTTGTTGCTTTTTAATAGTTGTAAATTGGTTGATTATGGGAGAGGGTGATGCTGGGGACTGTCTATTCAGCCATCTCGGTCCCTCTCTCACACTATTTTCATGAGAAACTTAAAATTGTCCATGAAGCCTTCCATCTTTGTGAATTTCCCCCATAACCCAATGGAAGAGATGAGAGGCTTCGATGATGTAGAATTCTGAATAATATCAAGTGACCTAGTGTGATCGAACTAAAACCGCAGAGGTAAAAGGCCTGCTGGAGATTGGACGACCCCCCAACCTCACTGAGGCTTGATTCCCACTGTTAACTGCTGAGGGTAGGATGTCCTATTATGGTAATTGGTAACTGAAAGGTGGGGCTTTGAAGAGGTGATTAGATTCTGAGGACCATACCTAGTGAATGGATTAAAAATGGTAATCAGGGCCATGGTTCTTAGGGCTTTAAAAGAAGAGCACATGAGAGGTTAGTCTCTCTCTGCTCTGCTATTTCCAGCCATGTGAGACCCCTGTGTCACTGTCACCACCACCAAGGCTGTCATCAAATGTATTCCCTGGACTTTGGACTTCCCAGCCTCTGAAACTGTGAGCAATAAATTTCAGTTTCTTATAGAAATCAACCAGTTCAGGTATTTCTGTTATAAGCAACAGAAACAACTAATACAAGGCCCTTGTAAAAGATTAGCATTTATTGTTTATTTCCATGGTTCTCAAAGCTTGAGTCAGGTACCACTAGCTGGGTCTTGCTGGTGAATGAGCCTCTTACAGAAGAAAATATCACCCATCCTTGCTGATGCCATTATACATCTTCCTTTTACAGACATCATTTTGTTTCCACTGAAATATCCTTATTTTGCACATCAGCAAAGAAAATAGGTCTACTATGGTTATAGTCGAGATGTTTTGAGTTTTATTCTCTCTCACTTCCCATTAAAAAAGTATCAGGAATGTACATTAAGTTCTTATTTGCATAAGTAGCCTTTGTTCCTTATTATACTTTTTCATTGGCATTTAAAAAATTAATTTCTAGATCCAACATTCTGCGAATGACTCATGCAACTCTGCCATATTTTTTTCTTCTCCTAGCCTGATGTCAATGTGGACCTGTTCTGATGAACAGTTGGAGAGCAATGTCCTCCATGATGATTTTAGGGTCATTTCACTGGGTCTTCGCCACCTCTTTATGAACTCTTACCATCATAATGGGTGAGCACATCTGAGTACCTGGGCAGAGCAGTCCAGCTGGGAGCCAGGAGTTTGAAGGAAGAGTGGTTCTCTCCATAGCTGCATCCCTGACCTTGGGTATGACCTTGGCTATACCATTTAGCCAGTTGAGCTCTTTTTTATCTCTTTGCTCTAGGCTAAACTCATCCCCCATAAATCTAGAAAGCAATCTCCAAAGAATTATGGCACCTTTGTCCTCACAGATGTTTTAGGAGGGTTTAGGAAATACTACATTAACAGACTTGTTCCCTGGCCCTAGTTCCTTGCATTGTTTATATGTACATATACCTCTTACACATGAGAGGATTAACTCTCACAGCTCCCCAATGTGTGTGCATTCATGTATGAACAAACATGGGAGCAAAAAAGTGAAATGCATCCAGCAGATAGTAGACACTTGCCTGACACTGAAACAATACAGCCACCAGCCAGCACCTCTAGTTATGATACACTTATAGGGAAGAAACTCTGCACTAGCCTCACTGGAAATTTAAGTAACACATTAATAAAAACCAGGTCTGTTCAATTTTCTTATTCTTCAAGCACCTACCTCATCTTTGCCATCCCAAGCAATTCAATATTTTTACATTAATATTTGTCTTTCTTGCTCTCTTTTTAAAATTTAGTACTCCCAGCCCCCTTTTGAGCCCTCTACCCTTCAGTCCTGCAACTCAGACCAGGGACTAGCCAGGTTCCTAGACTGGAGAGATGGGAACAAAGCTGTCTGCTGAGCCATCTGCCTTCTCTTAGCTGTAGAAAAAGAGAGGATTTACAGGTTTAGGAGGAGATTATTTTTCAGGGCTTCTAGGCTACTAATATTCTATCCCTGTTTGCAAAATTCCTCCTACAGGTTGAGCAGGTCACTGTGACCTCCACAGAGAATAAATGCCCCTGAGATACACTCTCATTTGGAAAGATTCTAAAAAGACACAGTTTGGAACCGTAGGATTTGCTCCCACCGTGTGTAGTCCTGTGTTGGTGCTTCTCCTTAGTGACAGGAGCCTCAACCTCCACTCCGTATTTCCAGCGGATGGAAGGACCACTGCTGTCCTGGATAAAAGGCATTCTACATTAGAGAGGGGCATGGAAGAAATGGAATAAAACAATAGTGAAGTCAATTTGCATTCAGATGTTTGCATTAAATATTAATAGAGCTTGGGGGCAAGGGCAGTTTCTCTTTTATTCATACTCAGGTTGCCATGGCTGTTGGGGTTTGTGGGGCTGGCCCCTGAGCAGAGGGGGGAAGGTGAAAGGCAGGAAAAGGGCTATTCTGTGAACACCTCAAGGTCAGATCCTCATCCTGTGCCCTGGCATTGTGGCCTAGACTTCTAAGACGGAGTTGAAGGAACTGAAAGATACAGAAGTTTCTAGCAACAACCAGAGAACATCTGGGGCCTCTCTTTAACCAAGGAAACACCCTCATGCTTTAAAAGTGATAACCGAGTTTTGGCTCAACAGACAAGATCTGTGGAGGGGCAGGAAAGCGAAGAACCCAAGTTCAGATTCCTGACTGATTGGAAGCGTCCCCTGAGACCCTCCAAGGCAGGGGCTGTAGAATGTGTTGTGTTGGGAACGGGAGAGACCCCTCCCTCAGCCTGTGCAGCCGGCAGCTGCAGGGCTTACTTATACCGATACATGCAGTGAGGAAAGAGGAGAATTTGGGATGAGAAGGACGCGCATCCCTTCTCCACCACCTCGAGCTTTTGAGCAGGAAGTTGTCTGCTGGTGATGGTGGAGGCAGCTGCTAATTTGAGGAAATGATGGCTCTGTGCCCACAGTGAGCTTTGTGATCAGGGGCAGTGCTGTCCAGAGGAAGCCCTTGAAGCCAAGTCCTGTAAAGAGAAGTTTTTGTGTCTTCCTTTTCTTATCTTTTCTTTTTTGAGAATGGGGGCCTCCCAGTGCCTCTGAACACACACCACCTGAGTGACTGTTTACTTAGGCCTTCCTGCAAGGCTGCCTCTTGTCACCTACGTCAGGGCCTGTCCCTGTGTTTTCCTCTACCAGGGGAACTTGGAAATTTCCATTGCTCGTCTGTAATCTAGCTCTACCCTGCAGAGGCCAGTCCATCCTGGGGGTGTGGTAGTTTGACAGCATAGAACAGTTGTTCTGTCTCAGTCCTGGCTGCACATTCGCATCACTCGGACATCTTTAAAAAGTTCGGATGCCCGGATGACACATGGTGCAATAAGATCAGCGTTTCTAGGGGTGGATCCCGGGCTCAGTAGTTTTTAGAACTCCCTGGGATGATTCCAGTGGCTGCCGAGTTTGAGAGCTGCTGTGGGGGTTATGAGCACATCCAGATTGCCAACTCTGCTGCTGTACTAGCCTTGAGTCAGTCATCCCCACTCTCTGCCTCCGTTTCTTTACGTAAGATGGGAAAAATAAAGGTACCAATAGCAAGTAGTATTAAATGAATTCACAGGCACAAAGGGCTTAGAAAGTGGCCAGCCCAGAGTCAGCACTCTCTAAGCATCTGCCATTTCTAATGTCAGGGAGCACATCTTAGAGGGACCTCGACAAGGAGAACAGGCGGATGGTGTCTTATGAGAAGAGGTGTAAAGGAATGGAGATACTTCTCCTGGAAAGGAGGAGACTTTGTGGAGATATGGAGGTTGTCTTCAGTTTCCTATCAGATAGGAAAGGAATGTGGCTTGTTCTGCATGACTGTGAAGTAAAGATCAAGGATTGGGGGGTGGAAAGTCTCCAGCAGAGCCATTTACTTGGCAGGGAGTTGGACTGCATCTCCGGGAGTGAGATCTCAGGCCCTGGGGTATTCAAACAGCAGTGGGACAGTTTTTGGTGGAAATGTGATAGAAGGAAGCAGAGTGGAACTGAATGACCTCCAAGAGCTTCTCTAGCCTACGCCTTGCACATCCTGAGTACTGCTAAATGTTAGCCATTATTAAATGCTCTCTTGAAGTGGGCAAGGACTGGAGGGGGTTGCTGGTGGAGGCCACCAGTGGGTTTAAAACTGTGTCTAAGAAAACACTGAGGTGAGAGGAGGTGGAGTGGAACTGTTCTCCGGCCGAAGGGGTGAACCTGGGGCCCGGTATCCTCTGCCAGGGCAGCTTGGACATTGGAACCTGGCCCTGCAGGTGTGGAGCAGGAGCTGGGGGAGAAGCCAGCCCCAGTGGGGCTGGGACTTCTGCCATGAATAGGGGTCTGGATGCGCAGAGGTCTTTTCTGCTGAGTCCTGGACACAGGAGAGATGGCTAGGGTGGCTTTGTTGAAGGCATAGGGTCAAAGAAGACACTTTGTAAGTCTGAAGACCTCAGCAACTTCCCATCCATGACCCAACAGCGGGAAAACTCTACCAAGCCTGTTGTACTTGCCTTTCTTTCTAGAGGTGGGGTGGGGGCGGCACTAGTTGTGACACTATTTCACTACAAATCAAGCTGAGCTTCCTTTTTCATGAGTCAGCCCCTCTTTCACCTCTCCCGCGTGTCCAGCACACATCTGGCCACTTCCCTCGTGTGTGCCCCCTGGTCCCTGTTCTGCCCCACACCTGCTGTCATAATCCGCTTTGCGTACAGGGCTGTCACCCTTCGGTCCCACTTCTCCCTCGCTTCCTTGACCTCCTCTGCCCCAGGGATCTCCTGGTCCTCAGCATCTGCCACTGTGTGCACAGCTATACCCCGGGCCTGCAGGAGGCTCTGCCTTCTGGGTTTCCATCTCTGAAATGCCCCTGTAGCCACAATCCCGTGTCCTTCCACATGTCTCACTCACTCATTCCTGCAAAGCCTCTTCTTTGCCCTCATCGTGGCCCTTGGGGCGCCTCCCTATTTTGTGGCATCTTGGACCCAGGCTGGCTGCGTCTGCTCCCTCCCTTGGTGAGCCCATTTGGCAAAGCTCTCAAAAGTGCCTCCGTTGCCTTGGCCTCTTGATCTGTGTCCCCCCAGACACCCCTTTCATCCACTCCTGATCCCAAACTGCTGGATTCCGTTGAAGAGATTCATGCATGGAAAGTAACCGGACCCCCCGCCCTGCGCAGGGCACCCTCGGGCATCTTCCTTCAGCTCCGTTTTTAGCTCCCTATCAGGTTGCCGCAGCAGCTGCTCCAAATCTCTTCCACTCCGCTCAGGCCCCAGCTGACCCTGGGTCGGCTCAGGAAGCCGCCTCTCCATGCCGCTGGATGTCTTTTCTTTCCAGTGTGGATGATTTCACATTCTCTTCCTTCCATCCTGTTTTGGGGAAGAAACGTCCCTTATTCTTGCCAGGGTTGCAGTTTCCACCCTACTCATCCCTCCTCACTTCCTCTTTGTCTGTGATCTTGCTGTCACCTCTTCTCACCTTCAACCTCCCCTTCCTCTGAGTCTGAATCCTGAGACTTTCTCTAATTTCCTTCATCTTAAAAAACAACCAGCAACGAAGCCTTTACTTCTCCCTCCTTTCTCCATCACCTTCCTCATTCTCTCAACTCCCTGCCATCTGAGTTCCACTTTCCTCCCACTCCCCATGAACTAGCTGCACTGAGCTAATATCCCTGAAGTATGTCTTGCCGTCTTCCCCTCCCCGGGAGGCAGCCTCAAAAAGTGGAAAAGGCATGAATATTGGGTAGGGGTTTAAACCGTGGCTTTGCCCCATGTGTGTTATATAATCTGGACCCTCACTTGGCACATTATTAATCTTTCTAAGGTTCAGGTTCCTCCTCTGAGAAATGTAGGCAGAGAGACCTAAGTTACTGGGTTGTTGCAAGTGTAAATTGAAGTTACACCCCTAAAGTGCCCAACATGTAATTGGTGCAAAATAAAAAATTCCCTTCCATGCCCTGCGTTAGCGCCTGCTGATTCCTTCATGTACTGCGCCTTTGCCTTCTCCCATCCACCTGCTGAATTTCCACCCATCCTTCAAGTCCTGGCTACATCCTTCCCTGTCTACCTGCTGAGCCCAAGTCCTTACCGTTTGTTTTCTCTCTGAACCTTGTTCCTCTCCTGCAGCAGATGCTGTGGTCTTCCCTGTATTAGGATCACTGGTACATATTTGTCTGGCCACTCATGAAATGGAAAGCCTCAGGGGGCAGGGATGTTGAATTCCCCTTGGGATCCCTCTAGAGCACCTATCAGAGGCTTTTGCCCATAACAGCTCCTCAGTAAATGTTGTTAAGTTTAAAAGACAAACAAACAAAACAAACAAACAAAAACTAAGCTGATCTGTTTCCCATCCATGAATACATTCCTTTATCTTATAGAATTTACAAAGAAATAGGGATTTACAATGTAAAGATCTGGAAAGATATCTTAGTGAAGACCAGAGTTTTGGGGTCCTTATGCTATGTCGCTATGACATGGAATTTATGTCTTCAGGTTACTAAGGTCCTGTCTGGCAAGTAGTTAAGACATTGATCACATTTCGCATGTGTAAAAGGAAAAGGTTAGTGTAGCCAATATCTAAGATTCCTTCCAGCTTGAACAAACTATGACTCAGTGATCATGTGTGAAATAATTGACACTCATTTATGAAAGTGACCAGGGATGCCTCTCAAGTTTATCCTGTAATTGAAAGTTCTTCTAGGGAGCTGTTTTCTGCAGGTGCATCAGTTAATTGGCTTGTTTGTACGGTTAATATTGAGCGCAGACTATGTATGCCTTATTTGGTGTTAGCTCTGGGGAGGCTATGATGTGTCAATCTCAGTCTCACCGGAGCCGGGTTGGCACAGGGCGTAGGAAAGACAGATGCACAGAGGTGGGCTGTGGGCTGGGCGGCTGTCTGGGCTTAGTGGTTATCTGAGAGGACAGTCTTCAGCAGCAGTAGCACCTGCCCTTCCTGGGCACGTGGTTACTCTGGTCATGAGTCTGTGGGCTTGTCACATTATTATCCACAGGCAGCCTGAAATGCCTCCTGCTATACACACCAGCCTCCCTCAATTCATCTTTCAATCTGGAGGATTTACAAAGATTTATTTCATTAAGAGCAAGATCTCAACAACATGCTGTATGGGAAAAACATGTTTTGCTTCTGCCTGTATATGTATTAGTCTGTAAGCTCTTCTGGGCAGGGACCCATTTTATTTGTCATGGTTCTCCGTGTGAAGTTTTATTCCTTCTTAGGGCCAACGTTTCAGAAATTCAGGTCTATTTTTTCATCTGGGATCAACATTTAGGAATGAGCACTGTTCTTGGCCAGTGGTGAGTAATCTGCATTTTACAGTGAGGCAGATGGGTCTGAATCCTATCTTATATGCCCCAAGAAAACAAAAGACCAAGGAGAACACCTAAGGAGAACGCTCGTACTTCTTAGTGTCAAGCCCTCTTTTTGGCTAAGGAGCAGCAGGGCTGAAATGTGCTCCTCTTACTCATGGCCTGGAGGCCATGGCTGGTGCTTCTCCAGGGGTGCTGGAGGTTGGAACGGAGGACAGATGAGAGAGGAGGTTGTCCCTGCTGTGTGTTCACTGTACCTGCCTGTGAATCAGATGGGCATGCCTCATGGGTAGACGGTTCACACAGAATCTAGACTGCCTTTAAGGACAGGTGTCTTAGTCTGTTTTCTGTTGCTATAACAGAGTACCACAGAGGGATAATTTATAAAGAACAGAGATTGGCCTCTTACAGTTCTGGAGGCTGGGAAGTTTAAGGTCAAGGGGCTGCACTGGGTGAGGGCCTTCTTGCTGCGTCATAACATGGCAGAGGGCAACACATGGTGACAAGGCAAGCATGTGCCAGCTCTTATAAAAGCCACCAGTCCCATATGGGGGCCTCACCCTGAGGATCTTATCTAATTTTAATTACCTCCCAGAGGCCCCACCTCCAAATACTATCAACATAAGAATTTGAGGATTAAGTGAAATTTGGAGGACACATTCAAACCAAAGCATCTGGAAAGTCACAGTCTGGCCACCTGGGGGCCATGGATGGGGGATCCTTCCCAGTTCTACCGTGGTGATTTCAGGGGGGCTTATGAACCCCTTTCTTCTCTCCTACTGGCTGCCCCTTGATAGTGGACCACCTGTCAGAAGACTGTGTGACGAGACCCAGATTCCTCACTTAGGTCTCGAATACAGACAAAGCAGAGGGGAGGGGAGGGCAGAGAACAGGGAAAGGTCTGTGGTCCTAATGCTCTCTCTGAGTGTGTCGGGAGGCGGGAGAAAGCGAAGAGGGTACATGGGGAGCCTGGGTGCACTTGGCTCTGCCAGCTTTCAAAGGCAGAGGTTTCTGGCTCTGGGACAGGCAGATCCCAAATGAAGGGAACTTGAAGCCCCGTCCTGTAATCTTGTCTCTTTGCCTCATCCATGATCTCACGCCCAGGTGGATCTTTTCTATGTTTGTAGCAAATGTGGCTGAAAAAGCATGTGAAGCCGACTGCCTGGCTGAAGCCTGAGTAATGCCGGCTAGCGCTCGGGCAGGGTTTGACAGCTTTTCGCGCCTGCGCACATTCACTATCATGCCTGTTTGACCTGATGCCCACAACATGCCTATGCTGGGAGCAAGGTGGGTATTACTCGCTGCGATTTATAGGTGGTGAATTTGAGGTTGAGAGAGGTTAAATGACTTTGGAGGGTTGTCCGGGGGAAAATAATGCCATGCTTGATGGATGAAGCCAGTCTGCGTCTATCGACAGGTCAAAAAGGAGAAAAAGCAAGGGGGGCTGGTGAGTTAGCTCAGTTGGTTAGAGCGTGGTGCTAATAACACCGAGGTCCGGGGTTCGACCCGTGTACCAGCCAGCTGTAGGAAAAAGACAAAAGAAAGGCAGACACATTTTTCTTCATGATAGAATCCTACAGAGTACCACTGGTCTCAGAAATATTTCACTTTTTTCATTATATAAGAATGTCTGTGGAGTAGGGGATAGTAAGTAGGACACTTCAGCGTATATGCCACCACAGAGAGTCTAACGCCTAATTTTACAGAGAGCAATGACTAGCCTAGGTTTAATAGCTCAGTTTTACAGGGACACAGCCTGGACTGCTGCACAGTAGGCGCAAGGGAGCGGAGGTTCTTACTAGAAAGATGATGAGCCTCAGGCTTGCTGGAGGGAAGCACCCCACACCATGGCGAGCTACATTTCTTCCATACGTTTAAGAGAGCAGCTGACCCAGGAGCCCTTCTCCACCTCTGATGAGCTGCAGATCTGATCTGGTGTCTGTGCACACACAACCCCCCTCAGCTAAGTCAGTACAGGTGCCTTTTATCTCTGCTGTTTTCTTAGTTCCTCCCAGGAGAAGAAGAGTGTGAATCCTGCATCACACCTGCCAAATTTCTCATCAGCTCAAGAAAACTTTACCAACAACCAACAGACAACACTGACAATTGTTATCAAAAATGCAGGGTGAAAAGAATGGCTGGATTTGCCCAATTTAGAAGAAATAGGGACTGAAATAAAACAGTGGATTAGATAGAATAAATAAATCATGTCACTTTTGTCTGGCCATTTTGTTGTGTGTAATTTGGATGTCACCAATGTGCACTCTCTAAAAACTTCCATGTACTCACATGAAATCTGAACTCACAAATGTTACGGTCAGAGAAATTTTGAATTTTTTTCAATTATTATTTCACATTTCCTAGTTAATATGAATTTTTGAATAGAAATAAAGGTAAATGTAGTCATAAATGTACTCATTGAGGGCAGAAAAAAGATGTTTCCTGCTATATCTCTCACAAACTCAAAATGTGACTAATACTTGTTCTGTTTGTCAGTAAAATCATCAGAGATTAAAATCAGCCATGGGCCAGCCACCTTAGGAGAAAGTCCAGTGTGGCCCGTGGCTGGCAGGTGGACTGTAGTGGCCCAGGGGTCTTGACTAGGGTACACAGATGCTCATTCTAGATTTCGATTTGCATATCCAGCAATGAAAGCAAACACTATTAGAGGCTCAGAGCAGGAAGCATTATTTTAATTTAAACCCATTCCTTATGTATAATCATCTGATCAAGTAATTCATTTGACGACAGGTGCTGTGTAATGATGTGCTGTGAAGAATCATATACTATGGACTTATATAACCACCCACAGGGACCCACAGTGGACTGATTGGAATTGGAATGGGCGATTGAAATATTTGCTTACGCAATTTTGGGAGAAGGAGGTGATTAGGGACTGAAGGGACAGCTTGCACCATAGAATAAATGGGGGTTAAAACTTAAGAAAAGGACTAATTGAAATTAGTTGAAAACTTTAGTTGCTAGTAGAAACAAATGCAAGATCTTCCAACACCTTACACAATTTAGTGTAGTAAATCAGTACGTTGCCGAATGATTTCAAGGTCTGTTAAAATTGTCATTCAGTTTCCAAAGTGAAATGTTTCACTGTACTGTACAAATAGCTCCTGAAGTCAAAATCTTTTCATGATTTCAAGGCTTAGTTGATGAGAGTAGGACTGCCATCCCCACTGTTTCAACAGAATCAGTGACTCTGGTTAAAATGCAGTCGGAGTTGTCCCAGTGTAAAGAAGTCAGAGAAGCTATTCTTGAATGCTAACGTACATTTTTAAGAAAACCATAAGAAAATGTTTATTAACCAGTATGTATTTAATCAGAAATGTTCATTAGTAAGGATGTTTACATATGTCACTTTTTTTGCAAGCGAGGCAAATAATCACAAAACTTTTTTTAATGTAGCAAAACAAAATAAACAGCAACAACCACTGTTGACTACCTAGTATGTTTCAAGGTTCTTTATTTTACGATAGCTACATGGCAGATATTGTGTCCAGTTTACATGTGAGGTGTTAAGGCTGAGCGACTGAGGAACTTATCCTGTCAAGGCACAGATCTGGTAACAGACAGGCCTACCTGATTTCAGAGCCCATTACTTTTTGTTCAAGTCTGTCTCTGTGAAGTGTTGATTCAGAAAACTTTCCTACAGGGTATATCCAGGGTCCATAAACATTTTAACTCAATCTTCTATGGTTTTCAAAGTAAACCATAAACAGTGTATATATATACATAGGTATAGTATATATAAAATATGTCTGTATATATAACATATTCTGTTGTCTACTTCAGGCAGAGCCTTCCCAGGAGCATTTATTCAATGGGGCCATTGGGTTCTTAGGTTTTGAAACTGGATTTTTTTTTTTTTGTTTTTTTTGTTTTTTTTGTCGTTTTTTCGTGACCGGCACTCAGCCAGTGAGTGCACCGGTCAGTCCCATATAGGATCCGAACCCGCGGCGGGAGCGTTGCCGCGCTCCCAGCGCAGCACTCTACCAAGTGCACCACGGGCTCGGCCCTGAAACTGGATTTTATCAGTTAAATGATCTCTAGGGGACTGACTCATGCTAACCGAACTGCTTGACAAAACAGTTTGAAAAACTCATGCTAACCAAACTAATTGGAAAAAAAAAAATCCATTTAATTGCTTTTCCAATTAAATGTGAGCAGAATGTCTCAAATCACCACCATGGTGGTGATTGTGGAAGCCTATGTTGAGATAGAACCTCATCAACCTGGGCTCCTGAATGACTATTGACGAGCCAACCTGGGCTGGGTGAAGAGGGAGAGAGACACAGTCCTGCAATTTAATCCACAGAGGTGATGGGGCTGTTTGTTACGTATAGAACCTAGCCTTTGCTGACTGATACGGTAAGTTGGCCATTCCTTCTTCTATTACAATGGCTAAAATCCAGTTGCAAGCATGTGAAGGAAAGGTGTGCTTGAGCCCAAATAATGTTTTTGAACTAATCTACATGAAAATCTCAATAACCTGTAATCCAACTAATCAGAAATCAATTAATTGTGTCCTTCTCTCCATCTTCAGTGTGCTGGTCCTAGTCACCATCACTTCTGGATTATGATAATAGCCCTCCTGTACTTTCTTCCAGTGACTACCTTTGCCACCCCAGCCTCCTTCCCTAATCCACTCCTGGGGTGCATATCAAACAGATATGTTAGTTAACAGTAAATCGGGAATATCTTTCTATGTTAGTGAACTATTAGGTTCTTATTCAGACTGGAAGTACTCTAAAATGAATTAGAAACTTTTCCACTCACCATAATTAAATTATTTTTCTCATAGACATTTCAATAATAGAAGTATTTTATAGATATATTTTGTTATTGCAAACATAAGAGTACGAACTGTTTAATCAAAACTGTGGGGCTGGCTGGTTAGCTCAGTCGGTTAGAGCACAGCCTTGTAACACCAAGATCATGGGTTCAGATCTTTGTACTGGCCAGCCACAAAAAAAAACAAAAACAGAACAAAATGAAACAAAAAATCAAAACTGATAAAACTATCCTAACTACCACAGAAGAAAGCACATATGGCATATAAGATGGAAAATAAAATGCATGTATTTATGAATCAGAAAAAAGAATTACACACACTGCTTATGGTCACCAGTGGTAAGCAGAGAAACAAGATGGTGCCTGGGCTATGGGCCACTTGAACTAAGTGTGCCTATGACTCCACTCAGCCTTTTCGTTCCTTACGTGGTGCCAGCGCCTGGTTGTGATCATGTTAAAACCAAGCATGATAGGTGCTATGGTTTGAATGTTTTCCCCAAAGTTCATGTGCTAGAAATTTGATCCCCAATGCAGTCGTGTTGGGAGATGGGACCTAATGAGAGGTGTTTGGGTCGTGGGTCATTCCACCCTCATGAATGGATTAATGCCATTATCATAGGAGTGGGTTCGTTATAAAGGATGAGTTCTCCCCCTCCCTTGCCCTCTTCTTGTCTTTCTGCCATGTTATGACACAGCAAGAAGGCCCTTGCAAGATGCAGAACTCTCAGTCTTAGATTCCCGGGTTTCAGACCCATGAGCCAATGCATTTTTGTTCATTATAAATTACCCAGTCTCAGGCATTTTGTTACAGCAACACAAAATAGACTAAGACAATAGGCGTAATGCAAATCATGTTCCCATAATTATCACCGTTTCTTCTTCACGTTACAAAAACATGTGCCATTGTCACTACTACTTCTGTGAAGCAACCGAAAAACAAAACAAAGAAGAACATGCTTTTTCTCTTTTTAAGGTGGAGCGCCAGTCTTCATTTGACATAGCGGTCTCTCAAAGAACAGGCCTTAGTGAAGTATGCACAGCAGACATCACCGTGTAACATGATCTGTGGTTCTCGAAGCTGTGTATGTTGTCTGAAGAGGAAAAGTACCTGCCATTTGTTAGAACTGAATGTTTGCCAGCCTGTGTCCTTTTCATTTAAAAGTGCTGCTTAAAAGGATGCATTCAAATCCACACAACATGTGATATTTAGAGTTTTATCTGAAAGTGAGTGGGTGAGGGCTGGAGAACAGCAAAGGGTAAGGAAGAAAGAGACAGAAAGACAGAATGGGCAGAATCAAATGAAATAGATGGAAACAATCTTCTTCGATGTCCCCAACCTGCCTGCAACATTAGACAGAAAAATTCTAGAACAGTTGTAGGAACTTCTCATCTTTAGGAATAGCAAAATAGAGTAGAAATCAGAAAACCTCCAAGAGAAAAAAGTGGTTTTTTCTTAGGAAAGAATGTTCCAGATGCAGTCGTAAAATGTGCAACAGCAAGTTTATTTTTGACCAAAGCTGAAGGGAGAAATGTGACCCGTGGCAGAACTGGGTGTTTTAGAGGATAGCTACCCTTGTCCTGAGGAGTTTTGCAAAAGCTAGTTTATCAGTTGCCATGGAAACCATGGATCTCATTGCTGAAGTTCTAAGTGATTTGAGATGAAGAATGTTCAGTGGAACACATTCCCCCCACCCTTCTGCCCATGTGTGACAGCTCTGGCTGCCGAAGCCTGCCACCGCGGGCCCAGGTGCTGCGGGCACCCTGGAGAGCCCACACGTGGTCAAGGCTGCGACTGCAGACTCCAGCAGGCCTATAATTCGAGCAGGTCTGAGACAAGTTGGTGTCAGTGTTGGTACGGACTGGCACACCTGTTGTGTGATGAAGTCATGGGGCTGCCGCTTGTTCTCTTTGGGACGAAGCCAGATGGCATTTGTTGAGTGAGAAACACGGCTCTGTGCACCGTGGGTGGTGTGGACAGATGGGGACACACAGACTCCCGCAGGAGAAAAGCACGAAAGGTGGGCGGTGGGAGACCCAGCAGCTGTGCTGAAAGGTGTCTGAGTCGGGGGTGGCTGGTGGCAAGAAACAAAAACCTACTGCGTTTAAGTGAAGTGGGATCTGTTGTATGGCGTCAGGGAACGTCAGGGAAGCCAGCAGAAGGAAGCAGAGCTGACATCGTGGGGATGGAAAACTGCCCAGCAGCTCCGCTCTCATCTCTCCCGCACATCTGCATTCCTCTCTCTTTCCAGACTCAGGCTTTGCAAGGCCTCCCTCCCATCACAGGGCCTGGTTGCCATGGGGTGTAGGAGTCTTCCGACTCCAGCATAACCTTATAGCTCAGGGGCCCAACACTCTAACTGAGCAGACTCTATTAGGAATTCTTAGGGCAGGCGTCCACCACTGGTTCCATCACGTGTAGTCAGAGGACGGGTCAGAGGGTGAGCTTCCCCTGCCTGGCTGAGCCGGTCAGGGTAGGTTCTCTGAGAAAGAGGTAGGATTGGGATAGAACTGGTGGATGGAGGGAAGGTGAGAGCTTGGCATGGGCACTGACAAACTGAAACAGGTCAGCATGGGTGCTGGCCACGAACAATGGTCTAGCTGGACCTGTCCTTCCTGGCTAAAAACTGGTGGTAGGATGAGCTTCTGAAATATGGGCTTGTGGAAAGGGCAGCATGTAGAATTGGCTGTGAGTTCCAGAGATGATGGGGATGTGGGGTGGCCGGGAGAGAGTTAAAGGGCTACCAAAAGTATAAAGAGGTTGAGTAATTGAAGGTCCTGTGAAAACAAGACTTAGAGGTTACTAGGGGACAAAGATGGCCCCTGGGGAGGGACAGCTCTTGGAAAGGTTGCATTTAGCTGGGGGGAGCTGGTGCTGGGTTAGACTTGGGTGAGGCCTGGTTGTGGTCAAACTGGGTATGATGTAGAAACACTCTGATAAGTGTCATTTACAGGGATGGCATGGGGAGAGGACCACTTATGGCACTGGGATTCAATGAAGAGGTCAACTACACCCACCACTGCCACTGAATGGGGGGGTGAGACAGGGCAGGAGGAGGCTGAAGAAAGCGGGAAGAGAGGAGGGTTCTGCATTGTGAAGGCTGGGAAAGTTGGCCCACAAGACATAGGACAGGGCGAGAGAACAGCTGAAAGGAGGTGATGGAGAGGTCGGGAGCCGGGTGAGGTGGGCGTGGGAAGGAGGGTGGTTAGGGTTGGGTATAAGCAGCAGGCATAGGAAATGAAGGGCTCATCCCAGGTAAAGGATGCAGATAGCTGATGTCACAGAAGCACTAGGCAGGGATAGAACAGAGCCACTTTGGAGGCAGGGAAGAGTTGGTGCGGGCTTGGTAGGGTATTGTGTTTGACGGAGGAAGTAGAGTTTGAGAGAAACACATACACACACATGCACACACACACACACCCCTCTTACTTTGTCCCAAGTGAGCTCAGGGACTCTGGAACAAGAGGAATCCTAGGTCTTGTGTCAGAGCGACCCTTACCAGGGAGCTTAGAGCACGCCCAGTCTGAATAAGAAGGTTTGGAATTCCTTGGGGGGCTTGGAGGTGACTAGACCCCTGAGGCCTATTATGATCAGGATTGCACTTGCAGGGGCCTTGGAATACAACTAATTTCTAATTTGCTTTTGTTGATTATGCGAAAGTATTAAAGCGTAGATTCTCTCCTGTTCTAATTCTGAGGTTTAGATTTTCGAGGGCTGATCTTGCCAGAGGTTTGCTTCAGAAGAGGCAGGAGTGTAGGGGCCTTGCGTAGAATCTTTGAGAAGTGTAGTTGAAGGTCAGTAACTGATTTGTGCAGGATTTTTGGAGGAGGTAGCAGTCTAGCTTGGTCACTGGTTAGGGAAAAAAATGTGTGTGCGCATGTCAGGGTGTGCTTGGCCTAAACCAGTGCTGTGCCCTGCAGTACAGCTAAGCCCTCTGCCGTAATATAAGCTATGCCACTGAAAAACACACAGCAACGTATTGATAACATACTTAGATACCTCAAATACTACTAGACTAGAAACCCACAAGAGGAAGGACTTTTTCTGCTGTATTTTCCAGTGCCTAGGTAACCATGCCTAACACATTATGGTGTCAGTAAAGACTTGTACAATGAATGAATCAGTCATGGATTTCAAATACATTGTTAAAATAACTCACCACTAAAACAAATAAGCAAAAAAACCCCAACAAAACACATGTACAGAAAAATCAGAGGAACTATAAGTGGCTAAAAAACATTCAGCATCACTCAGACTAGAAAATGCAAATTAGTTTTATAATGATATGACACTTGCAAATGAGCATATATGCTATTTTAAAGTTAGCAAAAAATAAAAAATGATAATAATGCTGGCATGAAGCAGTGAGATATTCTTTTATATTTCAGGTGTGAGAGTGAATAGCTATAACTTGTATAAAAAGCTATTTGTCAAGGTGTATCAAAAAATTGTAAAAATGTTCATATCAGTTAACCTTGTAAGATTCTGATTATAATTTTATGACTAAATCTTGGATGAAGTCCAATTCATTCTACTGAATTCCCCATCACAGTGGGGGTATTTGTGATTAAGTGGCAGTGTATTTTTTGAAGAGAAAATATTGGTAATAGAAATAGTAATATTAAGGCAGAAGTAGAAATGATCAATTTAGAAAATGTTCCTGACCCCATGGCAAGAGTTCTGTTTTTGTTTGTTTTGTTATTCTACTTATTTTTTTTGACATAGAATAAAAAACCAAAAAAACCAGAAGACAAATTATCATTTATGTATGAGTGTGCCCAGAGCTGAGGCCAAATTATTCCCTACCATATTTTGGAGTATTTTACCAACCCGCTTTTGCATGACTCAAGTTTATGCCATCAGATTGTTTTGCTTTTAAAATACTCTAGGAAGCATTTAGCTAATCCTTAAAATTAAATTATATTGATTATTTATATTCACTATAATATGTTATGAGGCTTTGGTTACACTGCAGTCTTTTGACCGGGGCACTTTAATAGTGCTTGGCTTTGGAATGAATGCCTCATGACACTGGATTTGGCATAATTGCATTTATTATTTTAATAATCACAACTTGTGTTATATTATATAGCAGTTTCAGAAAAGAGTAGCATGCAGCAGTGGTACAGAAATCTTTTTCAATTCAAACAGAGGACTAAATGTAAAAAATAAAGCCTGATGATCTTAATACTATGGTCCTGTGTGTGTGTATTTAACAAGACTTACAGAATTCATTTGTTCTTAGGTTTTTATTTGACGGACAAGGAGGAATGTTTTGGGGCCTGTCATTGTTCACAACCCCCTGAGCTACAAATGTCACACACCTGTCAGCCATGAATGGTCCTTTCTTCCTTGAGCTGCTGTGATGTCATTTTGCCTTATTTAGCAGCAGCCAGGGTTTTCTTTCCAGGGCACTGTACAGCGATTAGTCATTTGAGCAGTACTTCCCCATCAACCTCCAAGAGCCAGTTGCGTGGGGGGACGTGGGATGGAGCTCTGAAAGTGGCCAGGGTTCCCAGGCAGATGGCAGTGAGGAGGGGCTGGCGTGGGTGCTGCCTCGGCCCCTCCTGCTGCGCTGCTCCAGAGCCGCCAGGAGGACCCTTGCCCGGGAGCAAGACCCTGGGGGCACACGGATCCCTAAGACACAGTCCCTGCCCTCATTGAGGCCACTGTCTGCGAACACCTGCCGCTCACCACCTTGCTGGGCTCACGGTCTCGCCTCCCATCCCTCCCCTTACTCCATGCAATCCCGCTTCTTTCTCCTCCCAGTGCCGCTCCGGAGAAGGTCCGGGCTTCTTTTCTGTGGTTGAAGCCTGGTGGCGTCCTTTTGGGCTTTGTCCTGCTTGCCTATTGTGATAGGAAGAGCTTGGATGGGAGTCAAACCTTGATGTCGGAATTTTAGGTCGGTTCTTCATTTGCCCTTTTACTCTAATTTCGCAGTCAATAGTCGTCCTTCCTCAACCCGAGCGTGGTGGTTACATCCCGTGGCTCCAGAGCATTCCATGGCTCTCCATTGCTTAGGGGGTGTTTTACCAATTTTATTCTTAGCATGGCACCCCCTTCCCTTCTTTCCTGCCAGCTTCACCCTAAGCCCCTGCATTCTTGCTGTTCTCTAAATAATGGCATTCTGGGCCTTGGTCCTTACCCAATGTGTACACTTGGCCCATAAGATCCCTCCTTCCAGATTCTCCCTCCGCTTCCCTTCCCTCACTGCTCCTATTCATTCCTCCAGGTCCAATAAAAAGCTCATATTGTGGAGGCTTCCCTGGCAAGGTTTTCGTGCCTGACACCCATTGATTCTGACCGCTTTAATGCATTGAATTGTTTGCATATTAATTTAGCATTTTCATTGGATTCTGGGTCTAATGAACTCATTTAACCTGCTCTCTTTTGCGCCTGGTGTTTAATAGATGCTTAATAAAAGTTTGTTGACTACATGCTTCTCAGGTGTGGTCATTTTGTTTTTCCTCTTTCTTTTCTCTATAGCACTCAGCTCAGGGGCCTGCCACACAGTAGGTGCTAAATAAATGTTGAAAGTGGTAAAGTAAGAAAATGTCTGGATAAGGCAACAATACACAATTTGCTAGACCATCTTCCAAGGTAGAGGTGAGGTGGGAGAAAGATGGGAGTGTTGTCTGTTTTAAGGGTGACGCTGAAGAGCACAGAGGGCGTCTTGAGGGCACAACTCTTGGTCTTTCCAGTTTGCTACTTACTTCACTTCTGTGGATGCTTCCAAACGTCTGTTGGAGGTAATGCCAGCCAATACGGTGGACACCACAACGTTCCCTACTGGCCACCTTCCAGAAGTCTTAAGAGCTGGGTTCTTGCCAGCTGAGCACATACCTCCACTGTATTGGATGTGAGCAGATAGGTAATAACCCCAGAAGATTATTCAGGGCTGGCTTGTTACAAAGGTCCCACAGCTCTCTCTGTTTCTGTCCCACTGGAGATCAAAGTGGACTCCAGACTCAGTCCAGCTTCCCACCAGGGTAGCAGGCACTTATGTGACCGACATAAAAATCTTCATTAAAAACTGTGGGTTTATATTTTTGAGTTTTTCTTTTTTGGAACCAAGCTCATTCCTTCAGCAAAATTGAACAGAGTTTCTGCTGCTGTGTGCCCGGCATTCTGCATTCTGCTAGGGGCTGGTGTTCAGGAAAGGGTCAAGTAAACATGGTCCCTGGTCTCAGGGGCTCCCAGACCAGGGGGAGGCTGGCAGACATTCACAGTCAGGCCACACCATACTACCATGCAGGTGGAATGCCCTGCAGTGGAGGTAGGACAATGTGCACAGGAGCACAGAGGAGGGGGCTGGGGAGGTGACTTGGCCCCCAGGGCCTTTTGTTCATACTGATGACTCAAGGCAGCCAGGCCAGAGAACAGAGACGGCCACTGAGGAGGAATGGAGGAGGAAGCTGATGGAGGACACAGTTCAGAGAAGAGGAAAGAATATGCAGAGTGTCTTTCTCTCTGCCCACGTGGCAAGGTGAAACTTATGACTCAGTCTGCTTTCTGCCTCGTGGTGCCTAGCTCTGCCTGGCTCATTCTGTTTCCCTTCTACCAAAAAGTTCAACCCTGTCTCCATTTTCTCTGCATGCATATCAGCGCCACACAC
This sequence comes from Cynocephalus volans, assembly GCF_027409185.1. Lineage (NCBI taxonomy): Eukaryota > Metazoa > Chordata > Mammalia > Dermoptera > Cynocephalidae > Cynocephalus > Cynocephalus volans. Next base: position 14,907,007 of record NC_084464.1, read on the forward strand.
ACACACACACACACACACACACACACACACACACACACACACACACACACACACACACACACACACACACACACACACACACACACACACACACACACACACACACAGCTATGGTCTCTACTGCAGCTGTCAGGGTGTCTGCTATGGGGTAGGGCTGGGCTCGCCTTTCCCCTCTCAACTGATGCTTCTTGGAGCAGCCACTCTGCCACCTCCAGATAGTGAGATTTTTGTCACTATTGAAATGGTAGAAAACAAATGAAAAAGAGGCAAGGAAAACATGGAGTTTGAGCAAAGGCAAGGAAGGGAGAGAGCTAAACTGTTTTGTAGTGGTCCTTATGCAACCAAACACTTTGCTAGCACCTAACTGGAAAAAAAAAAAAAAAAAAAAAAAAAAAATCTGCCCTGCCTGATGATTGCATTCTATTTTTGGACTGGTCAAGTTGGTGTAAAAAGTGAAACTATCATAAATGTTAAAATGGCAAATATGGATTTCTTTATTATGGATTGCACAATGCAGGCAGAAGAGGAGTTAAATTCTAGTAGTGGAAGGAAGTAGCAGAGCAAAAGTCACTGTGCTGTTTCTTGGAACTATTTCTGCCTGACCAGTTATCATTTCTCAAGCCCTCTGAAAGCGTGCCAAAAGCTGTCTGCATAAGTAGCGACAGGCTGAGCAGCCAGCACAGGGTGTTCTAGTCTTTGGGCATAATGCTGAGCAGTTTTTACAGTTATCTTTAATTGGCCTCTCATTTGTTTTTATTTTAAGCAGTGACTTTTGGTGGAAAGTATACTGAACTTAGAGTCAAAATATTTGGGTTCTAGCCTTACCAGGCCACAGCCAACTACCTACCTTGGGAAGGCATCAGATTCTCCACTCATGAAAGCAGAAGCTATTGAATCAGATCTCTTTAACAGCCCCTCCTAATTCAAGAGTCTATGTTCTAGACTAGGGGTTGGTAAACTATGGCCTGCAGGCGGGCCAACCTGGCTCACTGCCTGCTTATGTACTGTCTATAAGCTAGGAGTGATTCTTACATTTTTCAGTGGTTGAAAAAAATCAAGAGCAGAATAACATTTTGTGATACATGAAAAGGATATGACTTCAAATTTCAGTGTTTATAAATTAAATTTTATTGGAACACCAACGTACTCATGGATTTGCATACTGTCCATGGCTACTTTCCTACTACAGTGGCAGGTGTGGGTCTTGGCCGGCAGAGCCTGACATGTTCCCTCTCTGGTCCTTTAGAGTAAAACGGTGCTGATACCTGTTGGCCACAGTACAAGCGATCTTATTTCCTACATTTATGGCAACAATAATACCTCACTGAGTTATTGTAAGAATGAATCGGGAAAATGGATGTAAAAGCACTTTGAGAAAGTTAAAAGTGTATGTAAATATTCACTATTCAATTTATATTAAGAAAGTATATTATGTGCATAAATACACAGCCACTAGGTGTTGCTGGATGGAGGAAAAACAAACTTTTATTAATAATTTATACAAAAACAAGTTACATTTTTATTCAGCAGAGCTGAAAGTGTACAGATTAGGATTGCAGATGTGTGAAATTAGGTGTGCATCTGGCAAGGAAAATAACAGGAACTTATCCGCTAGGTTTGTGTGATTCCAGATGAGTTTTTTATGCCCTAATTATTTAAATTACTGAGATAATTCTGTTTGAAAATAAATAAGGACAATTCTTTTTGAAAGTACCTCCCCCCAAACATTATTTCAATACTAATGTTTAAAAAATGGTTTTATTTCCAAAATGAATGTTGAACTGTAATGGATAATATCTAGTTGCTTGTATACTCCATACTAAGTCATCTACAGGCAACACTATGTCCCAAACAATTCAAAGATTTAGTCAAGTATTGTAAACAAAATACAACTTTAGAAAAATTATAATCATTACAATTTATGGCTTTTGTTACGATAATATTGGGACATCCTGTCACCAATTGATAGCTCATATTTTACTTACACATTTAACAAGAAAGGCAAAATTCTCCTTGCTTAAAATTTAACTTATTCAGAAAGTGGTGGGGTGGGGGGTGGATGAACATTTATCATGGGGTCTAGTCAATTTCAGGGTTGGCAAAATACAAAAGGATTGAAGTTTTCTATGAGAGACTCACAGGCTCCGTGTGCCAAAGAATAACCTAGAAACAGCAGACCTTGGATTTTGAATATGATTTTCTAGTTGTGACTGTCTTGGAAGCTTCCAGATCAACTCAGTTCATTTGTCTCTTTGATATATGACTGGTAAAAATGATGTTTTTCTCCCATTTGGGTTCAACTGACAGTTCACTGTTGGGCATTGCCTCACTGTGAGCTGTGGGTGAACCTTCCCACATAGAAAGTTCCTGAGGTGCAGAACAACTGGGCCCCTGGGATGGTGAGCCAGAGGCTGGGGGACCGCCTCCTGTGTGGGTGATGTGGCTCTTCCTGTGGGACCCTGGGTAAGCCACTGGATCTTGCTGAACCTTGACATCCTCATCGTCAAATATGGATGAAAATGGAGCTTATCTCGTGGATCTGTGGATACTGACTGAGACTCTCCATAGAAAAGGGCGCGCAGGACTCTTACAGTGACCATCAGCCATTCTTATTAGAACGGGAGATGAGGTAGCCACAAAGCAGAATCAAACCAGCATTTCCTGGTGGCGGGAGGGTTTGAAGCCATTGCCTTTCCGTTCCTGTGGGCCCTGGGACAAGTGGTGAACGTAGCCTGTCCAGCTTGCTAGTTTCTGAGGGATGAAAATGTCTGGCAAAATTTATTACCAACTTTAAGTTTTCATAAAATGCCTTAGGCTGAAGGCAGTCCTTTAGCACTTGGCGAGTGATGTTTTTGTGTTAATATCCATCCAGGAGCATGATGAAATACACACTTGTCATTCAGTGTGTCAGGAATGGTCAATGAACAATGACAAAAGACGTTTTGCATTCTCACAATGAACACTGCTGCTGCTTCGCACCACCTACCGTGATGCACACGTCTGGAGAGAGCTCTCCCCGAGAGCCAGCTCACTGCTGGGCTGTAGGATGAAGTCGGCAGCCTCCTGAAGATTTATTTTTGCCTTTTTTTTTTAAAGCATGATGACTGGTGGTGCTCCCCATTTTGGGGTCCTGGGTTCCAGTGGCTCCCTTCCTGACTTGGGAGCCAACGTTAGGTAGTGATTTATTTTCCCTTCAGCTCTCTGCATCCAGCCTTTGCTTTGCACTGAAGCAGGGCTGGGCTGGCTGCAGGTCACTGGGCGTTTGGAGCTGCTGGGGAGGGGCAGTTGCTGTGTGTGAGAGAGTGGCAAAGGGGGAGGTGGGAGGAGGATTGAAGTAGTGAGTTGTGTGTAATACACGGGCACTCCCTCTTTGGTGTTTTTGTGAGAAACAACAGTAAAGGAGTAAATATGTTTTGGGATGTTGAACTGGTGTATAATTGAATGCTACACTGGACCAAGCTGGGACTTCCACTTAAGCTTCTGCTGTATCCCCTGTGCTCAGAACAGTGCCTGACACACTGTAAGTGCTTAATAAATATTTGTTGGATAAATTGCCATCATCCTGGTTCCAGGTGTGTATCTCATGAACCTAATGCTGTAGAGCTCCAAATGTATACATTAATTGTAAACATCCTCCAAATCTCCTTTTCTTCTGTTTTGACCTTTCCTTGCTGTCTAGTCCATTTGGGCAGCTATAAAAAAAGATATCTTAAACTGGATGGCTTATAAACAACATAAATTTTTTTTATTGCAGTTATTAAGACTGGGAAGTCTAAGAGCAAGTTGCAGGCAGATTAGATGTCTGGCGAGGGCCCTTCCTGGTTGATCGAGCTTCTCACTCTAATCTCATACAGTGAAAGGAGCAAAGGATCTCTCTCTTTCGTAAGGGCACTAACTCCATTCATGAGTGCTCCACCCTTATGACCTAATTGCCTCCCAGCAGCCTCACCTCCTAATACCATCACTTAGAGAGTTACGATTTCAGCATATGAATTTTGGGAACGTGAACATCCAGCTCACAACACCTGCCCTTTTTCTCGTCTCTCCCCCACTCGACCCCTACCTCTGCCTTCCAGAATCAGCTCCACATGTCTACACAGTTTCCCAACTCCGCCCTTAGGCTTTCTGATCCTGCTTCCTCAGTACTTGACAGGGGTGGGTGGCAAAGGCATTGGAGGCTGACAGATGACATTTGGTCAGGGACTGAGGAATATATACATTCTCATTGGTTCAGCCAGTGTTCCCCTCCACAAGTCCCACAGGAAGATAGTTGTGTGTGGGGACCCCCTGGCCTATCTGTGATGCGGAAGGGACAGAGATCTAGTCCTTGGGAGCGATGGCTCTGGGTCACCGTCATGGGTGGGAGAGGAAGAAGGGAGCCACAGAGAGTGGAGGCTTCACCTCCGATCACTCCACTTAGAAACCTGACACGGCACAGTCGTAGGGTTGTGGAGACACCCTCTTGTACTTTGAAAGGGTGCGTGTGTATGTGTGAGCGATGTGAGGGAGGGGGTTACTTTCTTGCCTTGACTCTTACTCCTGATCCTGACTCTTTTAGCAGAGGACAGTGCTGGGGTGAGTGTGTGTGTGTGTGTGTGTGTGTGTGAGCGCACGTGTGCATGCACATGTACATGTGTGTGATGCCTGGAGCTCTCTTGAGAGAGGCTGAGCTCACTGTCTGGGTGTGGGTCACGCCTGTGCCATTGTGGACCCCTTGTCCTAGGAGTAGGGTTGGCAGGGCTTTAACGGAACCCAGGGGTTGGGGATTCATGTAAGAATATAAAGCATGATCATGAATTCAAATGCATTCCACTGAGTAAACATTTATTGTGCTCCTACTGTGAGCCAAGTGCTAGGGCTGGAAAGAAGAACAAGAAACAAAGTCCACTCTCAGGTGTCCCACTGCTCAGGGAGAGGAGGATACAACAGTGTGTAATCAGGTCATAGCAAAGTGTACCGAAGGTGCAGTGGGACAAAAGATGGGGAGCAGCGTTCGTGCCTGGGGAGGGGCTGTGTAGGAAGCTAGAGAGGCAGGTCATTCGAGTTGAGCCATACAGGGTGGTTAGAAGGTCATCAGGTGGACGGCATGGGAGGGGAGGGGAAGGAAGTTTATTATTGATCCGGGCCAGTGAGGGGGAGAGGCAGAGGGGAAGGTGGATCACAGCACAGATCCCACAAAACTTCAGCCAATCTTGTCCCCTCCCCGCTTCGAGGGTCACGGGAAGATCAGGCATGTCATAGCATGTTGGAAGTCAGCCCCCACAGCTCTCTAATCTGCTCCAAGTTCTCGAGGGCCCTTGTGGGGTGGTGGCGTCTGATGAAGGACTGGCTCTTATTAACTGCTCCGTGCTAGTGAACATGGGCACTGCCCCTGGAGCAAGACCCGCCTGTGGACAAGAGATCACCTCGTGAACGCTGTAAGCTATTGTGGCTAAATGGCACTGCTGTGGTTGACTAGAAGTTGTGAGTCACCGGTAATGCCTCCAGGGCGAGCTTGTTGGTCAGCAGGACGTTGGCACCTGCGACCCCTCGACTCGCTGTGGACACAGCCCTCAGCTCTGCGCTTCCTTCGCTCTGGCCTGTCTGTCGAATGACTGGACAGGCCATCCTGTGTGACATTCCCGATGACTCATAAGGAGCACATGAGGAGATGCCAGGGCAGAGTCCAGCTCCCGTGTGAGTCCACTGTAAAGAAAACACTTGACAGAGGACTGTTTGTTTGGTAAGTTGGGCAGGGCTGAAGAATGGCAGGGAGAGCAGGACAGAGTTGAGATTCATTTGTCTTAGTATTGGGACCTGCCAGAGGCTCCTTCTTGTTTTTAGTACCACACTGCCCAGGTTTAGATCCTGGCACAATCACTTCCTGCTGTGTGACTTTGGACAAGTTACTTAACTTCTCTGTGCTGCAGTTTCCTCATATTTAAAATGGGGAAAGTAATGACCACGATAACTTCGGAGAGCTGTAGAAATCGTTATGAAGATCAAATGCCTGAAGACTAAAGTGCTTAGAGCAAGGTCTAATGTAGTGAGCATTCTATAAAAGCTCTTGCTTATGATTATTTTAAAACCACTTAAAATACATGACCCCGAACATGTAAGACCTTAGAGACCTTGGAAGAAGAAAAGAGGATGTGATGGGAGGAGAAAGATGGGAATGTATGTGACACTTAATTCCTTAACTCAGTAATGTTTTTGTAATACATACCAGGTGCCAGGTACTATGTGGAGAAGTGGGGTTACCTAAATAAATAAGATATCATTTCTGCTCCTGAGGATTCGGTTTAGTGGGGGACATACAAATTTAAGTAAAATATCATAATACGATAGTGCATGTGCTATTAAAGGTAACTAAGGACAGCCATCGGAAGCAACACCTGCCTGGGGAAGGCTCTGGAGGGAAGAGTGACACAGGGTGGGGAGGAATTCAGCAGGTGGGGAGGGAGGGGCAGGGAATGCAGTAGAGGGTGGAGCAGCGGAGGACAGTGAGAAGGTGCGGAAGTGCTCAGACTGCTCTGCTACCAGTTGCCTGCAGCCAGAGCAGGGACAGATGAAGGGGATGGCTGTACAGGCCAGCGGGTGCCAGGCTGCCTGGAGTCTGAAATGCTAAGCTGGGAGTTTGAACTTCACCCTGATGGCAAAGTGCAGGGGGGAGACGTGGTCGGATTCTGTGTCTCAGAAGATTTCTCTGGCTTCACAGCAATCCAGAGTAGATGTTGAAATGGGAAAGAAAACAGGGCTCAAGGGCACACGTCAGGAGGCTCCTTCAGTGGCCGGGCTGGAGTCCTTTTCACTTAGTCATTAGATCCTTGCACTCAGAGTGAGGTCTGAGGACCAGCAGCGAGCCTGGGAACCTGTCAGAAGTGCAGATTCTTAGCCCTGTGGATCCAGGGAGAAGCCATGTCCTGATAACTGGGTGCTGCTTTTCCTTGGCAAGCACCCAAAGGCCTGTGCGTGTGAGCTAAGCACTGCATTGCCCAGAATAAATGAGCCTCTAGGCATCAAAGGCTTTTTATAAAAGCTGAAAATATAGCTTGCAAACCTGCCTTTGCACTTTTCTCAAGCTTCTGGAGAATTAGTATAGTATTTCAATGTATAGGAACAGCCAGGGATACTTTTCTCTAAATTTCTATGATGACCAAAAAAAAAAAAAAAAAAAAAAAGACATCTGCAAAGCTGCCTGGGTGTATCTTACCAAGTCAACCTGAGAACCGGAAAGCCCATCACCCAATGTCCAAGTTTGACATACTGTCCTCACAGAATGAATGCTATGCAAACAGTTAATCATCCCTTCATTCCAACTCAGGGAAGAGAAGAGAGATGAAGGAAACCGGAGAAAAGGGCAGAGCTTTCTTACCCTAATACATCAAAGGTAAATCTGAAGAGACACTGTTAGAACCTATTCCAACAAAGACGTCCTACCAAATACAAAGACATGAAAACAAACACAGGATTATGATCTGGCCAGTGGTTAGACCAGTGCCTGTCGGGTTTAGCACTACTGACTTTTGAGGCTGTATAGTTCTTTGTTGTGGGCCTATCCTGCACGTTGTAGGAGGTTTAGCAGCATCCCTCGCCTCTACCCATGAGATGCCAGTATGATTGCCTCAGTTGTTACAACCAAAAATGTCTCTAGACATTGCCAAATGACCCCTGGGGGGAGGGGCAAAGTCACCCCTGGCCAAGAACAACCAGCCACCTACAAGCTCTGTTGTCTTGAATGAGTCTCTTAGTCTTTCTTGAGCTCAATTTCGTCATCCATAGAGGCTGGGATACCTCACAGGATTACTATAGGATTAAGTACTTAAATATGGGTCATCTAGTACACAGTAAGCACTCAATAAATATAACTATTTGGGGGATGATAATGACATCCTCTCACCTGAGGTAAAATAATGTTACCGGTAAACTGGAATAACTCATTGATAAGAAGATTAAAGACACAGACCACATCTTATGTTATCACATGGGGAAAAATTCTGCTGTAGTGAAAAAAAGCTTGGATTCGCCCTACATTCACGCCCGTCGAAAAGAAAAGCACTACACACATCGGATTAGCAGAGAAGCTCTGGAAATTCTGAAGGCCTCAAACAGCCTTAATAGGGGTGCCAGACTTAACCTTGGAAATCTGGAAAACAACAGGGCACAGTGTAAACAGAGTAAAAAAAGAACAGAGGGCCTTTTAGAAGAGCTGTAAGGCTAAAACAAAACCCTCCCTTGCTGTGAAAACCGTCTCACGTAAGGGCCTCACTTAGACAGTCCTTGTGAGATCTGAAGTGACTGGCCATCCTTGCTGAAGAGTATGGGATTCCTTGCAGCTCTAACTTTCATATGGTCCCCGAAGACGGAAGCAGAAACATCACTGTAGTGTTCTCTGAAATGCTGGACCAAGAGCTGCAGGCAGAGGCTGGGGCTGGGGGCGGGGGCTGGGGAGTGCTGCGGAAGAGAGTTGAAATTGACTGGAGAGACACCAGCTTCTGATTGATTTCATTATGGATGCCTGAGTCAAGCAAGATATGAACTTTAATTTGATTGCAACACATTGCATTATCAGGGTGATCTTATCTCTTATTTCCCAAGATGCTACTGAAAGGTTTCATGTCCACGGCCTAAATCACACTATCTTTTCTCCTGCCAATATTCCATGTTCCCAGGACGTGTGGTAGATGGGGGAAAGTTTCATAGAGTACAAGTTAGCTCTTTCAGGGCCTCTCCCTTGCCTATAGCAAATTCCTTGTGGTTTGAAAGAAGAATCCATCTCGATCAAATTCTAGCTTTTTGGGTATACCTTTAATCACCACAATCATTTCAAGGCCTTGGTTTATTTTAACATGTTCCTCATCTATTTATTCATTTTATATTTTGTTTTATCCTGTATTTAAGTCTTAAAATTTTAGTATCAACATGAGTGTTATCAGAATTACTTTTGATGACAAAAGGCTCTGAAATATGGATCTACTTAGGTGGCTTTACCTGGCTCTCGTTTTTCCTTTTCCCGAGACACTGTCATTAGTCAGGATCCTGATAGAGAGAAGATAGTGGAACTGAAAAGAATATTAATGGAGCATTTTGGGCAAAGCAGAGGGAAGCAGTCTGGGATGGTGTGACATTTGGGACTGGGAACAGGGAGGAGCTGTCACCCCCTGAGTCCTGGAGGACAATGAGGGAGTGGGCACGGGAGTCAGTCTGATAAGCAATGGGCTGCACGGGAGGACCTCCAGCAGGAGGGTGGCCACATGGAAACACAGCCACCCTAGCTGTGAGGGGAGGTGAGGCGGCAGCCGGGAGAATGAACACCCCAACGACTGTCTTCTCTTTCCTTTTGATTTCCTGATGGTGCCAATCTGCATGATTCAATCCAGAAAGATTAACCTCCCTGGCCTGGAGAAGGGCAGAAGATAGGTCTGGACTGAGGTGGGGATAAGGCACAAACAGAATAACCAACATCAATCTCTTGTTCATTTCTGGCTGTTGACCTTCTCATTAAATAATCAAGATGAGAGATATTCTCAGTAGATTATCAGTAGTGGCAGCACATGTGAATACATGACAATTCTATTCTTATAATGGCGAAACCAATTTTTGTTTTTGTTGGACATACGTATGTATGTTTTTCATTTTAGGAAACCTCTTTCTTCTGCTTGATCAGCCTAGTGTGGCTATCATAGAAGCCTTAATGTCCGTGCAGGGAGTGTGTTAGAAATGCTAATTCTCGGCCTCTATCGCACATCTGCTGAACCAGGAACTTTGAGGGTGGGGCCTGCTGATCTGCAATCTTTGGCAATGAGCCCTGCAGGTGAGTCTGACAAATCTCAAGTTTGAGAAGCGCTGGGCAGCATGCTGTAGAACTTCTCTGATGCTTCTCTCATGCCACACCTTTTGGTTCCAGGTGTTGCTGTGGCAACTAGCACAGGTGTAGCCTGACAACACCTCACCCCAGCTACACCTCATGTGTCTTCTTTCCTTGTGGGCTCCTCTGCTACCGCAGTGTGAGATACGGGGAGCGGGGGAAGCCTGCTCAGCAGCTCCAGGCATGTTAAAACTTGGAAATGTTGAGGAGTTCATTAGTATCCCTGGCAGTCCTGGGACAGTGGAGAGGTTGGGAGCCAGAGGATAAATCACTCTCCCATGGTCTTGGGCTGGCGGAGCACTCTACATGGCTTCTCAGAGGATCCCTGTTGGACTGGACTCCAGTTACTCAAAGCACTAACCAGCCCAGTAATACACCTTTGGATTGATTTTCCCTCTTTCAAATCCCTTCATTTTTGTTTCCTGGCATCACTTCCCCCTAATAAACTACCTGTATGCAAAACTCTTGTCTCAGGCTCTATTTCTTGGTGTGTGTTGCGGGGAGGGGTGGGGGGTAGAAATCCAAGCTAGGACAAATGTCCTTTCTCTACCCTTTGTTAATATTTTGCTCACCTTTTAAGGATCACTTCAAATATCACCTACACCTCATAAACTTCTGTCTTCCCAGTTAGAATCAAATATTATCTCCCTTGTGTGTCCATAGCACTTATTTTTTACCATCCTAGGAGTGGCCAGTCTGTTTGGCAGTTTATTCTGTAGCTACCTGTCTCCCCAGCTAGACTAGGGTTCCTGATATCAGGGACAGTGTCTATTCGTTCAACAAACACACCCACAGTCCCATCCTGCAGGGTTTTTGGACAGTGCTGAACACAATAAATGTCTGTTGAATTTAATAGACCTCAGCGTCAATTCTGATGGCTTTTAAAGTCACATTGCAATATTATCAGCTCATTTGACTTGGAGAAGTGATATTTTTTATTGCTGTAGACTTGGAGCTATGAGGCTTTCTCTTTCAGCTGTTTTCAGTCCAGTTGTTGCTTGAAAACAGGTCCAATTGGTTGTGACCGTTCAGCACAGCTGGGGCTCGCTTCATGGGTGTGCAGCCTGTGATGTCCCACATGGCTTTGTCCCCACAAGAGCCTTGTGATTGGTTTTATGCTTGGCTGTTGCCATCTTGAAGTTTTTGATAATTTTATCTTTGCACTTGTGTTTTATAAGGGCTGTTCTGCGGGATAGTGGAGCATGCGCACGAGCAGAGAAGCCATGTACCACGTGTGTCCACCTTCCTGCTGTCCCATTCCCATTCCCATGTGGTACTGGTGATACCCCACGAGCACAGAATTCTAGGGGACCAAGACATGCGGGAGTCCAGTGTGTGCACAAGGTCACTCACGACCGAGTGAGTGGGGAAGGGGAGGGTAAGTAAGGCAGTAAGTGTGGAGGGAGGGGCGAGGCCACGCTCTCATTGGAACCAGGACTTGCTTCAAATGCTTCAAATGCAGAAATGAGGGCAATGGGCTTCTAATAAACATGAACAACCCAGAAGCCCCATCTGATCCTTTCTCATGCATGTTATTTCCCTGTATTAGCCAACCACTTAGGCTGGAAATAATGACATAGAAGAAAAGGAAAATGTAGGAACCTATAGTTTTTTCCCCTTTATTCATCAGTAAGCTGTAAGATAGTGTTGGTAGAATGTGCACATTTCAGAGGTGAAATAAAAACAGTTTGGCTGATTTTGCACAGTGTTTTCACTCTTGGGATAAGAATAAAATACATATGCGTATATGAGCTACAAAATATGCATTGTATAATTGTGGTGATTCTGTATACCAGTTGGATGTCCTTATATTGGCATTTAAAACTGCCTTTGTGCACAACATAAAGATAAATTGGAAGATTTAAATAGATTCACATATAAAAGAAATTATAATTAAAAGAGAAATGAAAAATAAAGTAATACAAACTGCATGTATGCATGTGTTTGCACACACAATCATGTAATATAAAGCACTCAAATAAATAAGAAATATTTGTAAGGTGAGCTGCTTCTCTCTGCTTCTGCCACTTAGAATGTGCCAGACTTTGAGAATACATAAATAAAAGTCATCGTCCTGCCCAAGGACTTCACAGATTATTAGAGGATTTGGGCAAGTAACTCAACCATTCGAGAAGAGGGTGGTGAGAACACGGGATGGGGAGCAGAGGGGCCGCATCTCATGTGAGCCTTGCCACCCACTGCCCTCAGCACAAAGTAGGCACTCAGCAATCAGAAGAATGAACCCGATTCTGGGTAGTTTTCTGGAGGTGACTTCTTTACCGAAAGTTCAGTAGCTGGGTTTTCAGACACCTCAGTTGCCCAATTAGCCTCCAGACATCATGACAAAGCTGTGGACGAAGTAACCAAGAGGGAGACACCAAGGCGGAACATCTCTTAGGATGGCTGTATTTGTGGCCATCATCAGGGGAAGAAAGGAACACTGGGGCCCATTCCTTCCTTACAGGTTATTCTTATTCACAAGGACAGTGTTTAATTTGGCATTAGAAATTTCATGGCTAAGAATTAAAAAGTCTTTGTCTATTTCTTACATAGATGTACTATTTCCCCTCTCACTACATGTCATAAATTTATCCATATAACCTATTCTTTTTTTCTATGTACTTCATATTTCTTTGCTGCAAGAGACTGAACAACCTTTGCCCCTGAAAGAAAGACTTGTTCAGCAAGCCCCAGGACTCCCAGAGGATAACACATGGCAGTAACTGTCACCCTCAGAGCCACCAAAGCACCTCACCTGCCATGCCTGGGACTCTTCTGCTTGATCTTACTGCTCTCTCAGTATTAATACAGCTGGGAGTTTCTTGAAAATGGCTTGTGTCTAAGCTCCTTCTATGTCTCCCCCGGGACCCAACATGGTGTCTGCTACCTAGGAGGAACACAGTAAGAGGGGTTGGTTGAATGAATAAGCTAATACCATCTAATTGCTCTCAAGCTTCTTGTAATTATGGTCTTTGGTGCCTTATCTCTTTGCCTTATTTATCACTGTTCCTGATACCTTTTAATATAGAATGCACACACCACACACATGCTCACATGCACACACATACATGCGCAGCAGAACCTAGGAGATATAGCTGGGACACTTCCATACTTGGTAAGACAGTTCAAAAAACATTAAGAAGTGGTGGGTTGCTCCGTCCTGGCCCCTGAACATTTCAGCCCGATGGTAGGGTAGTGTCTAGTTTCAGAGCACACCCGTAGTCCCAGTGACAGCCTGGGTTCCTGAGTGGTTTGGGGAAAGCACTTACTTATTGTAAAGCTAAAATTAAACTACAAGTTGTTACATGTTGTTTAGCAGCAGCAGCTGATGCAAATCTTTGTCAACACAGAACTTTTCACACGTTGGGTTTCAAATGCAGTTAAGTGGATTACCGTGTAAGACTGGTGGGCTTTTGGCACTGAAAAAACTTTCTAAGTTGGGTAAACCAGAAGACGTGCCCTTTCACTTCCTTTGAGTTAAAATCTTTTCATTTTAAGAATTTTCAGAATTCGGGCCATTCCACCTTTTTGTGGCATTGTTTAGTTTTCTTGTTCTAGCCAGGATGCCTCGATCGGAATGGAAAAGGCCAGGCGCTGTGATGGTGAGGCGATCGTCTTTCCTGGAGTGTGTGGAGTGCCCTTGTCTGGGGTCCGAAACGCTGATCTCCCCAAGCTCTTGTCTGTGGTGCTAAAGTAACAGTCTTTGCTGGCGGCCTCCTGCCCTCCTGCCCACGCAGGTTTGTGGCGGGCATCTCCCTTTGTCTTTTTGCTGTGGCCCCCATTGCTCATCTTTGACAGAACATCCTGTCCACAGTGAAAGGTCCAGGATGAACTCCTGGGAAATGCTGCTCTCTACATGAGGTCCCTCCCTGGGTAGCATGCTTCCGCTGATGACAACCCTCTGTGCACAGTTTTTCATACCAGCTGCAGGGGAAAAAAAATCTCTCAACACATACCATTCCAGAGGCAGCTATGGGCCTTGAAAATAAGATGGGAACTGGAATGCAGGGTAAGATTAGAAAAAAAAAAAGAAAAAAAAGCACACCTCCTGAAATTGCAGCTAAAAAGACCCTCACACCATGGATAGGATGGGCGGTACACGGGAAAGCCACTAGCTGTACCATGGCCTATATGCTGTTATTATCTACAGTTATTAAGATGATTACTTAGCTATTTTCAGACATTTAGATTTTATATTTTTGAAGTTTACTTATTTATTTTTATTAAAGACTCTTTTGGGAGGCAGTTCACATGCCTGGGCTCCCCCATTATCAATATCCTGCCCCCGCCACGTGGTACATTTGTTATAATCGATTAAGTTCATAGTTTACATTAGTGTTCACTTTTGGTGTTGGAAAGTATTTTTCATGTACACGATTGTTGATCTTTAACAAAAAGTAGGTGTTGTAATCTTTTACATATGGGGAAACTGAGGCTTATAGAAGTGCAGTAGTATTGTACAAGGATACCCTGCTAGTAGATGGGAGAGCTGGGACTAGGCACTAAGCCTATGGATGCTTCACACACTTTTAAGACTGATGAAATGAAGATATTTCCTTAGATATCCTTGGGGGGCAGCCAGTCTTCAGGGGAATCAACTATAAATAATATGTAAGCTTGTTACAACAGGCAAACCTGTTTCAAAATGCAAACAGAAAGGGGGGGTGAGCCTCCTGGGGTCTAGAGAGGGAGGATGAAGCTAAGAATTATTGAGTATTTCCAGCACTGTCGAAGGAGAAAGACATGTTTTGTGAACAAGAACATTCTTGTTCAAAAACATATATTCTCCATCTGGGAGGAGATATTCCATCAGCCTCGAATGCACCTACCTAATGTGTCCTATCACAGGAAGCAAGCTCCAGGGCCTTTCAATTCCTTTCGCTTCCGTTTGGGGTACTAGACAAACATCTGGTTATTAATTATGTTTCCTTAGTATCTGGCAGCTGGAGAGGGGTAGGGTGCCCTGAATATTGGACAAGAAAATTACAGTCATTGGAAAAGTTTGTCTTTTGGTCTAAAATTAAATATGGCTGTGGCTCTCTAGCCTGTAAATCAGGTTCTTGGTGACTTCGGTTAGCATGAATTGATTCTCCAGCACCAGCTCACTTGTAGGTGAGCCGGACTTGATTGAGTTTCTGCAAGACTAAGCACTGGATCAACCTGTGATGATTATATCAAGTACATCCTTCTAAGTCCCAGCTGGATCCACCAGCTTGCCTTCTCCATTTCTTGGCATGAAAATAAACCTGATTAGATGGCCCACTGAAACATTTTCACCAGTAGCATCTTTCATTTGAAAATCATCTACTCCAACCTCTTCTCCATGTAGAGGTCCTATAAGTGGTCATCTAAGCGAGCAGTGAGCTTACGACCTCAACATTTATTCACTTTAGGATAGCTGTCATTAGTATTTCTTTTTCTTTATATATTGAGCTGAAATTTTTCTGCCTGTAAATTTATTACTCTAGAGCTACACAGTGTACATGTATTTCATCCACATGAAAATTCTTTGACTATCAGACTTGCAGCAATTATATACAAGATAAATCCCTTACAATGGATTTCTCTTCACCTTAAGCATTTAAGTACTGTTCAGTTCAAGAGGAGAACTTGGTTGGGTGACTTTCGTATTGTAGGTAGAGGAATGAGTCTGATCAGAACAAGAGTTGAGTTTAAGTGTTTTAATCTTTCATTACATGGAGACTGTCAAGAACTGTGAAGTTCTGAGATTTTATCTTACTGGCAAAGTTAACAAGCTAGCCTGCCACAGTTTCATGATTGCTGGCAAAAGAGATGAGAATCCTGGTTTAGAGATAAAAGGCAATTTAATACTCAGGGCAATAGCAGTAGACAGAGTAGCATCATTTTCTTGTGCTGGTTCCCCAAACCACAGTCCCACAGGGTGGGCAAACCAGGCCAGGTGACTCTTTCACACACAGTGGGGTGTCTTATAGGAGAGGAGTTTAGGAAACCCAATCTTTTACTATGGGCTGCAAACAAACCTGCCAATCTTTGTGTGGGGGAAGACATTATCTTTATTTACTGAACAGCAAATAAATCAACCCTTTGCTCCAGAGAGATACACTACCTCTATCTCATAAGGCTGTTCTCTATGCGAACATCCTTGAAAAGATAGTCGGGAGCGAAAATAGTGCCTCTGCTTGTAAGATGTGCAGAAACACAAGAGGCCTGTAGGGAGCTGTCTCCCCATAGCAACTACTTGTGACTTCATGTCATCTCTTCCACACAAATCTCCAAATTGTCTAAACCAGTGCATTTATTTTTCTAAACCTCTCATCAAACCAAAACTTCATGCCAGAAGCTACAAACACTAGAAATAAAAGGGAAGGTGGGAGATGCATTATTCCTCTATTTCCATACAACATCTTCTATTAAGTTGTTTTCTATTAGTACTCATAGCAATAGCAGTAGCCAGAGTAGCATCACTTTCTTGTGCTGGTTCATGACCAAGATACTGTTTCCCCTCCAAATAACTAGAAGAATCTGATTTCTAGCAATGTGTGAATTAAATGGAAATTGTATTATAGATTATATAACACTAGAAGTTATAGATGACAAAAGATAAAATAAAGTTATTAAAAGTCAAGTGAGAGACTTGGATAAAACATTTGTGACTTTTTTAATGGATCAGCCTAATATCCAGATTATTACTCCTACCGACTCCCCACAAAAAGTCCAATAACCAAGTAGAAAAAGGACAGAGAATATGAATAAGTAATTTCTAGAAAAGGAAGTAAAATAGCTAATAGTCTTATGAAGATAATGCAAATTTAGATAATGGATATCATTAATACATTGGTAGAAATATAAAAGACTTCATCAGTGAGAGTGTTAAAAATAAGCACTTTCAATATGGCTGGGAGTAATATAAATTGATACAATCTTTTTGGAGGCCAGTTGCCCAGCAGAATCTCATGAGAATGATAATTTCATGTTGCTCGTAACAGGAAAATATTATACTATGGTTTGAATGTGTTCCCCAAAAAGCTTGTGTTGGAAACTTAATCTCCAGTGCAACAGTGCTGGAAGTTGGGGCCTAATGGGAGGTGTTTAGGTCATGAGGACTCTACCCTAATGAATGATTAATGCTGATTATAAAAGGGCTTGAGGCTTCGAGGTCAATCTCTTGCTCTCTCTCACCCTCTCAGCTTCCACCATGGGTTGACTCAGCAGGAAAGTCATCACCAGATGCCAGTAGCTTGATATTGGACTTCCCAGCCTCTAGAACTGTGAGAGACAAAATTTTTTTCTTTGTAAATTACCCAGTCTGTGGTATTCTGTTATAGCAACACAGAACGGACTAAGATATATTGAAAATAACATAAATAGCTGTCAATAAAGGGATGGTTAAATAAACTATGGTACAGCTATATCCATATTTTGGAATACAGCCATGCACCTTTAAAAAGAGTGAAGGAGAGTCTATTGATTGATTTTAAAGGATCTCCAAGAAATGTTTTTAACTAATGAAAGGAAGTTGCAGAACAATACTTAGGGTGCAATCTTATTTTTTTCTTAAAAAAAGCAGAACAATATATTTCTACATGCAAACATATATATAAATGCATGCATATAAAAAGTCACAGAAGAGTATGCATGTAGCTACCAATATTCATCAACTTGGGGAAGAGAGTGGAATAGGCGATAGGGTGGGCGGGGGTATAGAGATCGACTTTTGCTTTTAATTCGTTATTCTTCAGTGTTGATTGTTTTAATCAAATGTGTCACTACATTGCTTGTGTGATTAAAAAATAAATAAAAATTGTACTGCAGTACAATTAACCCCAGTTGAAAAAACAGGTGGAATTTCGGAACAACTACATGGGAGAAAAAATAGGATTTTCATGAAAGCCTGCCATTTTGCACAGCACAAAATTGCCTGGTTTTCCATGTCTAGAGCAGAGCTTCTAGTGAGAGAGAGATAAAGACACATGTACTGAAATCAAGGGAGGGATTAAAGAGTGTAAGAGGAGAATGCAGTAATTCCAGGGATAGCAGAGGCCACTGTACCCAATGGAGAGATATTTTGGACCCTCAGTGAAATGGAAATGAAGGTATCACAGAACAGCTGCTGGAGGAAGACTTCCCAGTAGTCCTCAAAGTGTGGTCCCCGGACCAGACCAGCAGCATTATCATCACCATGGAACTTGTTAGAAATGCAAATTCTCATACCCAGACCTATAGCATCAGGAACTACAGGTCTGGGGGTGGGGCCCAGCCAGGTTTTAACAATCCTTCCCCGTGCATGGAACTTGGACAACCACTGTTTTGGGCCAGCGCTTCTCCAGATCTAATACATACACAGCATCAGGGGAGCTTGGGGCCCGGGGTTCTGCATTCCTCACAAGCTCCCAGGTGAGGATGATGCTGCTGTGTCTTAGGCCACACTTTGAGTAACTTTATTTACTTATTTGACAGCAGGCCGGTACAGGGATTTCACCCTGGACCTCGGTCCTCTTGGTGTTATCAGCACCACGCTCTAACCAACTGAGCTAACTGACCAGCCTCCTTTGATAACTGTAGAAGGAAGATGGAGTGAGAATTCAATGATTGGAGGCTTCATAAGGAAATAAAAAAAATGCAAACAGCAGCATCACTTTATCTCCGTTGGTATTTGAAGGGCTATGAGCAAGAACAAGCTGCTTTCTCTAATGGCTTGCTGCCTGGGGTTCTGGGGACGCTCTCACTAACGATGTCTTTGCTCCTCTGTGAGCTACTTCCTGAAAGCTCCAAGCATTAGCTGCTACTCTTGATTTTTTTGTTAACCATTTCTCTTTCCAGACAGAGAAGCTGAGGCTGGCCCACAGAGCTATTTGGATGCCAAGGTCACAGAGACCTTGGACAGATCGGGCTGGCAAAGGTCTCCTGAGTGCCTGGCTGGAGCTCTTTTTCATGGGCCCCTTTTGGTTGTCTTAGTTGCCGCAGTGGGAAGTAATGACAGACCTCATGAGATCAACACGGCTGTGGTTCACTTGTAAAAAGCGGACCAGCTCGATCTCCAGGCTCACTGGTGAATAATAGGAATCTTTATCATCCTTTCCGTCAGAAAGCATTTATTTAAAACCCCTTGGCTGACTCCCAGGGTGAGTTGGCCTCTCATACACCATCACATGGCATGGAAACTGGCAATTAAATTTAGCAACCCACCTCGGCAAATCAAGATCAAGATGTTTACAGGCTAGCCTAACCCAGGATGAGCCAGGGGTTTTCATTCCTAAATCAAGAGGTTTCCAGAAAAAGTGAAATAAGGCTCGGGTGGGTTATGCTGAATTACACACACCTGTCCCCATCAATAACGGGGCAGCCTCAGAATGCTACAGCAGGACTCAGAGGGCTAAGTATGCCATTGCGCACACAGCCTGCTGGACGCACACAGCTATTGGCCTCATGGCAGAGCTGCAGCTCAGACAGGGGGAGATGCCGAAAGGGAGGTGTTTGTTCCAAGGACAACTTGTTTGTTTACTGATTCTGGGGACCAGGAGAGACAACATTAACTGAAGAAGAAATGTCATTTCCCTTCCACACCCTGAAAAGGGTGCTGCAATTGCAGCCTGCCATTTATCTGTGACAACGTGGATGAGGAACTGGAGTCTATTTCCGTGATAGTAAACAGCAAGGTGGGCAGGCATCCTGAGCACTGAGTTTTACTGGTTTACAGGGTGCAATCAGAATTATGGCCTGGATTTGTTGGCACAGCTCCGCCTGTGGTCCAGGAAGCTTTTCTGTTATAAAGGTCTACTTTCTGGAACACCCTTTGATTGGAAATGAGCAGAAGTGGAATCTGTGTGCATGTTCTGGGTGCGGCAATGGGTGTTGGGATATCTGAACTAGAGGAGTTGACGTCTCTCACGTTAGCCAGAGACTCAGCCAGAATCCCACGCGGTAGTGTGGCTGGGAATGTGATCGTGAAGGGAGGTAAGAGGATAAGTCTTGCACAAGCTAGACTCTTCAGTCACATCTTTCCCAACCATCAACGTGCCTGGTGAATGACATCTGCCCAGCTGCTGCAAGGGCCTGTCCTTGCCAAGAGTGTGATGAGTTGCTGTGTCTGGGAAGCAGAGCACCTTGGAAACCCTCAGGAAAGGTGTCGTGTGCCACTGTCCACTGCGGGAAAGCAGGCCGCTGTTCAGATTCACGCCACACGTCGGAGCTTCAGCACACCCACAGGCGTATCTGTTCTCCCGCCTGATGCAATGGCATCTTACAGAAGAGGGAACAGGAGTGTCGTAAACTGGGCCCTGAAGGGAGGACAAAGGCCAGCTGATAATGGGAGCTGCCCCTGCTTAGAAATGAAGGGAGTGGCTCTTGATTCTTCTGAGTGTATAACCCTGGTGAATTTCCAGTAATGTTGGGAGATGATGGAGCAGCAAAGCTTCTAAGGCTGGTGAAACCAGCTTCAGAGCCAGGCTGTCCTGCGTGCTGCCATCGAGAGCAGTGTGTTGGTCCCCACCTGCCCATCACAGACCCCGTCTTCATCCCCGCTTTCCCTCTCTCCCCCTTTCCCTTTGCTCCCTCTTCTTTTCTCTTGTTCCCTCTCCCCTTTTTAGACCTAATGGCAAATGGTGCCACCCTCCAGTGTTCCTTGACTGCTTTGTGGCCTTTGGGCTAAGGAGGTAACGGGTCCCCTGTGGCTCAGTGGAGACCAGTCAGGGTGACATTCATGTGGCTTTGAATCAAATGCCAGCTTGACCCACTCTGCACGTCCTTGTCTATTTCCAGTGCCTGGTTTCTGTCTCTGTGAGATGGGGATAACAGCCCCTCCTTTCCTTCACAAGGACGATTTCAAGGACAAGTGAGATTGTGTGTAAGAGTGTGCCTCTGAGGAAGGGCATGGTGCGAAGGCCGGGCGTTATCAGCATTGTCCATTACCCCTCAGAGCCCTTCGCTGACGTTCTTGCTCATGTCTTCCTCATCTTGTAAAGCAGGTTGTATCCTAAGTGCTGTTTGGCTCAAGGTCACACAAGGTTGGGTGCCTCTGCTGGATTTAAACAAAGAGCAATTGAGTTCCTAATCTATGGCTCAGCCCATTGGACCACAGTGACCTCTGGTCTCTGTACCTGGAAGCCCTGCCCTGGGCCTGCTTCTCCAGGTGGTGTGGAAACCTGTTCTGCAGCCTCCTCCTCACCAGAAGCCAGGTTGAACCAGCTCTCTCTGTGTTGGGCCCGCATCTCCCACCTGCCTAGCCCGGCCTAGCAACACCAAGCAGCAGGTGTTGGCCAGGGGGGCTGCTCAGCTGGCCAGGGGAGAGCCAGAGGACAAGTGATGGACAGGCCCAGCAAGCATGAGCTTTCCAGGCTAATTAAGATCCTTTTCGTACGGGGCATCTAAACCAGAAATGCCGGGACAGAAGAAGCAAGTGGAAAAATCCCCTCTGAGCTGGGGACTGCCACAACAGCCAGGGCTGAACTGTGGTGGTCCTTACCTGGATTGCCCTGCCCTGCTTTAGATTGCAGAGGTCTGTCTTCTGCAAACTATGTTTCCCAGGATCCCTGGCTGCCTGGCTTCTGACTGGGTTCAGCCCAGGGGAGTCAGTGAGGATAAATTGAAGGTCTAGGGGAAGGGAGAAGCTAGGGTGTTTCTCTCTGTCTTGCTGTAAGATGTTCAGGGTCCCTAATTCTGGGCCTCTGTGGTTGGACGGTCCTTCTTCTTGCAGCTAATTCCAACAGGCAGCTCAGAATTCAGGTGCTAATAACATTCCCTATCCAAACCCAGGGTGGGTAGGAACTTCTTCCTGTTACTTCCATTTGGGTGGCCTCACTATCTTCATTTGGCTTTTCAGCTTTTACAACATCTCTGTAACCTATTTGCCACATTACATCTCCTCTCCTGAAACCCCTGTCTGGGCGCAGTTTTCCTAATTAATCTAGGGACAGAGCTTCTGGGGACTCGGGTCTATTTTATAAATGAGGAACCCGTGACCCAGGGAAGCCATGGGATATGCCTGTGTGAATTGGATCAGAGGTGGGACTGGAACCCAGCTCTCCCAGTGTAACTTAGAGACACCTGTGGCTGGGCCTTCTTGTTGGGCAGGGGGCACTGGAGGTCTGAGGATCAAAGTGGGCCACGTTTGATTGGTAAGAAGAACCCCAGAAAATAAGCTGGATCTGCCAGTTGATGCACAGAAATGGTTCAAATACCCTATTTGCTAGAAAGGGCCTTCCTTTGACTTAAAAAAAGAAAAAAAAAGAGAGAAAAAATACTTAAAGAAAGGATAAAAAGAGAAACTTGGGTGTCAAGATACTAAGAAGAGAGGGAGATCTTCTTATTTCTCCTTTCTATTTGCCTCTTTAGACCTTTAGGAGGAGCCCTGGCTGGGGAAGTGACTTCTTTCAAAGAGAAGCAGGGGACCCTCTTCCTTGCACCCTGATGGGGGATGCCAGTGGCTTAGCCCAAATATATTGTAGGGACTCCTGGGGGCATGCCTAGGAGCCTGACCCCTGTCATTACCAGGTCCCAGTTCTGGGCAGCCCATGCTTAATGCCACTATTCCACCAGGCTGGTCCGTGTAAGACTTGAGCCCTGCACCTGCTCCACTACTACCCAAACCAGCCTTCCCAAAGGACAGTCCCTGGTCAGCCTGCCCTGCTGAGCCCTGCAGAGGCCTCCCTGACAGTGACCTTCTGACTACTGCATTATTCATATGTCCCTGGGCCAGTGCTCCTGCTGCCCGGCACAGTGCAGAGCAGGGTTCAGCTCCAGAGGCATGGGGCATAGTGAGAAATTATTCTTTAACTTTCTTTTATGTTTCATTGTTATAAAATATACATAACAAAATTAACTATTTTAACCATTCTAAGTGTACAGTTCAGTGGCATTAAGTACATTCACATGGTTGTGCAGCCATCACCACTGTCCATCTCTAGAACCTTTTTATCTTCCCAACTGAAACTCTGTACCCATTAAACAATAACTCCCTACCACCCCTCTCCCCAGCCCCTAGGAACTCCCATTCTGCTTCCTGCATCTATGAGTTTGGCTACTCTAGGTACCTTCTGTAAGTGGAATCATACAGTATTTGTCCTCTTATGACTGGCTTATTTCACTTGGCATAACGTCCTCAAGGTTTATCTATGTTGTAGCATGTGTCAGAATTTCCTCCCTTTTCAAGGCTGAATAATATTCTATTGTGTGTATATACTACATTTTGTTTATCCATTCATCCATCAGTGGACGCCTGGGTTGTTCCCACATTTTGGCTATTGTGAATAGTGCTGCTATAAACACAGGTGTGCAAAAATCTCTTTGAATTCCTGCTTTCAATTATTTTGGTTGTATACTCAGAAGTGGGATTGCGGGATCATATGGGAATTCTGTTTAACTCTTGGAGGAGCCTCCGTATTACTTCCCACAGCACTTGAACCATTCTCATCCCCACCACCAGTGCACAAGTTTTCCAAATTCTCCACCTCCTCACCAAGACGTTATTTTCTCTTTCTTTTTGATTATAGCCATTTTAATGGGTGTGGGATGTCTTTTAACTTTTTAGTTTAATGTTAAAAAGTGTATTCTACATACAGATCAAAATTTCACAATGCATAAGAGGGTGCACAATGAAATCTGTTTTCTTTTCCCTTGACCCCAGTTTACCTGTTTTCCTCTCCAGAGACAACCAGTTACCAACCTCAGGGAGGCTTCCTGGGATGGCCTGTGCATAGACAAGCCTCTATGTGTGTGTATACATCTCTTTAAAAACAAATAGGGGCATAGAGCATGCATTATTCTACATGCTGCTTTTTTAAATTTTTAACTAAACATGACATTGTAAATTGTATCTATAGGTGACAAGAGATTTAATTCTGTACAGTACACTGATAACTATAATTAGAGTCCTCATGCTTCTAACCTAGCAAAGAAACATTGGAATTCAGAAAGATCATACAGTATATACTGTATATATTCATACCACTCCCAGCAGGGACTGGAATAGCACCCTGTCATCAAACACATTAATATCTTGGCAGAGAAAAACAAGAATAAACTACATTAAGTGGGATAAATAGCCATGTATTAGTTACAGTCAGGTTTTGCAACTATATGTGTTTATAAAGCTTTCAGTTTTCAGAGCCTTTTGGATTTCAGGATTGCAGATAAGAGATTACTGGCTTGTAATGTTTAGGGCGCGCCAGGCCCTAGACTGGGAGTATCTCATATCTCATTTTTGTAACTCACACAACCACATGAGATAGGATTTGAACCCAGGTCCGCCTGATTCCCAAGCATCGGCTCTTTCTGCTTTATCTCAGGAGTCCACATACCATTGTCCACTCTAATCATCAATAGCGTCCCTTCACTCTCAATGGAACTGCTTCTCAGAATATGAGTCACATGGTCACAGTAACCATACCATGCTATGCCATGGTGATTGAGTTTCCTTGGCAGTTGAAGCCTGGCCCTTGATTTCCATAGACATGATCAGGATTTAAGGACAGCCCTCAGACCTTGCTGGGCTTCACTGTCCATTTAGACAGCACACCGTAGCTTATTATTATTATTATTTTTTAAATTTTATTTTGTCGATATACATTGTGGTTGATTATTGTTGCCCCTTACCCAAACCTCCCCCCCTCCTCCCTCTTCTCCCTCCCCCCCAACAATGTCCTTTCTGTTTGCTTGTCGTATAAACTTCAACTAATTGTGGTTGTTATATCTTATTCCCCCGCCCCCGTTTTTTTTTTTTTTTTTGTGTGTGTGTGTGTGTGTGTGTGTGTGTGTGTGAATTATATATTAATTTTTAGCTCCCACCAATAAGTGAGAACATGTGGTATTTCTCTTTCTGTGCCTGACTTGTTTCACTTAATATAATTCTCTCAAGGTCCATCCATGTTGTTGCAAATGGCAGTATTTCATTCGTTTTTATAGCTGAGTAGTATTCCATTGTGTAGATGTACCACATTTTTCGTATCCACTCATCCAATGATGGACATTTGGGCTGGTTCCAACTCTTGGCTATTGTAAAGAGTGCTGCAATGAACATTGGGGAACAGGTATACCTTTGACTTGATGATTTCCATTCCTCTGGGTATGTTCCCAGCAGTGGGATAGCTGGGTCATATGGTAGATCTATCTGCAATTGTTTGAGGAACCTCCATACCATTTTCCATAGAGGCTGCACCATTTTGCAGTCCCACCAACAATGTATGAGAGTTCCTTTTTCTCCACAACCTCACCAGCATTTATCGTTCAGAGTCTTTTGGATTTTAGCCATCCTAACTGGGGTTAGATGGTATCTCAGTGTGGTTTTGATTTGCATTTCCTGGATGCTGAGTGATGTTGAGCATTTTTTCATATGTCTGTTGGCCATTCGTATATCTTCCTTAGAGAAATGCCTACTTAGCTCTTTTGCCCATTTTTTAATTGGGTTGCTTGTTTTTTTCTTGTAAAGTTGTTTGAGTTCCTTATATATTCTGGATATTAATCCTTTGTCAGATGTATATTTTGCAAATATTTTCTCCCACTCTGTTGGTTATCTTTTAACTCTGTTAATTGTTTCTTTTGCTGTGCAGAAGCTTTTTAGTTTGATATAATCCCATTTGTTTATTTTTCCTTTGGTTGCCCGTGCTTTTGGGGTCGTATTCATGAAGTCTGTGTCCAGTCCTATTTCCTGAAGTGTTACTCCTATGTTTTCTTTAAGAAGTTTTATTGTTTCAGGGTGTATATTTAAATCCTTAATCCATTTTGAGCTGATTTTAGTATATGGTGAGAGGTATGGATCTAGTTTCATTCTCCTGCATATGGATATCCAGTTATCCCAGCACCATTTGCTGAAGAGGCAGTCCCTTCCCCAGTGAATAGGCTTGGTGCCTTTGTCAAAGATCAGATGGCAGTAAGTGTGTGGGTTGATTTCTGGATTCTCTATTCTATTCCATTGATCAGTGTGTCTGTTTTTATGCCAGTACCACACTGTTTTGGTTATTATAGCTTTGTAGTATAGCTTAAAGTCAGGTAGTGTTATGCCTCCAGCTTTATTTTTTTTGCTCAGCATTGCTTTGGCTACACGTGGTCTTTTATTATTCCATATAAATGTCTGGATAGTTCTTTCCATTTCTGAGAAAAATGTCATTGGAATTTTGATGGGGATTGCATTTGGGTAGTATGGACATTTTCACTATGTTGATTCTTCCAATCCAAGAGCATGGGATATCTTTCCATCTTCTTATATCCTCTCTAATTTCTCTCAGCAGTAGTTTGTAGTTCTCATTATAGAGATTTTTCACATCCTTGGTTAACTCAATTCCTAAGTATTTTATTTTCTTGGTGGCTATTGTAAATGGGCAGGCTTTCTTGATTTCTCTTTCTGCATGTTCACTATTGGAGAAAAGAAATGCTACTGATTTTTGTGTGTTGATTTTGTATCCTGCTACTGTGCTGAAATCATTTATCAATTCCAAGAGTTTTTTTGTAGAGGTTTTAGGCTGTTCGATATATAGGATCATGTCATCTGCAAACAGGGACAGTTTGACTTCATCTTTTCCAATCTGGATGCCCTTTATTTCCTTCTCTTCTCTGATTGCTCTGGCTAGTCCTTCCAACACTATGTTGAATAGGAGTGGTGAGAGTGGGCATCCTTGTCTAGTTCCTGTTCTTAAAGGAAAAGCTTTCAGCTTTTCCCCATTCAGGATGATATTGGCAGTGGGTTTGTCATATATGGCTTTAATTATGTTGAGATACTTTCCCTCTATACCTAACTTATAGAGGTTCTTTGTCATGAATGAGTGCTGAATTTTATCAAATGCTTTTTCAGCATCTATAGAAATGATCATATGGTCCTTGTGTTTGATTTTATTAATATGGTGTATCACATTTATTGATTTGTGTATGTTGAACCAACCTTGCATCCCTGGGATGAATCCAACTTGATTGTGGTGAATAATTTTACATATGTGTTGCTGTATTCTGTTTGCTAGTATTTTAGTGAGGGTTTTTGCATCTATATTCATCAAGGATATCAGCCTGTAGTTTTCTTTTTTGGTTATATCTTTACCTGGTTTTGGTGTTACAAGGCCGTGCTCTAACCAACTGAGCTAACTGGCCAGCACCTTTACCTGGTTTTGGTATCAGGATGATGTTTGCTTCATAGAATGAGTTTGGGAGATTTACGTCTGTTTCAATCTTTTGGAACAGTTTGTAAAGAATTGGTGTCAATTCCTCTTTGAATGTTTGGTAAAATTCTGCTGTGAATCCATCTGGTCCTGGGCTTTTCTTTGTTGGGAGCCTTCTGATAACAATTTCAATCTCCTTTATTGTTATTGGTCTGTTCAAATTTTCTACGTCTTCATGGTTCAGTTTTGGGAGCTTGTGTGTGTCCAGAAATTTATCCATTTCCTCCAGATTTTCAAATTTGTTGGCATATAGTTGTTTATAGTAGTCTCGAATGATTCCTTGTATTTCAGATGAATCAGTTGTAATATCGCCTTTGTCATTTCTAATTTTTGTTATTTGAATCTTCTCTCTTCTTTTTTTCTGTTAGCTATGCTAATGATTTGTCAATTTTATTTATCTTTTAAAAAAACCAACTTTTTGATTCATTGATCTTTTGTATTGTTTTTTGGGTTTCAATTTCATTCAGTTCTGCTCTGATCTTAATGATTTCTTTCCGTCTGCTAACTTTAGGTTTGGATCGTTCTTGTTTTTCTAGTTCTTTAAGGTGAAGTGTTAGGTTGTTCACTTGCCATCTTTCCATTCTTCTGAGGTGAGCATTTAGTGCAATAAATTTCCCCCTTAATACTGCTTTTGCAGTATCCCACAGGTTTTGGTATGATGTATCATTATTTTCGTTAGTTTCAATAAATTTTTTGATTTCCTGCTTGATTTCTTCTTGGACCCATATGTCATTAAGTAGAATGCTGTTTAATTTCCATGTGTTTGTATAGTTACCAGAGTTTCATTTGTTTTTAATTTCTAGTTTTAATCCATTGTGGTCTGATAAAATACATGGGATAATTCCAATTTTTTTGAATTTATTGAGACTTGATTGTGACCTAATATGTGATCTCTCCTGGAGAATGTTCCATGTGCTGTTGAGAAGAATGGATATTCTGAGGTTGTTGGATGGAATGTTCTGTAGATATTTGCCAATTCCAATTGGTCTAGAGTATTGTTTAGATCTTGTGTTTCTCTACTGATTCCTTGCCTAGGTGATCTGTCTAATATTGACAGTGGGGTGTTCTGGTCCCCTGCTATTATGGTATTAGTGTCTATTTCCTTCTTTAGGTCTAATACAGTTTGTTTAATAAATCTGGGTGCTCCAACTTTGGGTGCGTACATATTTATGATTGTTATGTCTTCTTGATGCATCAGTCCTTTTATCATTAAGTAGTGTCCCTCATTGTCTCTTTTTATGGTTTTTAGTTTAAAGTCTATTTTGTCCGATATAAGAATAGCTACTCCAGCTCATTTTTCTTTTCTGTTTGCATGGTAAATCTTTTTCCATCCTTTCACTCTTAGTCTATGTGAATCTTTATGGGTGAGGTGGGTCTCTTGTAGGCAGCATATAGTTGGGTCCTCCTTTTTGATCCAGTCAGCCAGTCTGTGTCTTTTGATTGGGGAATTTAAGCCTTTTACGTTAAGAGTTGTTATTGAAAGGTGTTGATTTCTTCCTAGCATTTTATTGGTTGTTTGGTTGTCTTAGGTGTCTTTTGTTCCTTGCTTTCTGATTTACTGTTTGTTTTCTGTGTTTGTTGGTTCCTTAGGTTGTAGATAGCCTTTTTGTTTGTTTGTTTTCTCTTCATGAATGCCATTTTTATTATACTAGTGGGTTTTGATTTTTCTTGGGTTTTTATGGCTGTGGTAGTTATTTTTCAGGAACCAAACCCAGTACTCCCTTGAGGATTTCTTGTAAGGGTGGTCATGGGTAGTGAACTCCCGCAGTTTTTGTTTGTCTGAGAAATATACTATTTGCCCTTCATTTCGGAAGGATAGCCTTGCAGGGTATTCTTGGCTGGCAATCTTTGTCTTTTAGTATTTTGAATATATCATCCCCTTCCTTTCTAGCTTTTAGGGTTTGTGATGAAAAGTCTGATGTTAGCCTGACTGGGTCTCCCTTATAGGTGATTTGATGCTTCTCTCTTGCAGCTTTTAAGATTCTCTCTTTGTCTATGAGTTTTGCCAATTTGACTATAACATGTCTTGGAGAAGGCCTTTTTGGGTTGAATACGTTTGGAGATCATTGAGCTTCTTGGATGTGAAGATCTGTGATTTTTCCTATACCTGGGAAGTTTTCTGCCACTATTTTGTTGAATATGTTCTCAATGCAATCTCCGTTTTCCTCCCCTTCTGGAATACCCATGACTCGGATATTTGAGCGCTTAAGGTTGTCTGATATCTCTCTCAGATTTTCTTCAATGTCTTTGATTCTTTTTTTTGTTTGTTTTGTCTGCTTGTGTTATTTCAAACAGCCCATCTTCAAGTTCAGAGGTTCTCTCTTCAACTTCGACAATCCTGCTGGTTAAACTCTCCATTGTGTTTTTTATTTTGCTGAATAACTTCTTCAGTTCGGCAGGTTCTGCTACATTTTTTTTCAGGACATTGATTTCCTTGTACATTTCATCTTTCAGGTCCTGTATACTTTTCCTCGTTTCATTATGATGTCTAGCTGAGTTTTCTTGTATCTCATTCAGTTTCCTTAGAATTATCACTCGAAATTCCTTGTCAGTCATTTCAAGGGCTTCTCGTTCTATGGGATCTAGAGTTTGAGATTTATTAACTTTTGGTGGTGTACTTTCTTGATTTTTTGTATTTCTGGTATCTTTTTTTTGATGTTTATTCATTGTGGCAGGGGGTTTCACAGTCCACCGGTTTGAGACTATTGACTAACTAAGATGTTGCTGTGATTCTCAGTTTGGTATGGCTAACTCTGTGACTGCTCAGTTGGCCTCTAGTGCCTTGTGTGTGTGGTTGCCTCGGGTCTTGGGCCTCTCCGGGGAGCCACCTCTCTGGTCAGCTTGGACTCTGCTGGGCTGCTGGATCATGGGGCGGTGCCGCAGGGTGTGTGGTCTCTGCTGAGCTTCCACTTCCCATGCAGGACTTCTCCCTGTTCCATGTGCTCTGGCCCGGGCTGCTGGATCACGCAGTGGTGGCCCCACAGGGTGTGTGGTTTCTGTTGAGTCTCTGCCTCCCTAGCCAGATGTCTCCCCACTCTGTGTGCACTAGGCTGGGCTGCTGGATCTCGCAGTGGCGGCCTCGCAGGGTGTGTGGTTTCTGCCGAGTCTCCGCCTCCCTAGCCGGACGTCTCCCCGCTCTGTGTGCACTGGGCTGGGCTGGGACGTGTCTTCTGCAACCCTTGTCTATCGGCTGGGCTTTCAAGACCCTGCTCAGCACTGCCTCGTCCAGGAAGTCTACCAGGTTTCTGCTAGGCGCAGACGACCAGTCGCTCTGGGTGCCTTTGTAGCACTGTGTAGATCTTTCTCGGGACTCATCACCTTCCTCCTGGTATTGCGGTTATTTGTGTACTTGTCTTATCTCCCACAACAGAGCGTGAGCTCCTCGGGCGAGGAGCCTGCAGCACACGTTTCACCTTTGAATTCCCCCGGCGCGGACCGACTCCGGTGCCCACCCGCAGTCAGCTCTCCAGTAGGTTCAAGCGAACTTGGGAACGCTCCGACCACACTATTCCTAACCAGAAATTGGTTAGGCGTTTTTCCGAACTGGTGGCCGCAGAGATGGTATCTGCCTCCCGGTAACAGAAAGTTTAGAGGGGGCCAGAGCCCAGGGTGTGGTGGAGTGACAGTCGGCCCAGCCTGTACTTCCTTGCCCTCCCAACACTGGCTGGGGATGCCCCATGCCACCAGCCCCACCAGAGAACCACGGAGGGAGTGGGAGGAGAGGCCGGCCCACAGGCCCCGGGAAGCCCCGCGCCGGGGCAAACAAGTGGGAAGGCTCATTGAAGAGTCGAGCCGGGCGAGGAGGACAGGCCTGGCCGAGCCAGGCTGGAGCCGCCACCACCTGAGAAAATGGAGGCAGCCCCAGGGCCGGTGAGTGGCCCAGTGGTGTAGGCGGAAGCTGGCGGGCGTCCGCCCCCCGAGCAGGGCCAGGCTGGGAATCACTCGCAGGGCTGGGCCAGGCTGGGCCAGGCCGGGTAGCTCCCTCTCTGCCTCCACGTCGTCGCCGTCCCCGTCCTCGGCCGCCGCCGCCTCGGGCTGCTCACTCGGTCCTGCGGCATGGCTCAGGCACTCCCAGGAATCTTCTTTTATGCCGGCCTGAAATTTCGAATCCTGAATAGGGCAGCTGGCCGCTGCAGCTAAGAAACAGTTCTTTTCCTGCTCCATACTTCAAAGCTGTTGCCTGTAAACGAGGCAGCCTCTCCCTGGCAACAGCTTTTCAAGGTGCTCTAGGTCCAAAGAAAAAGGATGCAACTCTGCTTTCCCATAAATAAACTGCCCTCTATCTTGGCAGGGGGAGATGGGTGAGAGGTTAAAATGGTCTCAGCCTGCCTCAGTCTCAGGTATTCCCAGACGGTCCTAGAAATAAGTTTCTGGGCAGGCACCAGAATGGAAGGAATGGACTTTTCCCTAGAGCTCCTGGAGGAAGTGTATCTTGCCAGCACTTTGATTTTAGACTCTTGTCTTCAGAACAAGAAAGTTGTATGTAGGTTCTTTTGAAGTAGGAAGAGATACAAGGCAGGGAGAACAAATACGAAAGACTGCCCACCATAGCTTATTAAGAGGGGCATGAACAGCTGTGTGAGCTCTGCCTCTTCCAGGAAGCCTTCCCTGACCTCCACAATCTCCCTGGATCTATGGTCCATGCTGCACTGATTACCTCTTAATTTTGTGGGATTATCTGTTGTCTCTAATTTATTTTACTTTTTGAAGTTGTGGTAAAATACACATAACAAAATTTACCATCTTCACCATTTTTGAATGTATAGTTTAATAGTGTTAAGTACATTCACGTTGCTGTGCAGCCATCACCACTGTCCACCTCCAGAACTGTTTTCATCTTGCAAAACTGAAACTCTGCACCTGTTAAACACCAACTCAACATTCCCTCTCCCCCCAGTCCCCACCATTCTGCTTTCTGTTGCCATGAGTTTGACTTCTCTAGATACCTCATGTAAGTGGGATCATGTGTCGGGCTTATTCTACTTAGCATAATGTTCTCAAGGTTCATCCATGTTGTTGCATGTGTCAGAATTTCCTTCCTTCTTAAGGTATTCTCTCCAATTAAGTTTTATGTTAATACTTAGAGGGTGAGGACATCCTTGTGGCTTTTTGAGTCCCACAGAGTGTGGTAGTGTATATGATTGCTCCATCAATATTAATGGGCGGAAGATGCAGATCTGACATTTCTTAGGACTTGTATTTGCCCTAAGAGTGAAGCAAGAGGCTGGCAAGCCAAGAGAGCCCTGCGGGCAGTTCTGGTCTTGTCTCTTGGGGCATTAATGCCCTTAACCACAACTACGCTTTCATTCATGGCATAGATCAATAATTGGCTTATTACACTTAGTTAAAAAGCAGATGATATGTATTAGTGTTTCATCAGTTCAGCAGCTATTGCCACCCTTCAGTCAGAGGTGTGAATGTGAGAGGGAGAGTGTGAGTGTGTGGGGAATCACTTTGCAGCACCAGGCTAGATGCAGACTGTGGATAATCTTGCTTCCCACTTATCCTGCTTGTGGAAGCACTGGTTTACAGAAATTATGGGTACGCTAAATTCTGTTTGAGACCCTAACTGGGCTTTAGTGGTTCTTAAAAAAAAAAAAAAAAAGGAGCAAAAGTCTGGAGTTTCTTTCTCATTTTTTTTTGTTTTTTGTCTTTTTCGTGACCAGCACTCAGCCAGTGAGTGCACCGGCCATTCCTATATAGGATCCCGAGTGCGCCACCGGCTCGGCCCTGTCTTTCTCATTTTTACATGGCGGAATATTCTCTTCAAAGGAGAGGGGCTGAGCCGGTGGTGCACTTGGGAGAGTGCAGCGCTGGGAGCGCAGCAACGCTCCCGCCGCGGGTTCGGATCCTATATAGAAATGGCCGGTGCACTCACTGGCTGAGTGCCGGTCACGGAAAAGACAAAGGAGAGGAGGAAGGAAGTTGCTGGATTTGGGTCTGTGAGCTCTTTTCTCGTTGAAGGCCAAGAGAGTTGCCATAGACTTGGCCACATCCGCCAGGGTCTCCTGTGTAGTTCCATCTGCTTTACAGTCACCCTCAAGGTTAGGACTTTATCATCCTGTTTTACATAAGGGAAATGGTGGCACAGAGAGACCAAATGACAGGCACATGGTCACACAGCTGACTCACATGAGATGGTCGGGCTCAGTTGAAGAGGTATTTTTGGGACCTGGTGTCGGGTTAAGCCTGGGAGGTCTCAAGGTATGCTTGGCTCAAAGTGCCCCTGAATACAAGTGGCTCGCGTTTGCTGCACGCTGTGTGCTGAAGCCCGGCTGGCACCCTGCCCTCCCGTCTTCAGGAGCAGCCTAGTTCTGGCCTTGCCTGCTTTTCTCTCCTACCCATTCTGGCCGGTTTAGCAGGACGGTGCCTGCTGAAAGGAGCCCCACGGGTGAGCCGGGCCTCCACGATCTGCAGGGTCTCAGGCCTCGCCTGGCCTCCTGGCTGACGCTGGACTTTGCTCCTAGGTCAGCCCGGAGTGCTAATTGGGCCTGGTGACCCTGAAACTGCCCGCACCCGACACTGCTCCAGCTTCTCTGAGGCCCCCGGCTGAGATCAGCACCAGGAACGTTGCCCATTCAGGAAGTGTCCCTGCACGAATGCGTAGTACATCGCCCGGGGGGAGGAGGGGACGATGGTGGCAGCTGTCCAGGTTCATCATCCAGGTACAGTTACCTGAGCCCTTGGGAGTTACTGAAAGCCTGTAGGAAGCACACGGAGTTGGAGCCAACCAGCAACAAAAGCCGGGACAGGGCATTGCCACCTCCGGGACGCTCGCTTCTAAAACGTGCCTGGCGCTCCAGAGCGGAGTGACGCGGCGGCTCTGCAAAAAGAGCTCGTGGTGGAAATGCATTTGGGGTCTTGATCAATCAATCCCAGACCGTGGAGCCTGGGTCAAAGAGGGGCAAGAGACCGGAGCCGGGAGTGGTCTGGTCGCGTGTGCTGGGGGGACTGATGTGGAAGTTCCACTGTTTCCTGCGATGTTGGGAGCAGCCTTGCGGGCCGGAGCCGCGCTGCGGCAGCGGGACAGGCCCGGCGAGGAAGGAGCCGTGTGCACGGCGGGCGCCAGCCCCCGGTGGCCCCGCGCGGGGGAGGAAGCCGCGGAGGGCGTGCGGGGTCGCCATCGGTGTCAACCCATGGTCGCGGGGGCGGGGACTCAGCACCCGGCCTCCTGGGTCAGCCTCTGGGCGCCTTTTGAGCCGTGATCGGCACTAAATGGGTCCAAGGCGAGCAGCGGGCCTGGTTTTACTCCTCCCTGGGTGTGCGTGAGCGTCTGGGCTCACTGTGGCACGTTCGCCGCACGCCGACTTTCTGCCTGTGCGGGGAGCTCTGCGCTCTCCTGGGCCTCGCCACAGGGAAAGGTCACGCCAGGCTGGCTGCTTCATGCCATCGTGGACACGCACGGTGGGAGAGCGGTCACGGGCCCGCGGGTGGCTGTCGTGGTCCCTGCCCTGCCCTGACAAGTCCCCCCCTGGCGGCGGTTGGCGCCGGGCCTGGACCTTCCCGGGCTGCCGGCTCTCGCGTCCCGCCCGCGCCGCGTGCTGCCTGTCACCCGGACGGGCCGGCGGGGCGGGGAGCCAGCCCACGCAGACGGCGGTCCCCTGCCCCGGAGCCCGCGGGTCTCCCGAGCCCGCTTGCACAACGCTTCCTGCGCGCCCTTGCCTCCCTGCCCCAGCAACTGTGGCGTCAGCACATGACCTTTAAAACTGTTGAAAAGGAGCCCTTCTGGAGAATGCGCTCGTGGGGAGCAGCCCCCCTTCCTGCCACCCTCCTGCCTGACTAGGGACGCGTCTGCCTGCCTCATGGGTTGAGGGCCCCGCGGATGGCCACTTGGCATTTTATTTATTTTATTGTTTTTTTAATAATTATTTTATTTTATTTTTATTTTTTAAAATTAGTTTGTTTATATAGATTTTTTTCCCAGTTATCTTATTTTTAACCTCGGTTGCCTTACCTGTTAGAGAATGAGGCGTCTCTGCATCTGCATACTCAAGATCTGCTCCCTATTTCTCTGCCTTACCTGCCTCCAGGGACACCCTGCTCTTTAGCAGCCGCCTCCGCCTCCCCCCGCACACTCGTACCCTGATATTTTCTGATTCAGTCGGGCTCGGGGAGCCACCTTCTCCCAGCTGTATCTGACTTAGAGAGATTCAGGTGAAAGGGAAAATCATGGGGCACGGTGGAGAGGACCTGGCATAGGAAGGTGGAGGAGGGGGACATTTCTGGGAGGGGGAGCACAGTGGTGATTTTCAGTGGCTCTCAGGCATAGACGGGACTAATTCCTAAAATTCAAGGCCTCTCCTAGGCCCACCTGGGGAGAAGTATCATGGGAGAGACCTTTTCTCGCTCTTGCTCCAATTTAGGCTGTTCTTCCCTGGACTATTGCACAACTTTTCACTGATTTCTTAGGGTATTTCAAACCTGGAAATAGGGGGATTCTCCTTGTGAACCCACAGTCAGCTTCTACTCAGGGACGTGGGTTCTCAATGATTGCAGCTCTAGTGCCCACTGGTGGTCCTCCTTGACCCCTTCCTCTTCTTCCCCTGCCCAAAGCCAATTAAACACAGTTCTATTGCTTCTGTGTCTTAAGTACTCTTTCAGTACTTCTATTTCTCTCCATTATCCCCTAATGCAGGAATCAGTAAACTATGGCCCTTGGGCCCAATGTGGCCCCAGCTATTTTGTAAATAAAGTTTTATTGGAACACAGTCATGCTCATTCATTTGCATGCCACCCATGACTGCTTTCTTGCTCCAAAGGAAGAGTTGAATGTGCCTGATATGGAATGAATGTCCTCCCAAAATTCATTGAAGCTTGACCCACATTGTAACAGTGTTAAGAGGGTAAGAAATCCAATTATGGTATTTGAAAGGTGGGGGGCCTGACTAGATTGGATCTGAGGACTGTGCCCTAGTGAATGGCTTGATGGATTGATCCATTCGTGGAGTAATGAGTTGATGGTTTAATGGGTGGTCATGGGCACGGTTCTGATGGCTTTAAAAGGAGAGCAAGTGAGCAGGTTAGCTCTCTTGCTCAGTCTAGTTTCACCATGTGACACCCCGGTCCCCATGAGACCCTGTAGAGAGTTCCCACTAAGAAGATATGTTCCCTGGACTTTGGACTTCCCAACCTCCCAAACTGTAAGAAATAAATTTCATTTATTTATATATTACCCAGTTTCAGGTATTCTGTTATAAGCAACAGAAATGGACTAATATAGAAAATGGGTACCAGTAGGGGGATACCTCAGCTATATGGATACCCGAAAATATGGAGGTGCCTTTGGAACTGGGTAATGGGCAGAGGCTGGAAGAATTTGGAGGAGCAGAACAGAGAAAGCCTAGATTCTGGTGAGGGCTTAGAGAACAAGAAGACCAGAAAAAGTTTGGAAGGTCTTAGTGACTGGCTAAGTGGTGGTGACCAGAATGCTGATAGAAATATGAAAGAGTAAAGGCCATTCTAAAAATGAAAAGCCATAGAATGGAAGAAGGACCCTGAGGGCATTTCAGAGATCTTTGAGGCTTCCCAGCTCATCAAAGGCCTAGGGAGACAAAGTGGTTTGAGGGCATAAGCTGGGGGAGCTGTCCATGGGCACACTGTCCAAGGCCACCTTCGTATGCTGCTTCCCACACCTCGACTTCTCTGGTTGCTACAGCCATGGCTAAATTGGCCCCAGGTGTGGCTGGACCTGAAGCTGTGGAAGATATAAGCTGGAAACCTTGGTGGCATCCATGTAGTTTTAAGTGTTCAGGCTCCCAGAATGTCAGAGCTTGGCCACCCAGATTTCAAAGGATGTATGGAAAAGCTTGGGGGCCCGGAAAGAGATTTGTCACAGGGGTGGAGTCACCACACAGAGCATTCACTAGAGCAATGCCAAGCGGAATCAAAGTGGGGCCAAAATTGCAGCAGAGAGCCCCCACCAGGGCCATGCCTAGTGGAGGTGTGGGAGAGGGACCACCATGGGAGACCCTAGGATTGCAGAGCTACCAGCGTGCAATGCCAAACTGCGAGAGCAAAACCAGTGCCCCAGATATCAACTATCTGGCCCTTTACAGAAGTGTTTGCCAACCCCTGCCCCAATGCCTCCATTAAGCTCTTCCTCTGATCCCTTTTCCATACTCTGGCCTTTTTAGAGTAAAAATCTGTGTGGTACTTTGCCACTCACCTAACTGGCTCCTTATGGTATCAGCACGGATTCTAAACGCCTGCTCATGGTTTGCAAGATTCTTCAGCCTGGCTTCAGCTCTCCTTTTGCCCCTGTGCCACGTTCAACTACGTGCAGCTGCCAGATACCCCAGGCTCCCAAGGCACCTACATGTCTCTCTATGTCTAAGGTGTTTGTATGTGCAGTTTCCTCTGCCCCTTCCCTGGCCTACTCTGGCTCAGTCTATAGTTCTCAGGAACGCTGCCTGAGTTCCCAGGACTGCATTAGGAGCCTTTTCTATGTGTTTCCCTCGCACTCAGGATTCTTCCGTTATAGGATATATTAGCTTATATTGAAATTGTGTTTCCTTCCTTCTTTCCTCCCTCTCTCCCTCCCCCTCATTATCTTCCTTCCTTCCTTTCCTCTCTCCCTCCT
Organism: Cynocephalus volans; assembly: GCF_027409185.1. Classification (NCBI taxonomy): domain Eukaryota; kingdom Metazoa; phylum Chordata; class Mammalia; order Dermoptera; family Cynocephalidae; genus Cynocephalus; species Cynocephalus volans. Next base: position 14,944,553 of record NC_084464.1, read on the forward strand.
TCCTTCCTTCCCTCCTTCCTTTACTATTGGTTGCTAATCTAAGTGCTCTGAATATAAAACAACATTAACAAAACAAATCCAAAGCTCCCTGCTGTGCTCAGAGGCTTATGTGCTAGTGGGGGGATAGAATTAAACAAGGTTATAAAGTAGGATAGAGAATATTAGAGAGGAGGATGGCCTAAGGAGAAAAAAATAGGAAGAGGATATGAAATGCTGGGGGTGTTGACATTTCAGAAGTGGTGGCCAGGGAAGGCCTCACTGAGAATGTGTCTCTTGAGTGAAGGTTTGAAAGAAGGGAGGGCGTGAGCCATGTAGGGATTTGGGGAAGAGCATCTAGACAGAGGGAAGGTGGATGCAAAGATCTGAAGGCAGCAGCACACCCAGCTGGTGTGTTTGAAAACGAGGCCAGTGTGGCTGGAAGGGAGAGAAGGAGGAAGGCAGAAGGCAGGTGGAAAAGGAGAGCTGGAGGGAAGCCACATCATGTAGGGCTGTGAGAAGGACCTTGGCCTTTACTCTGATGGGCATGGGAACCATTGCAGAGGACTGAGCAGAGGAGTGACATGACCTGGCCTGGGTTTAAACAGACTGTGTTGTTTACACATATTGACTGTGATGTAGGCTCCAGTAGACACATAAGCTCCTTGAGGTCAGGCACTGCGTCTTATTGACTTTTATTCTTATGGCACAGCACATCTGGCTCATATAAGATCTCTCTCTCTTTCTCTGTCTTTCTCTATGTACATTTTGGTGGCTAACCAGTACAGGGATCTGAACCCTTGAACTTGGTATTATCAGCACCACTCAATATATATTTTACAAATGAATGATGAATGAATGAATGAAAGAATGTATGAAGGAATGCACAAATGAATCTCCCAACAGCCAGGTCCTGGCTCCTGAGGGCTCTGGGAGTATTCTCACTGTCGAAGGAGAGTTCTGATAGAAGATGCTCCCAACAGCCAAGTCCCTGGGGCTCCTGGTTGCCTGCTTGGATGTCGCCATGGTAGCAACACATATCCAAACCAGTTTTCCTTGTTGCCATAGACAGGGCTGCTTAATGGATCAATGTCTCCCTGAGGGAGATTTCAGGGGTGTATCATACAGCATCGTCCTTGGCCCTGCCCTGTGCAGAGTACTGCTCAGCAACGTAGATGAAGCTGTAGAGAGTTATTACCAAAATTGCTGATGGGGGTGGGAGGGGTAGAGGATTTGTTGTTGGATAGACTCAGGATTTACAACTACCTTTACAGGTTTGAGCCAAGAGGCCCTATCAACAGGAGAAGGTAAAATAGGGAGACGCGTAAGCCTGTATCAAAGCCCAAAAATCAATGCAAAAATGGAATTGAGGGAGTAGTAGCTTTATAGGCGGCAAACACTATGTTAGTTAAAAGAGTAAAGCAATTGTCAAAAATCCTAAAGCACTCTGAGAAGCCATTCTAGGAGCATATTAAGAGAGGACTCTTATCTGAGAGTTGTAATCCTCCTCTGATTGTGGAAGACCACTCCCTGAACCAGAATTCCAGGAAACACACCAAAAGAGTGCCGGCAGCACACTGAGAGAGTGACGGAAGAGGAATATCTGGGAGCAGTGGGGTGGGGACCTGATAGCTCTCTTCAAATATCTGGTGAGGGCTTAGATGTGAGGGTTGTTCTGAAGGCATTGAAACAGGGCCAGATGGATGTCAGCTCAAATGGTGGAAGCACGGCCTAAACGTCAATGGATTGCCTCGGGCCTCTTTGGGGCGGTGGGGAAGGACAATCAATGGGCAGGGATGCTGTAGAAGTGACTTAGGCATCAAATAAGCGTGTTTACTGTTTTGTTTTAAAACCCCTTTTCACAGTGGGACTCCATACATTTATGCTTCTCTATTACTGCCCATGGTAGAATCTGCTAGTTATTCCATAATCTCCATTTTTTACTTCTTCCTTAGTAATAATAACCCATGTTTTTAGCATGCCTTCCCAGAACAAGGGCTCCTTTCCTCAGACTCCCCTGGACCAGATGTGGCCAAGGGGTAAAATTGTGGCCTATGGACTAAAAGTAGACATATCGTGTTCAACTTCTGGGAGGTAGTGGTAAAGAGAGGGGATGTGCCCCTATTTCTCCTTCCTCCTTGCTGTAGGCTGGAACGTGGTTGTTGGTGGCTGGAGCTCAGTAGCTCTTTTGGGCCAGGAGGTAGAAGCTCTGTGTTCCTGATGAGCATGGCTACTGTTGTAACCCTAGGCTGCTTACCTTTATTCTTTATTTACGTGAGAGAGATAAACTTATACTTTTGACAAATCAGTTATTTTGGGTTTTCTAAAACTTAGAGATGAACCCATTCCTGACTAATATAACATGAAAAGTAAACACACAAACACAAGAAGGAACACCATCAAAACGAAGAGCGTGGACTTTCATGTTGGATTGCCTGGCTTCAGATCTCAGCTCCACAGCCTGCTAGCTGTGTGTCCTTGGACCTGTTTGCTAACCTCCCTTGGGTCTCAGTTTCCAAACTGATGAACTGGGAATAATAAGAGTAACAACTGAACAATTTTTCTTGGAGAAGACTAAATGAGAGAATACATTTATTTGAAGGCCTAGAGCACACAGTAAACATTCGATATATGCTAGCTATTGTCATATAGATACAGTGCATACTTTTGTTTGCTCATACTCTGCCTCTCCATGCACTGAGGCGACTACAGAGGTTTACTACAGGTGCTTTCTCTTATTTGATTGCTTATTCGAAAACTTCCATTAATGTCCCAGAAGACAAAAAGAAACAGTATAAGAATAGTCAAAGTGCAGTTTATGCATACGTATTGCATACATATTCAAGATTTATTGTTAAGACAATCTGCTTTAGGGTATGGGGTTGAGGAATAAATTATATCTAGAAGAATAGGTCGTTGGGATTTTCTGTGTGTTCTGAATACCTTCACTGCTCTGGTTATTGGTTTTTAGATTGTGTAGAAAGATGGCATAGCAATAAGCAGTAATCTGGACCTGGAGAAACAGTGAATTTCTTCACTGCTTAGGGGGTGTCTTCTGAAGTTTCTTAAGAAACCCAGGTTTGAATACCGTTTATTCATTCGCTTATGTATTTATTCATGCACATATAGAGGCAAATAAGGAGAGGTTCACACCCTTAAGATGCTCACAGTTAAATAAAGAAGGAAGTCATATTTCCTGTATCTCTTTGGACATGCCTTTTCTTATGTCTGGCTCTCTGGACTGTGGGTGTCAGAGGATGAGTAAGAGTTTGCCAGGAATAAAAGGTGGGGTAGCACTTCTGGGAACTTATCCCCCAGAGGTGTCAGCACATGTATGGAAGGATGTACGTGCACAATTATTCACGACAGCATCACTTGCAGTACCGGAAGCCTAGAAGCACCCCAGCTGTCCATCTGCAGAGGACTAGAAAATTTGTGGACGTCCCCACTGTGGAATACTATACAGCAGGAAAGAAGAAAGGGGTTGCTCTCTGTGCACAGACAGGGCAAGCTTTAAAGAATATCCTGTTAAGTGAAAAAAAACAAGGAGGAGTGAGTATATATAGTTGGCTACATTTTGTGTAAGAAGACAGGAGGGAGACAATATATATCCATATTTACTTGTATTTGCAGAAAGACTGGAAAAATAAACAAGAAATTAATAAAAACTCCCAACAGGGAGTAGAGGTGGGGAGCGGGAAAGGAGTGCATCGGGTCAGAGTGTGAGCAAGTCTTCTCAATCGCTCTATAAAATTTTGATGTTTGAACCATGTAGATGTATTACTTACTCCATTAAATAAAACGAGATTTCATAAAAGAAGGGAAGAACACTTTCAGCAGACAGAAGGGCATGTGCAGAGCTTTCAGAGGCATGTGATAGCAAGTAGCCAGAGAACAAAGTCCCCCCAAAGTCTGATCTAGTCTTCCTCTGGATGGACTTCCAGAATTATGCGTCTCAGAGTTTTTAAGTTCTGGTTACCCACTGGAATATAAGGTCCTTAAAATAGGGACTTTTTCAAGTCTTGTTCACCACCATATCTTCAGTAAGTAGAAGGGCGCTTGACAGGCAGCAGGCACAAGTTAACACTGGTTGACTGACATTATGGATAAACTATCCGAGAACTCTCATATGCATTCCAAGGTCTTCCAAAGGAACACCCTCTTTTCTTTCTATAATCTTGTTCTGCTTCTTGGCTGGGGTCCTATGTTTTCTCTTTTTTTTCCAGTTTCCTGGGCCAGGAGTCATTTCATCTCTCTTTCAGAAAACAAAAAAGTGTGGCTGACTGGCCACAAAGAAATTATATGTTTAAATATAAATATATGGCTCTGAAGAAAATTATGCACCAACATAGATCTATATGCATACATCCATAAGATTATATATTAGCTTATACTCACACACACACACAGATGAATAGACAATAGATTTAATACCTCTCACCTATTTAAACGTACTAGTTTTCTAGAATTGTGGTTTTTCAAGAATTTTATTGTGCATACCTCCTAAAGGAATCTTGAAAAATCCCTCTCCAACATTTAAAAACCAACATCCAAAATTTTTTATTGTAATTTTAAATAGTTTCGAGAGATGTAGGTTTTGGCATATATGTGAACATTTTAAAGTAAAAACGTTGCATTACTTTAAAATATGGGCCAAATGTAATTTATATGCTGTAGTGATTTGATACCCATTATATTTTAAATTACAGGAAAAGTTCTTGTTAAAATTCAGAAATTTTTCATCTTCCTTTTTCCCCCATTGAATACACCTTTCTATTGCATTTCTCCAAAGATTTTTATCCTACTATAATGTATTTTTATGCTTGAAAGTCTTCTGTTGATGTCACTTTTATTTCTATCAAGTCTATGTGAGTTCATTGCAATGCTATATGAGGGTACTTCAAAAAATTTGTGGAGAAATTGAATTAAAAATTTTTTTAAAATTTTAAAACACACCCCTCCTAGTCTCGAGAGGAGCCTCACAGTTGCATTGTAAGGGGCGTGAACACAAGGGTGTGTGAGGAAATGCAGATATTTTGGTAACCAAACTACTGCCAAATATTACAAAGTTTGATAATCATTAAACATAAAAAAGTAAATTATTTTTATTAAAATGCATGAGATTAATGAGATGAATTACTATCAAATCTTCCCTAGCATTTTATGGGAGAAGAATAAATTCATATTGAAAAATTGGTTGAGCAGACAACAAATTAGCATGTCTTTTTTTTTTTTTAAATAGAAGTTTAAAAATAATGGAGGATAAAATAAGGTAAAGGGAGACTCTAATTGGAATAAGATTTTAATAATATAATTTGATAACTATCTTATTAAATAACATATATCAAATCTGAAAGACATGATGTGAAACTTTAATCTTTGGCTAATATATCTTGGCAATTTTAGAAGTTATGAAAAAACATTTCAGTTACAGTGAAAGTGTAGACTTTCACTGTTAGAGTAAGACAGAGGACTTTGTTCTCTGTCACTATAAACTGTACCAGCACCTATAGACTGTAAGGCATTAGATGTTTGAATGTGCTTTTCTTTGCAGTTAATGACATCTCCTAGGGATGAGTTTTAAGAATAGCTGCAAAGAATATCTTAAATTTTAAAAAAATGGGGAAAAAATTTTTTTTAGCATTAGATAATTCTTGTAGATGTTTCCCTTGATTTGCTCCCATAGGAGCAAGTGCATTGATTTTAACTTCCTTCCTTCCTTCCTTCCTTCCTTCCTTCCTTCCTTCCTTCCTTCCTTCCTTCCTTCCTTCCTTCCTTCCTTCCTTCCTTCCTTCCTTCCTTCCTCCCTCCCTCCCTCCCACCCTCCTTTCTTTCTTCCTCCTTCCTTCCTCCCTTCATCTTCTCTTTCCTCCCTCCCTCCATCTCTTTTTCTTTGACAGAAGTGAGGGAGTATAAAAGGTGACCTTGTTGATGAAAAGCTGTCCCCTCTCCCACCACCATATAACTGAATTCAGACTATCCCAACATAGGCCAAATATACAGTTTTAATGATGGGTGTTTCCTTTACAAATAAATGAGCAGATGTATACACCGGGGAAATCCCAAAAGCCCTGTTAGTTGATGGGGCCTTTATGATTCATCAAGGGAGGCTTTTGTTTGCTGCCCCAGAGTTTCCCCATCACGGAATAATGAGCCGTGGTAAGATGTGGGAGAGCTGGAGGGGGTTTCGTCGTTCTGTAAAGCGGAGTAGGGCTGCAGTGAGCTCCAGGGCACTTTCTCAGTCCAGCCACTTTAGGCAAGAGTGCTTATGGAGGATGAGAACCTGGAAGTTCTATACAAGCTGTGCCCCTGGAAAGTCTTCCTGTGCTAAAAAAGTTAGAATGTGTCCAGTAAGTTAGACTATCTTCCAGGTTATCAGGGGAAAGAGGGACTGCAAAGAGGGCAGGCGTTCCTTAATAAAGGAGAGAAACTCACCTATTGTCATGACTCGGCTATGTGTGGCGGAATTGGGGCCAACTGCCCGGCAATCCCGAGAACCTTTTCTGGGGGTTGTGTACTGAGAGGCCACAGAACTTGCTTTCTAAGAAGATCATATGCCTTTTGAGGGCAGATACAACATCATATCCTTCTTCCACACCTCCCCTTAGGACCCAGATGTGTGCCGTGCACATGGTAGACCTGCACGTGCTAGACCTGCACACACAGCAAAAGGACTTTTCCATTTCATGGAAGTGAAGGATGCAGAGACCTCTTGCATGTTCCAAGTTCACGCTCTCGTGCACCTGGTGAAATCAAACTCTCAAAGACAGCTGCGAATTCATCAGAGTTTTACAAAGCAAGGGAAAGATTACAGTAATATCCAATCCAGAGCCTACCAGCCTACGGTACAAGGAATGCTTCCTTCTGCAGACATAACGAGCGGGTGTGCTTCCCGGTGTGGCCAGAGGGGATCTGGTCCCATTGCCGGTGACCTTCACCTCTGCTGCTCAGTCACGCCTTCCTTCCACCCTCCTTTCCTTGGGTATTTTGGGGAGGTGTTCTCATTGACCTTCTCCTATTCTGAGCTGGGGAGAATTCAAGTTTAACAGGGAGAAGAATGTTAAAAGCGCTGTACATTTGCTGTTCCCTCACCTCCCCCCTCTCTCAGAGAGCACTGGTTGTTTACTCGTCACCCATGCCCTCGGTGACAGCTGGGGACTAGGCTGCCCAGAGTGAACAGTGCGTTTCCCACCCTCCCTTGCAGCTGACTGAGGCGCAATGATGTAAAGATCAGTGTCGCAGGGAAAACTCCTGAAAAGAGAGGGGACACGTGCAGTCTGTCTCTGCTTTGCCTCTCTTGCTTATCGTTCTTTCAGGTATCTATTGCTATGTATCAAATTACTCCCCAAAGTAGTGGCTAAAACCACTATGATTCATTATTTTTTGTGATTTTTTCACATTGGCGGCCTGTGAGGTTTTTCATGCTGGTCTTGCCTGATGTCCCAGCCGGGCTGGAGGACCTCAGATGGAGTCACTGCAGCTGCTCCTCAGTTCTCCTCTGTGACCCATCTCATCCCTCACAAGCCTCATGGCTTTTATCACAATGTGGTGGGCCCAGGGTTTCAAGAGGCAGAGAGAGGAAGCTTTGAGATCCTTTAAGGCCGAGGATCTGTCATTCATACATCACTTCTGCCACATTTACTGGTCAACCTAGATTCAAGGGTGGAGAAATAGACTCCAGTCTGGATGGAAGGAGACACAGAATGCTTGACAGTGTGGAAGGCTTAGACACAAGAGGCGTGAATCACTGGGGGACTGTTATGAAAAACAATCAACAGAACTTGGTGGCTGGAATATGGGTGTGATGTCTAGGACTCAAGCAGCTATCATGGACAAAATATGGAGGCCATGTGCCAAAATGCTGAAACAGGAGTTCTGGTCAAGATGGCAGAATAGACAGTCCCCAGTGTCACTCTCTCCCATAAATCAACCAATTTACAACTATAAAAATGTAACATTAGCCAAGCTGGGGCTGCTGGAGCTCAGAGGAAGAGGAGGAGAGACCTACGGAGTTCATGAAGGTGGGAGAAGCCACAATGACAGAAAGAAAAAGCTGCTCTGAGCATTTCAAGCCGTGGTCACTTTAAGGCCGGAGCTGCTGAGTGCATGGTGCAGGAGCCAGCAGAAGCTGCAGCTGTGCCCTTCAGATCGAGCTCCTTGGAGGTCGCAGAGGTGTAGAGGACTTTGGTGGCCTTCAGGACAGCAAGACCACTAATAGGGTTCCCGTGGACCCACAAAGGAGTGAGGAGCCAGAACAGCTGAAAAAGGGGAGACGTTCAGAGGCTGGTGAGTCATCACAAGGGACTGGCACAGGGCCTGTTCCATGGGAAGTGTTTGGAGCATGGGCGGTGGGGGGACAGGCCCACTGGGAGAACAGTGGGACACAGCAAGGACAGCTGATTTGCCCCCCAATCAATGCAGGGCCACTCAGAGGAGACTGGTTGGGAATGCAGAATTGCATGGGGTGCAGTTTGATGGAAAAACTGAGGCCCAGATCAGAGTTTCTATACAACCCAGGTGCACCCAGTCTCTGGAGAGCTGGAAGTACCTATAAGATCAACCATCAAACCCTGAGCTGCACAAAAAGCCTTCTAGGGAAACAGCAGCAAAGCAGCAATTTAACTCAAACACACAGCTCAAGTGCTGGTTCCCACAGGAAGTTCCCTCGTTTTAGAAGTAAGCAAAGGACAAAATATTTGTTCTGGTCCAGGCACATCACCAGTGCCTTGGGGCCCACCTGGGGGCCCAGGACATGCAGCTGGGGACCAGATCCGCAACTCACAACCAGGCACACTGCCAGCACCTTGGGGCCTGCTTCATGAACTGAGGCATGGAGAAGTGGACCGGACCCCCCTCCCACAACCAGGCACACCACACCAGTGCATTGGGGCCTGCCCGGGAACCCAAGGTATGGAGCTGAGGACCAGACCTCACTCCTACAACCAGGCACACCGTGCCAGCATCTTGGGGCCCACCCGGGGTCCTGAGGTATGGAGCCGCAGACTGGACACTCCTCACAACCAGGCACACCGCCACCACAAAGGAGCATGCCAAAAACATCACCTCCATGTGGGTGGCCCACCACGGCCACCACAATAACCATGGCTGGCACAAAAGTGCTAGACGCCACGACCACCACACAGATGGTCCACCAGCCACTGGAGTGTATTGACACAAGGAGAGTCACCAGCAGAGATAAAGAAAAGAAGAGGATGTCTCTCTCCACAAAGCCCACTGCAGAGTGACAGAAGAAGCATCTGCTCTATGATAATATTGAGGGACCTGATCATACCTCTCAGCATTGGACAGGTCATCTAGGAAACAAATCAACAGAGTAACCATTATTCTTTCAGAAGGAGAGAAGAAATCTTGGGTAATTAGAGGTGGGATGGGGGAGAGAGAAGGGGAAGAGGAGAGATTGGACAAGGGGCATAAAGAATAATTATGATTTGTAACAATATATATGCTAGTAATATTGATTTGATCAACATATCTCAATGTTGAACCTCCAAAATTTGTATAATCAATTTTGATTCAATAAAAATTAAAAATAAAATAAAATAAAATGATATGTTGAAGCAACAATATGAAAAGATCCAGAGTTCTTGGCAACTTTGTGAAGCCTCCTGATGAGCTGTAGACTGTCTTCTTCAGTGTGGTTTTACATGCTATAATAGTGGTTTTAAATAATATAACTTCCTATATTATTATTATTTATTTATTTTTTTGGTGGCCGCCTTGTTCTAGTATCTGAACCCTTGACCCTGGTGTTGTAACACCTCGCTGTAACCAAGTGAGCTAACCAGCCAGCCGCTCTTAAATTGTTTAAGCCACTGTCATTCTGTACTTTCTGTCGCTTGCAGCCAGATCTAATCCTAACTTACATACTTTCCAACTCTCAACCTCTCTTAAGTTTTCAGCTCTACTTAGCAGGCTAGGTTACCACCACATAGAGTTTTCTGCAGTTTCAGGGTTGGAGAGGAAGGGAGGAAACCTAGCACTTGGGAGATATCATCTTGAGGTTTTGATGTAACGTCCCATGCCACTTGGCCAGCCTGGGGAAATAAAATGCGGAAGGGGAACAGCAGGGATGCTACCACGGGACTGGGAGAGATTAGGAGTTGTCATGAGCCCGAAACACTGCCTGACCATGTTGGTCAGTGGAATCTCAGCAGCTAACACGGGAGAGAGCCCAGGAACCACAGTGGCAGGTCCAGAGATGTTCCAGACAAACTGCAAGAGCCAAATTTGTCCATGCATAGACTTGTGGATCAGTGGTTCAATTGAATGTGGTGAAAAGTGGGCTTGCTCCCTGGTATAATAAGCTATGTATTTCAGATTCCATCTGGAAACCATTTTTAGATTTACATTATGAAGAGATGATTCTGAGTCGGGGCTCTCTCAGCTCATCTGTTTTGCATGTGCACAGGGTGGGTTTTAAAGATGAACAACAGCTTTTCTCCTCCCCGTGTTTTCTTCAAGTTTTATGGTTTGGTTTGGACTTTATTTATAACATGTCACATGTAGACATGCAGAGGGCACTAAGCAGCGTCATATCATTTTACATATTCCCACTCATAATTAGTTTAGGCTGTTTTAAGTTTGCATTTTTTCTATAATGATATAGTAGACACTAAGTGTTAACTAGAAACAGAAACAGTCCCCTCTACTTCTGTCCCAACCTTACCCCGCCCAGTCCATCCCCCACTCCGGCATCGGGTCCCCTCCCTCTACCCCCCTGGGGTGCCCCGGTCCTAGAATTGTTCCCCCACCAGTGAAAAACACATCGATCTGGAGGCTACAGCCACCCTTAGAGGTCAAGGGGCCTTGAACGCTTATCTGTCCCCTCCCTCCTCCAGCAGAATGATACACAAACAACCCTGGACAGACAGAGGCATCCATCTGCTTTGAACGAGCTCCACGGACAAGGCTGATTCTGCGACCTTGCTTTGTTGTCATCTGCCTGCGAGCCTGTCCCGGGTTTCTGAGACCTCCAACAGCGTATGGTCTCTCGGTCCCACAGACCCTGCCATGGACTTCAGAGGCTGCAGTTTGCTGGTGTTTAAATTGTCTTTAGCTCTCTCCAAAGGACGTGCTGGGGAGGCCCCAGATGGGAAAACCGTGACACACAGGGAACTTCAAAAAGTTCATGGGAAAATCCCTATTATTTTTTAATTCTATTTTTCCACAAATTTTTTGAAGTACTCTCACACAACAGGATTACAGTCTTGTTAAAAAAAGAGAATATTCATATACATATATATATTTTTCTCCAGGAGTCTTGACTTAGAAAACACATTTGCATATATTTTGGCACAAATGTGCACACTAAGTTCATAAGTCTCTACTTCCAAATAAAGTAACCTGAGAATTCCTTATTCACACTACGATAATTTGTATTATGTTGTCCATTGGCTGTTTTACTAATGGACTGAGTTCCCCCGCTTTGCCCTCCATTTCCCAGAACTTGTTCTAATTTTTAGGAAACGCTTACTAAATATCGCCATTGTTTGTTGTGAAACCCAGCCCTGAAGAACATCAAAGGGCCTCGTGTGAACTGGTAGCTATTGTTAGGTATTATCTTTAGAGACATTGGGGTCCCTGGAGCCTATCCAGACAGCCCTCCAAAAAGTATTAGTTATGAAGTTAGGCCTTTAATTATATTCATATAAATTATAATATCATGTTTATATTTATAGAAAAAAGATCATATGTAAAAAATTATATTTCTCTTAAAAAAAAAGATTTTGCCAAAAGTGCTGGAATGTCCATTACAGTTATTCTCAAATGTAACATTAGAGACATTAGTTATTGTTCAAGAACAATGTTATCAAACCAGCCAGCATAATTATGTGCGAACTTGGGTAAGCTGTATTACCTCCCTGAGCCTGTTTCCTCATCTGGGAAAAGAGGGTAATTACACCAAATCTTAGTGTTTCCCAAACCTCAGCCATCTGGCATGACCTCTATAATTTTTGCCATATCATGATATCATTTACACTATTTTCTTCACATTTTTCTGGAATTTAGTAACTTTTAAACTTGAACTAGTATTATCTGCCTTAACCTAGTCCTAAGCAAAAAACTGTGAAACTACGTGTTTGATGTGTTCTTTTTTTCTTGCACATTAAAGTAAATACATTACCCTCAAAAATGTTTAATGATGCTCACCTGTATTCACTTGGAGTTTTCTCAGGTGCCACTGCACTCTGAGAATGTGATAAAAACATTAAATAGCATGCATGAGAAGCTGATGTAAGGCCCAGCCATGGCCGTGAGTGGTAGCTGTGGCAGCGACAGCTGGGTTCCTGCCTTTCCTTTCTTCATAGTTACAGAATGCTAACTTTTCACCTGGGCACATGACCAAAGAAAATAACATTTCCAGGATTCCTTGCAGCTACATGTAACCAAGTAACTATGTTTTGGACTATGTTTGGAGTAAACAAAAAAATATTTGGTGAGATTTCTAAGACGCCCTTAGGAAAGAGAAGCATGTAGTTCCACAACTTTCTCCACTCTGCTTACCCAAAGTTGGATGGAATGCAACCATCTTGAACCATGGCAATGAGGGCTGCTTCCTAGCCAGGAGGAAGCGGAGTTCTTGATAATCGTGTGGGACTGCCTTAGTAGTCTGGACTACCTATCTCTGGACTTCTTTTACTTAAGGGAGAAATAAACTTCTCTGCTAAGCCACTGCCTTATGGGGTTTTCTGTCATTTGCAGCTGCATATGATCCTAATGGATGCAATATTGTGCATGTGGGGGTGGGGGTGGGGGGTGTCCGTGGTGAGCTGGGGCTGTCATACAGGTGAGAGCTGATAAGTTTTCACGAATATTACACATTGGTAAATGTCACGTTGGTAGCTTGAAATTGGCCGTGGTGGGAATATTCACACCTCAGAAACTGGGAAATGCCATGTACACAACATACACATCAGGGCTTTCTATTTTTCCTCCAAGAGATCCAGTTATGACTATTTACCATTTATCATCATATCACTGATGGGATGAAAGGACCTTATTCACAAAAGTTTGATGATGTAGTGAGATAGTCTGACTTCTTCCTACACCCTCAACTTGTTCAAAGTCTATGTCAGGGACTATATGAGGCTCGGCTCCTTACTGCCTAACTCTGATCTTGAATGAAGGAAGCTCGAATGTTCCTTGGAGGCCTGCTGTGAAGAGGGCCCAACAGGCTGATAATGAAAGAGGCTGCCTACCCCCTGCTGAAGGGATACTGATTGGAGAGATAGGAAGTGAGCATTCTGACCTCGCTGTCAGATGCTAAAAACATTGAGGCTCACGGACATATGATTAATCATGTTTTCTTCCTCTTTCTAATACATACAGATGACTTGGCAACGGACATGCACACATTTAGAGTTTACTACTATGCCACAATTAGTTGTATTTAAACAATAAGAAATTGGTAAAGGACCACAAAAAATGGTTACATACATTGTAACCAATATACTGATTGTCCTGATTTGATCGCCACACATTGTACACAGGTACTGATATTCAACTCTGTACCCCACAAATGTGTATAGTCAATTATGCTGCAATAAAAAACGAATAAAAAAATAAAAATAAAAAAACAATATATGCTGCATGTTGATAAGCATAAATGTAAACACTTCACATAAATGAAGATAATGAGTTTAATTGTTTATAGTCAAACCTTATCTTTAGATGTTCTTTTTCTTACTTTTTTATTAGGAGGTCCACTGTTAATGATTTTCCTTGATATCTCTTCTGTTCAGTTAATGCTCACACACTATTTCACCTCTACCCAGGGGGACAGTCCCACTTTTCAGAGGATGAATTAGCATAATTTCACAGGAGAGCAGAAGCTTTGGCACAGAAAAGCTGTGTTTAAATTTTGGTTCCTCTATGCTTTATAGTTTTGTAACTTGAGTAAGTCATTTAACTCCTGTATCAGTTATCTGTTGCTGCATAACAGACTACCCCAAAACTTAGTGGCTTAAAACAAAGAAAAATGAATTATTTCTCATGATTCTGTGGCTTGATTGATTTTTCTGCTGGTCTTCCTTGGGCTCACTATGTCACTGCATTTAGCTGGTGGCTGGGATGCAACTGTTGACCATAGAGTCTTGGTTTTCCTCCATGTGGCCTCTCTGTGTGGGTAGCTTGAGCTTCCTCACAGCAATGGCAGCCTCAGGGCTCCAAGAGGGAGAAAGCAGAAGCTGCCGGTCCATTTAAGGCCGAGACTCCAAAGTCCCAGAGTGTGGCTTCTGCTGCATTGTGTGGTCAGAGCTTGTCTCAAGGCTAGCCTAGATTCAATAGGAGAAGAAACAGACCCCGTCTCCTGATGGGAGGAGCTGTGTACACGTCAGGGTGAGATGCATTTTTGGCAGTCATATTTTCAGATCGCTTACCATAACCCCCCCAATCTCCATTTCTTCATTTGTGAAAAGGGGGAAATGCCAATTTGCAAACTTATTGTGAAAATTCAATGAAATAATCTCTAAGAAGCCACTAACATATTTCCTGATGCAGAAAATAGGTGCTCAATAAACCGCAGTTCCCTCTTCTCTCCTTTTCCTTGGGCTCTGCTCAAATATTGCCACCTGCTGGGCTCCTATCATTCATCATGTCTCGCCTGCTTCCCAAGCACATATGTACCCAAACCTTTGTTCAGGTCTCAGGTGTCTAAAGATTGGGATGGATGACGGGAGTTCTGAGTAGCAGAGCTAGAGTCTGAGGCTTGCCTGGGGGGATCTGAGGGTGGGGCAGGTATAAGGGGTAGCTCAGAGGAGGACACGAAGAATGGGGCCTAGGAGCAGGATGTGGTGGGGTACTTGGCAGATGGGGGCAAACAGAGAGGGGTCACTGTTAAGCCTGGGACCTGTCTGAGTACCTTCTGCTTCCTTCTGATCTTAAAGAAGTAAAAGAAAGTTCAACATCACATATATCTTCCTCTAGGGCTGTGGTTCTTGACAGGTAAGTGTGTGTGTGTGTGTGTGTGTGTGTGTGTGTGTGTGTGTGTGTGTGTGTGTGTGTGTGTGTGTGTGTGTGTTAGAGAGAGAGAGAGAGAGAGAGACACTTTGCTTCTCAGGGGCATTTGGTAATGTCTGGAGACATTTTTAGTATCACATCTTGGGGGAGGGTTCTACTGGCATCTAATGGGTAGAGATTAGGGAAGCCACCAAACATCCTACAATGCACAGGACAGCCTCCCATAACAAAGAATCACCCAGCCCCAAATGTCAATAGTGAGAGGTTGAGAAACCCTACTTTAGGGCTATGTGGTTTCTGCTGGGGAAAGAGAAGGTGCCCTGCCCACCCCCTATCCTTATCAAATGAGGTGTTTCCCGATGGTTTCTAAACTCCTTTGATAGGACACAATTTTTTTTTTTTAATCTCATAAATAGAGCTAAAAGCCTATTCATAGATTTCCATAGTGCGGGCCTCTGCATGCGTGTGTTATGGGCAAAGGGAGCTAGAAAGATTGAGCGTGATTCAGGTGGACATGGGATAAGGTAACAATAAGAGTTTAACAAGAGTCATTATTCACTGAGTCCTTACTGCATGCCAGGCCCTGGGCCGGACACATCATGCGTGTCCCTGATGTCAGCAGTCTGGTGACCAAGCTTCCCCAGCCAACAGGTTTCATTCCACTGTAATATTTACATGCTAATTACTTAAGCTTGGCTCCTCAGTTGGTGGGAAGTTGTCCCTGGGTGCACGGCTGTGCCATTCACTGAGGACACTGGGGTGGGGTGTGGCTTACGTCGCTTCCAGTTACTTTTTTATTGACAGCTTCATTGAGATATAATTTACATACCATACAATCCACCAACTTAAAGTGCATAATTCAATGGGTTATTAGCATATTCACAGAGTTGTAGCCATCACCACAATCAATTTTAGAGCATTTTCTTCACCCTAAAAAGAAATTCCAACTACATGACATTCTGGAAAACTATGAAGACAGTAAAAAGACCGGAGGATATAAGGGTTGGGGGAGGGAGGGATGAATAGGCAGAGCACGGGGATTCTTAGGGCAGTAGAATTACTCTGTGTGATGCTATAATGGTGGATTTTAAAATTATACATTTGTCAAAACCTACAGATTGTACAGCACCAAGGGTGAACCCTAATGTAAACTATGGACATTGGGCGATTATGATGTCCATGTAGGTCCATCGATGGTAACAAATGTGCCACCCTTGTCGGGGGTGTTGACAGTGGCAGAGGCTGTGCCTGTGTGGGGCAGTGGGTGCGTGGGAACTCCCTGTACCTTTCTCTCAATTTTGCAGTGAACCTAAAAGTGCTCTAAAAAATAGTCTTAAAAAAGAAATTAAAAGAAATCTCATACCCATTAGGAGTCACCCCCCATTCCCTGCTCCCCACAGCCCAGCAACCATTAATTATTTTCTGTCTCTATAGACTTGCCTGTTCTGGATATTTCATATAAATGGAATTGTACAATATGTTGTCTTCTGTGGCTGGTTTCTCTCACTTAATGTCTTCAGGGTTCATTCATGTTATGACATGTATCAGCATATCATTACTTTTTTTGTCAAATAATAATCTGTTATATGAATACAGCACATTTTATTTATCCATTTATCAATTGATAGACATTTGGGTTGTTTTCACTTTTTGGCTATCATGCATAAAGCCAGTCTGAACATTTATGTAGAAGTTTTTGTGTGGACATCCATTTTTATTTATTTTGGATATACCTAGGAATTTCTGGGTCATATAGTTTAATCTTTTGAGGAATAGCCAGGCTGATTTCTAAAGTGTTGATACCATTTTACATTCCCACCTGCCGTGTACGTGGGTTCCAATTTCTCCACATCATCGTCAGCACTTGTTATTGTCTTTTTTATTTTAGTTGCTTATTTTATTTTATTATTATTTATTAATGTATTATATAATTATAAATATTTATAAAAGTATAAAAAATTATATTATATAATATGAATTATAGATATAAATAATATATAATTATTGTATTATTATTTATTTTATTTAGTTATTTACTTTAGTACTCTGGTTACTTCTTGCTGCATTAAAAAAAAAATCTGCTTAATCCTTAACCTCGCATCTCACTTCTTGTGTCTGTTCCTCTCTGTACTTTACAGTAAGTCAACAGAGTCCTCTTTTTTTCTGCTCTTTAAAATAGTTGCATATGATAGGCTTTAATGGATGATTGGGGGCTGATGGTGGGATGGTTGGGAGAGGCATCCCTGCACAGTGCAGGAAATAACCTAAAATTAAGTGCTAAGTTCTTTAAAGGTTCTCAGCCATTGCAGACATGGGGACTTCCTCACTGGCCAGTTGTCCTCTTCAGGGCTGTGGCCTCCTTCCCGGTGCTGGTGCCCTCTCTCCCCGTGACACTCATTCTGGGCCCTCGCTCACAATCATCCTGTCACACAGCATCATTTAGCTCCCCAACCTCACCCTCACCCACACCAGCCTTGCCGCACAACATAGCCAGCATGTCCTGTGTCGCTTCTTTCAGAGGGATTTGCCACCTGAAATATTCCAGTCAATCAAAAGCAAAAAAGAACAAGTAATTTGACAGCCCACACCTGACAAAGTTACAGAATGAAGAAAACGGTCTCTCTCTCTCCTCGTCCCAGCCACTCCCTAAAAGGAGCCATGAGTAACAACTGGTGAGTATTCTCCACTGTTTTCAAGACCCCGTGTAAGCAGACATACGTGTGCACAGCTTAATCATGCTGGATATGGGTCTGCCACCTCACCTCTTCACTTAGCAATGTGTTGTGGACATATTTCCATGTCCGCTTCATCCCTTTTAATAGCCTGGGTGGTCCATGGTATGAGTTCACCATAATTTACTCACACATTTCCCTACTGATGGACGTGTAGGCTGTTCCCAAGCACCTCCTAGACCAGCAACAGTGAAATCCTTTGACAGGTACTTTTACCTTCCAGGGCTGGGACTAGGATGGGACAAGGGAGCATCTCAGGCACGACCCTGAAAATGAGCCCCTCCTGACGTGCTGCCCTGAGGCCTGCCTCCTCCCCTCACCTCAGTCCCGGCCCTCCTGCCTACAGTCTTAATCTTTTTTAGGAATATGTGGAATATAGTAGGATTCTAATCTCCCTTTCAGTTATCTCTATTCATTGAGTTGTTTAATTCTTTCCCCACTGAATTGAAATGGACTCTTTTCTGTATTAAATTCTTGCATAGACTTGGGTTCATTTGTAGGTTATCTATTTTGTTCCATTAATCCATTTATTTTTACTATGTGAGAGCCATATTGTTTTGATTGCAACAAATTTATGGTAAGTTTTAACATACAACAGGCCAAGATCCTATCACATACTGTTTTTCAAAAACTTCTTGACAATGGCTGAAATTTTATTTTTCATTATAAATTTTAGAACCATGTTGACCCATTCCAGCAGTTTTTAAACTTAAAAAAAGTGTCATAGTTAGCTCAGGCTGCTATTACAGAATACCACAGTCTGGGTGGTTTGAACAACAGACATTCATTTCTCACCACTGGAAACTGGGAAGTCCAAGACCAAGGTGCCAACAGAACGGTGCCTGGTGAGGGCCTCCTCCTGGATGTAGACTGCCGTCTTCTCTTCGTACCTGACCAAGAGAACAAAGACCAAGAGAACGCTCTCATGTTGCTTCTTATGAGGGCACTAATCCTGTTCATGAGGGCTCCATCTCCAACGACCACTATGTTGAGGGTTAGCATTCCAACATTTGAATTTTGGGGGACACCAAAAGTCATGCCTCATTTCCTTTAATCTTTACACCAACCCGATGAGGAAGCCAAAGCTCGGAAAAGTACGGTGTGGTACAGTAGCTTCCAGTACAGAAAAGCAACGTGCACTCAGTAAGTCATTTAACTCCAGAGCATGCTCTCGTAAACCCTTGCATACTGTAGAAATAATGAGTGCACAGTCACAGACTCTGAGCACGGCCACCGTGATTTCAGGTCTCCAACTGGGAGGGAGTGTGACTGATGGGACGGTCCTCCCTGCGGCAGCACTCTGGGATCCACGGCTGCATCCTCGTGGAGGTCACGCTTCCCACCAGCTGCTTCCAGTCAAGGATCTCCAGCAGGAAAGAGCAGACCAACTGAGTGGCAGACACAGTTTAATTGTTAGAGTCACTGAACTTCAGAGTCATTAAAAAGCTCAGCTCCTGGGAAGTTCAGGGACCTGGTGGGCAAAACCTGGGACCTTGAAACATGGGTCCAGGAACCAAGGGGTGGAAGCAGGAGTGGCTTCACTGTCCTCCCTGATGACTCACTGGGGGGTTTGTGCTTCCTGTCCCTGCACCTGTGGGCTCTTTACAGGATTGGAGGTCTTGGTGATGGTTAGGTTCCCACATCTCTGCTGCCAGGACGCCTTGGAGTTGTATCCAGGGATGAGAGGGCGAGAAGAGTCACCATCCTGGCAGGGGCTAGTGACCCTGATCAGCAGGAGAAGGAAAGGGCTCCTTTTACACAGTGGGCAGGAGAAATTCCCGTGGAGTCCAAGGATCCACTTGGGTGCCTCTTGGGACCCCCTGCCCCATAGCAACTATGAATAGACCCTCCCAGCAGCCCCAGACTGAGAAGGGTATTGGGGCACTCCAGGAACAAGGTTTAGGTCACACTACCAGGTAAGTCACCAGGACCTGCTGAGGGTGGGGGGATTCAGGCTGGAGAGTGGAGGAGAGAGAGGACAAATATAAGTTTGGCCCTGAGATCAGCCCCAGCTACGGGGCTGCGCTTTGTCTGACGACCTTTCTTCTGAGTTCCCCTAGGGAACAGGGGTGCACGGGATCACGCAGGGGCTGCTGCCTGGGACTGTGGGGAGAGGCAGATAAGTGGTGAGCTGTGGATTGAATTGTGTCCTCCCAAAGTTTGTAAGTTGAAGCCCAGGACCTCAGAGTGTGACTGATTTGGAGCTAGGGCCTTGAGGTAATTAAGTTAAAATGAGGTCATTAGGTGGGCCCTAATCCAATCTGACTGGTGTCCTTATAAGAAGAGGAGATGAGGACACAGACACACACAGAGAAAAGACCGTGTGAGGACATGGGGAGAAGGCGGCATCTGCAAGCCAGCAGAGAGGCCGCAGGAGAAACCAGCCCTGCCACACCTTGATCTTGGACTTCCAGCCTCCAGAACTATGAGGAGATAAAGTTCTGGTGCTGAAGCCACCCAGTCTGTGGTACTTTGTTATGCAGCCCTGGCTGACTGCTCAAGAGGTGGACCACTGTGCCTAAGAAAACAGGCCTGTCACATCTCCTACCACAGGGAGTGTAGCTGACCTGCCCGGCTGCCATGCTCTGAAATCCACCATGGAGCTCTGGGAGGCTTCCCATAGGCTGCTCCCAGGCAGCAAGTAGCACAACAGGGATACTGAGGCAGGCTTTTTCCCCAGAGACCGACAACTTTGGCCTGAGGGCCCTCCAGCAGCTTGGCTGGAACTACACTGCAGTGCCAGGCTGTCCCTCCCCAACTTTCGTCCCTCCCTCTCGCCTGCATCACAGTTGCGTGGGCTATGGCTCTCCCAGCCTCCTCGAGTTCCCTCTCCATTTCCTGTCACAAATGTTTTCCGAGAGACAACTCTTGCATGTCCAGTCTGCTGGGACCAATGCATTTAATCAGTATGAGCTCCCTCCCCGCCCCCATGTCACAGATAAGAAAATTGAGGCCCACTTTACAGAATTCTATCCGAGCCACATCTCTGCCTATATGCACCTGCCAAAATAAGAAGCATTTTTGCAGGCAGGCTCTGTTTGTTCAAAATGTATTTTACAATTAATATGGTGAGAAAGGTATCTTTTTGAGAATTTACTTGTAGTTAGTAAATTCATCCTCGCTTTCTCTGATTAATTCTGTCCTTGGCACTCATTCTATCTAACATTCTATAATATTTTACTTATGTATCTTGCCTGTTGTCTCTTGCCTAAATACTGAATGAATGGGTGAGTGACCTAAAAGTTTACCATCCTCACTGCTCCCAGCGTTGGACAGCAGAGGCCGGTGAAAATCTCTCCCAACTTGGCATTTATCTTGCTGCATCTTGACATGTTTGTTAATTTCTCTGTAACTTTTTCTACACTGGAAGCTCCATGAGGGCAGGTTAGAATGAATGAATGAATGAGCAAGTGGACGTGAACAGGACTTCCAGGCTCATGCTGCGTGTGTCGATGGTTTGGGAGGGACCATGACATTCTGCTCCTCCACAGCTAATTTTTGGGAGGTGGTAGCAGCAACTGTTCCCTCTTGGGAGGGCTTTGGGTTGCTTTCGGTGACTGGGCAGTGGGTAACCCAGACTGAGTTCAAAGTACGTGCAAATGAGTGAGTCAGAACCGAGGTAGGAACCATGTGTTAATTGGGGCAATCATCGAGCTCAACTGTTAGAACAGGATCAGGACGTCATTCTACTTAAAAAAAAAAAAAAAAAAAGGAAGGAAAAGAAATCCTGGAAGGCCTCCCCAGCTCAGTTCTGCCCAGAGGAACAAGGCAGGAGGCTGCGAGTTGATGACTTAAACAGCAGGGCCTCAGCGCTGAGAGCGTGGCCCCGGGTGCAGGGAGGAGGCAAAGCTGGGAAGAGGAGGGGCAGTTCCTCCTGGGGTGCTCGGACCTGTGGCCTCAGAGTCCTCAGGGGGCAGAGGCCAGCCTGTCTGGGCTGGACCCACCTGCACTTGCCTCAGAGGCTGGTGTGACAAAGGAGGAGTCATGCACCCTGGAGGTGGGGTGTGAGTGACAGCTGGGGGTGGGGCTAGAAAGGGACCCCTTGGGCTCCCACGAGGGTCCCCCTCTCCTCTCCCTCAAGGAATGGGCTGGGTTTGTGGAGTTTGGGCCTCTGTACTGAATGTTCCTGAACAACTTGACTTGGGCTGTGGGCGCTTAGTGACACATTTACATTTTGAAGTCAAAGTAAGACAAGTTTACAGTATTAGTTTTCAGTGAAATCCTGCATTACCAAGGTTACATGGAAATTTCTGACAGACACTTGTGCCCTCTTCAACTCCTTAAAAAATTTTTTTCAGTTAAAAAAACATGTTAATGTTGATAGGCTTTAATAAATAAATGATATTTTTAGATGGGATGATTTGAAAGGAATGAAAGGAAATTATACATTCATTCATTGTACGGAGTGTCTATTAGACAGGGTATCCAGAGAGAGGTACAGCCAGTGGTCTGATTTCAGGAAACAAAATGTCAAAGGAGCAGCCAGGTAATAGTTCTGCTTGAGATTCTTCCAGCTATTATGTGATTGGCTAGACCTGCTCTGTCCCATTCCGCAGCCACTGGCCACATGTGGCTCTTGAGCCCCTGAGATGCGCCTAGTCCAAATTGAGATGTGCTGTAATTGTAACAAACACATCATATTCCAAGGATTTAGCATTGAAAAGGAATGCAAAATAGCTCACTAATAATTTTTCACTACTGATTATATGTTCAAATAATAACATTTGGTTACACTGGGCTAAATAAAATACATTGCTAAAAATTAATTTTACCTGTTTCTTTTTACTTTTTTACTGTTTAGAACATTTTAATTCAAATATATGGCTTGTGTCATATTTCTATCAGGCAGGGCTGGATTAAAACCTCAAAGCTCTTTTCCATCTTTAACTTTCTGTGGAAACTTTAAGATATAAACTCTTTATATATTTAATATAGATACAAAACGCTATATACAAGGAAGCCCTAAGAACTTACCGATCTAGCCTTTTTGTTGGAAAGCTGGATTTATTTTTCCCTAGAAGGTAAAACTTTAGATAACAACATGGACACGAGTGTGAGGATTGAAGGTAGAGGCGGTGGAAGTTGTTGGTCAGATAATTCCAGAGTGATGTAGGGTATTCAGCATCTGGAGAAAGTCCTGCACTAAAAGCAGGATATCTGAATTTTACTGAGTTTTAGTGTTCCTTCTGCCACTTAGAGGAAGAGCTGAGAAAAAACACACTGGTGAAAACGCAGTGGCGCTGCATGTGGGAGTCCCCGGGGACTGAGTCTCCAGGGCCTTGAGAAGCAAGCACAGATGAGAGCATTTTAATTCAGATTTTATAAAAAAAGAAAGAAAGAAAGAAAGAAAAAGAAAATAGAACTCCCTGAACATAATGTCCCTGAACTTCTTTGAACCTGGAGCTTACCAGGGTTTAGAGAACGGGTTAAAAAAGTAAAATCAAGACAAACACAAAGCCTCGTTATTGCAGCCAAAGATGCCTTTCTCCTTGCACGGACTCCTGCATGTGATTCACTGGAACATGAATTACGGCCTCTCCGTTTCCAGGCTGTCTCCCCACCAAGAAAGAGCCTGCATGTAAAATAAACCCTTGGAGCACTTGTGCAAGGTGTGATTAGCAGAAGCACACCGGATTATGTCTACAGGTGCATGGAGGATCCCTCGACAACCTAAAAGGGAAACAATCGTTCTCTCCTGGGTCTCATTTTGGAGTCATTCATCCAGACACCAGATTATTTAACAACATTAGACAATCTTCTGGGTCTGATTTGAAATCTATAAAAATAGAAAGTCGACAGTAGGGATGAAAATGTAAGCATGCTTTAATCCCTGTGTAACATTCAAGGGACTTTCTCTCTAGAAAAGAAAAGAGTTTGGGTTAATATCTCCATAAGATCCTCCAACACTGAATTTCCTTTTGTGAAGGTGTTAGGCCAACTGTTGCTTTTACTTGAGTAGTACTGGTCACATGTACTTAAATTGCATAAAGCAATTCCATTTTCAGTGTGCATAATGTGCTGCAAGGGGAATTCTGTCCAGCATATTCTCCCTGTCTAGCACTGAAAGGTGTTCAGACCAAGTCACGCCCAAACGCCACAATCCCAGGCCACCTGTTTACCTTGTACAGTAGTGTAGTGATTTGAGTTAATGTGTCACAGGTACTTCATAAATTTTAAAAAAAGGACAATTTGGACAAGTTATTTACGACATATTTTGAGTAGAACAGCGCTGGGAGCCCTGGG
Source organism: Cynocephalus volans (assembly GCF_027409185.1). NCBI lineage: Eukaryota > Metazoa > Chordata > Mammalia > Dermoptera > Cynocephalidae > Cynocephalus > Cynocephalus volans. The sequence continues at coordinate 14,968,483 of NC_084464.1, forward strand.
TGTGGTGGGGTGGGAGAACAACAGAAAAAAAAGAGAGTTTTCTTAATCTGGGGGTAATTTCATGCTTAAATGTAGACTTTTTAGATAAGTACAAAGCAGAGAGGGAAATGTGTGTCACATTGTCTTTTTCCTTTTGTCACAGCTATTTTTAGTCTTAATTGGTTTGGACATTGTGGCAATCCTGAGATTCTACTGGGTCTGGTTACAGCAACATATACACCTTTCCCTTTGTGGCTTGACATTTGGATGCATGGATGTGTTTTTTATTTCTTGGCTTTTTCTCTAGTTGCCACTCTTTTTTTTTTTGTCTTTTTCGTGACCGGCACTCAGCCAGTGAGGGCACCGGCCATTCCTATATAGGATCCGAACCCGCGGCGGGAGCGTTGCGGCGCTCCCAGCGCCGCACTCTCCCGAGTGCGCCACGGGCTCGGCCCTCTAGTTGCCACTCTTAACACATCTTAGGTAGCCTAGCAATTTCTATTGCTTTGACATTTCTCATCATAGTTTGGGCACTGCAGTCAGACCATTGGGTTCAAGTCTCACTTGCAAGCTTTGTGACCTTGGGCAAGTTCTCCAGTCTTTCTAAGCCTCATCTGTTCAATAGGCATAATCACGGTGCCAACTCCCAGGGCTGGGTGAGGATTAAAAGAGATTATTCACATAATGCCCTTAGCCCAGAGTCTGGCACTCAGTAAATCGTGGCTATATTTATTATCTCTCCCCTGCCAACCGCATCCTGGCTTCCTATAGACCGGTGTGCTTCAGCAGGGGACCGGGATCTGCAGCCCCAGCCCCTGGAGCAGCGCAGCCTGTGCCGGGCCTCTGGGAGCTGTGTGTGCGGGGCCAGCTTCCCGCCGCCTCTCCCAGGTGCCCCACTCCTGGGAGCAGTCACTGCAGGTGTGGGACAGCCTCAGCTGGCTTCTGAGAAAGGGCTGCTGCAGAGTCAGCACTTCCGGGTGGGTAGCCCGGGGGGTGTTGGCCCACCCGGCCTCAAGCGTGGCCAGCAGAAAGGGGAACTGAAAGGAATTTCTGAGCACGCCCCCAGGAAGCTGGGGAGGGCCCGGATCCCTGAGTAAAGGTGGGGCAGAGCTGTGCTCTCCTGCCAGCGCGGGTGCCACTGGTGCTGCCCCTCCCAGATCAGCAGCTCTCCCTCCCCATGCCCCTGCAGCCCCAGGGGACAGTGTCATGTGCCTCACGCTCCCCATCCGTCCCTCCTCCACCAGCCCCAGGCCGCCCACTTTGTGTCACGCTAACGTATCTACATATCTGCCTCTCCTGGGGCATTGTGAGTGCCCTCAGGCCGGGTTTCTACTCATTCCCTCATCCACTCCTTACCCAGTGTCTGCTGTGTTCAGGGCTGTGTTCAGAGGCTGGGGACGCAGCTGAGAATGAGGCAGGCCGGCCCACAGCTCCAGCCCTGGTCTAGGCCCACGTCCCCACAGCAGGCCCTGTATCCTCAGAAGTCCCCAGAGAGCGCTTACACACACACACACACACACACCCACACACACACACACACACACACACACACACCCGTTACTCTGCCGCTGAAGAACCCTAATGGCTTCTGCCACACTGAGAACAAAACAAGAGTCCACACCCCCCTCTGTGACCTGCAAGGCTCCGCACGCCCACTCTAAGCCTTTGCCAGTCTGCTGTGGCCTCCTTCCTCACTGTGCCCTCAGCCTCCAAGTCTGGTCCTGCCGCAGGGGGTCTATGCTGGTTCCACCTCCTGGATGCTCCTCCCAGACCCCCAGGCTTGCTCTTTCCTTCCCCTCACCCGATTGCCCACCCACCTACCATCCTGACCCCAACTCTGCTTTAGTTTTCTCAGTAGCACTTACCACTGCCTGAAATCATACTCTGTAACTACTGCATTACACACGCGCTTGCTTGCTTATTTCCAGCCGTCTCCTTCTCCGGAATTTAGAAATTCCATGGAGGCAGAGACTCAGCTGCCTTACCCACTGTTTTATCTCCAGTGCCTAGACCATGGCCAGAGCCCGTAAGGAACTCAACAACTATTGGATGGATGAATGAATGAATTGGCTTTGGAGTTTATAGAATCTCTCAGTAGATTCTGGTCCTGAGGTTGATTCTTTCTTCTCCTGTTTCTTTGGTAGAGGTAAAGGCTTTTGAAATGCTCAGCAGGCTGCAAATGTGACAGTCACTACTGAAGATTTGCTAGGGTATCAATGATTGATCCCTAGTCATACTTGCTGGCCCTGTAGAAGTCCTTTGGGATGTCAAGAAATAGTAACGTATTGTTATAAATAGATTTAAGGGAAATTTGCTATTGAATATTAGCCTGGGAATAATAAACTAGTAATTTTCTTACAGTACAGATAATATTTTAAGGGGTTTCAAATATTCTTTAAAGCCCAAACAGTAACACAGAGTGGGTTCATTTTGGGTTATTTGTCAGAAACTACTGGGTGGCTTCAATCGTGCAGAACCATTGGAGAAAGCAATGGTTTGGGTAGATGACGTTTCTAGTATAATAAAGCATTAACCTTCTTAATCCTAAAATCAAAACACAGGTATGAAAGTCTTTTTGACAGGAGACTTCTCACGGAATAAAATGTTTATATGTACCTACATATTATGCTGATTCTCCTTGAGGGTGGTCTGCAGAGAGAGGGAGAGTCTGCCTGAAGTCAGAACAAAGCTCATGTTTCGAGAGAGATCCATTGAAACAATGTGCTCTTCTGCACAGAAGCTAAATCCTGTCTAGGAAGAGCTTCCATTTTAGTCAGGCAGGTCTGGGTTTTAATCCCAGGTCTGCCCTCACCAGCTACGCCACCCAGGGCAGTTCTTTATATAAGAGACGAAAACTAAAAATGCTGTCTGCATCTACCTCTCCTCACTGGAATGTATATCCTATAAAGATAGGAATTTTTATGTGTTCTGTTTACTGATGGATTCCCAAAGCCTGGAATAGTGCTTGGGATATAGGAGGTGCTTAATGATATTTGTTAAATAAATGGCTTTCTGGTTTTCTACTTCTCATTTCTAACTGAAAAAGTTAGTGGCATAGTAGAAAGAATATTAGTTGCACTCCAAGGGTGTAGGTACTGGGTCTGTCTTGTTTGTGGCTATATCTGTTTTTATTTGTAAAGCCCAGCTCACAGCAGGTACTTCGGTTGAAATGAAGTGAATTCGTCATAGAATTGAGAGGCCTGAATTCTAGAGCAGAGATCCCCCAACTTTTTCTGTAAAGGACCACAGTAAACATTTCCAGCTTTGCAGGCTATACAGTCTCTGTTGAAACGACTACAGGTCTGCCCTAGTAACATGAATAAATGGGCACTGTTGTGTTCCCAAACACCTTATATAAAAAAGCAGATGGTGGGCTTGTTTAACAGGGTGGTGTAACACCTTGATTGTCATTTTTTAGATGTTTTCTCATCTGTAAAATGAGTGCTAGATGAACCTGAAGAGCCCTCTCCCAGCTGTGTATTCTGAAAAAAGAAAAAAAAAAATGTATACACATACACACACACACACACAATGGGGTAAAACGAAGAAGCAATTCCTCCACCAGCTGAGTAGAAATCAGATAATTTCATGGCAAAGTAAGAGCAAATAAGTATGGTTTACCCAAGATACATCCCAAACTGACCACGTTCTGTCTAAAAACACGTGGTAGCAGAGATAAAACAGACCCCTTGTGTACATTTGCCTGGAACAGACGCAGAAATGAAAAACAGGAAGAAAAGGCTGCAGGTTACACAATAAAAGAAAACTGCTCTCCCCTCCCCCAAATGCAACCAATTGTTAAAGTTTGTTTTTTTCTCATTATTTTTGTCTTCCTGCCTTGCAGTTATCTCATGAGCCACTCCAGATGGTATCTTATTATAAGAGTTCATTGCTCCTTTTACTAAAATGCATTCGTAACCCTATTTCCTCCCTGCTGCACAACTTGCACCTTTGGTAATGGACATTCACGTTAGGCCCATTAAGTCCTTTAGAGTGCTATTCATGATAAACTCTACTTTCTATGTTTGCTTTTATGAATCATCAGTTTCCAACCCAGCATAATTCTTCCTGAGTTTTGCAGAACTCTTACAGAATATGAAGATGATTTTTACAATGTGCCATCTTAACACTTTGTCAGATTGCAACACAGCCAAGGAGATAAGGAGATGAAATCATTACATTATCAGAAGAGTATTTCTTTGGCTGAACAACAACAAAAAAGTCATTTTCTTTGCCATTTCCAGAAGCTTCTGGATTTTCCAGATTAATTCAAGTTGCCAGCGGCCCGCGTCTCTCTCATGAGGACATCTTCCTTATAAAGAAGACTGAGGTTCCTGCTTTTCTTGTGCTTGAAGGACTTTTCAGAAGGATTCTGCACCTCGCATCAGTGATAATTCTTTCAGTTGCAAGGTGACAAGAAACCTATCTAAACAGGCTTCATCAAAAAAGAGAATTTGCTGGCTGGTGAAACTAGGCAGCCCAAAGTAGATTGGGTGTGGCTTCAGGTATGACTTTATTCAAGCCTCAGGTTATATAACTGGGCCAGTTGTCTCTTCTTTTCTAGCGTCTGACTCCTAACAGTGAGCTCTCCCTTTGCAAGAGGGTTGCCAATAGAGCTCAAGGCGAGGGGCTTCCAGGTTCAAATATAACAGAAGAAAGATCTTTGCCGCAGTCTCATTGCACCTCACAGTCTCTGACTGGGCCAAGAGCCTGTCCCTGAACCCATCATGGCCAGGGGCTCATGAGATGTTGATTGGCTTAGACCAAGATCACATGCTCCATTCCAGAGCCAAAAGCTCCACCATTAGGGGGTGAAAGGGGGGTTCTGGATGATCCACTGAGAATCTGGGGACAGGTACTGGGAAAAATGCAAAGAGAATGAAGCTGGACAGCCAAAGCAGATCACTGCTACCCACCTGCTGCATTTGCCTAGAGAAGCCATATTAGAGGAAGTGGTGGAACACAAAATGTTTAAGGAATCCTACAAATACGATCACACTTCCCTTAGGGGCAGATTTAGCCAGAAGTAGAAGTTACCAACTGGAATATCATCCAAATGACTGGAGCATTTGGATTCAACAGGTTTGGGGTGGGACCCACTGAGTAAGATAAATCTGTATTTTAAAGATGATTCCAAGTGATTCCGAAGAGCAGATGGACTCGGGAATCTTCGTATGCACCAGCTCCGGCACACGGGTGTCGTAGGCCAGTTTGTTTGTGTCTGCAGCTGCGCTCCACTGCCTATGGGATCAAGCCGAAATGCTCAGCCTCCTAAGAGCTGGACTCTTCCAGCTTACCTCTCACTGCTCCTTTACGTGCACATTTTATTTGTCTGGATGAGTCACTTGCCCCAAAATGCTCCGTTCCTTTCCCACTTTCTTGTCCTTGCTTTTGTCATTTTCTTCTCAAAGTCCTCCTCTTCTACCTCTTGAAACCCTAACCATTACTGAAACCTCATCTTACGTTCAACCCCTCTTTGGAGTCTTCTCTGATCAGCTGGAAGTGATCTCCTTCCATTTCTGCTATTTTGTCCATACCTTTTATATTCTGCTTTATACTGCAGAGTTTCTGTGTGTGTATTTCACCTCCCCTCTCAAAAGGATAAACCCCTGAGTGACAGGGACCATGTTGTCTCTTGAGTCTTGTTTCTCTACCGGCCCTATGTCTTATGCAAAGGAGGCACTCAATTTATGTCTGTTGCTTGGATGACCTAAGGAGTATATGGAACCTTCACACCTCCCCTTTCTCCCTCCTTCCCTCTGTTTTTGGCATTTTATACTTCCCAAGACGTCTTTCCTTGGAAAGCTCTCATAAACTCCAGCCTGATTTTTTGACAAGGCCTTGAGGTGTTACTTCTGCAGGGTTGCTTACATTTTAAGAGGCGATTGTTGTAAGACAAGACATTTTAAAGTTTTAATGGTGAACAGAAGCAGAAGAAAAGTCGTGGGAGTACAAAATTCAGGGACTCTCTCTTTTTTGAGAGCTCCTTTGTTTCCTGAATTGGCTCAAATACAAAGTGAGGACGGAAGCACACAACAATAAAAAGAGTAGAATAAAATTTAGGAGGATGGGTAGAGATTCCTTTTTAAATAAGATAAGAAACCCACAAAGCATTAGAAAAGAGAAAAGATTGATAGATTTGATTACCCCCAAACTAGAAATATCCACATGGGAAAATATACATTAAGCAAAGTTGATAGATGACAGGAAAAAAAATGTTGACAATACTTATAACCACAGAGGTTTAGCAATTGATAAATGTTTGCAATTTGATATGAGCAAACTAGCATCCCAATAGAAAAGTGGGCAAAGGATAAAAATAGGCAATTTATAGAAGAGGAAAGGCAAATGGCCAGAGTGTATGACATGATGCTTGGCCTCAGTGCAGTCAGGGAAACAAAAGTGAAACTAACCAGATGTCAGTTTTTACCCATCCAATTTGCAAAATTTAAAACAATCCATAAGATTCAGAACTGGTAGGTTTGGTGAAATGGGCAACTTATCCATTGCTGGTGGCAGTGTGAATTGCTTTAAATGTGTTTACCAAAGTAGTTTGGAAACATCTGTTAAAATAAATGATGCTTATATCCTCTGACTGAACTACTAATCCTTTTTCTAAGAATCCAAGCTCTAGCTTACAAAATAAAAGTACCAGGATGTAAGACTACAGGTAGAAAGATTCTTTGCTTAGTTTGAGGTGGGGTGGGGGTGGGGATAAGGAACACTGAATATCCCATCAGAAAGAAATCTGTATTCATATGATGGCATATGATGAAGCTAATAAAAAGAATAAGTTAAATCTATATGTGGAGGGGATGATCATGATATATATTATGTTGTATATTGGGCTATTATTCTTCTAAAAAGTGTTAGAGAAAGAGAAAGGAAATCCCTTCCACATGTGTTTATATCTCTACATGTTTATGAACCTATAGAGAAAGGTGTGAGGTTACATACAGACCATTACCACTGTTCCCTCGGGAGGGCGCTGCGGCAGTGGGGGAGGCAGGCCGGCGTTTCATGCTGAAGTGGGTGGTAGGCCTAAGGCCGGAGGACAGATGAAAGCTTGGTCTCATCTGCTCCCGTGCCCTTTACCTGCAGAGACCTTGTGCACATGTATGACACCTCACCCTGCCCATCCCATCTCCATCCACCCCCCACAAATGCTCCTGGATCTGGGGGTGCACTCACCCTGGACCAGTCTGCCTTTGGGAAGACAGGCCCAAGAGGAGGTCCACGTTAGCCCTGGAAGAGGGCTTGAGGCCATTTGGGCCAGGAAATTCTTGTGTCCTGAGTACCTGGGTTGTGGCCTAGGAGAGTCACAGACTCCAGGTACACACATCTCCTTGGCCCTGATGACTCTTTGGTCCACAGGTGAGACTCGGCACTCTAACGCAGAGGTCTCAGGGCAGGGGCACCAGGTGGCCAGGTTTAACTGTGGTTCAGGAGATGGGGGAAGATGATTAAATACTCTTCTTTATTTCTCTAAATTATTTGACTCACATAATAAGCATTCAGGAATAAAAATTTTAAAAAAATTTCCATTTTAAACTGAAAACCAAAAATCTCATAGAAGAAACGATCCCTGCTAAATCAACCTCCAATGGAGAAATGTCAGGCAGCAGGATGAGCGTGTAGGGAGAAGAACTGAGGGTGGCCGCCACTTCCTCGCACCTGCTCAGTCCATCTTCCCATCCTAAGGTTAAAATTTAGGAAACTTGAATAAAGTGTGGACTTCAGTTAATAATAATATATCAATACTGGCTCATTAATTGTAACAAATGTAACATGCTAATATAAGATGTTAATAATAGGGGGCACTGGGTGTCAGGGAATATGGAAACTCTATGTACTATTTCCTCAAATGTTCTGTAAATCAAAAACTGTTCTGAAAAATAGTCTATTATCTTTAAAAAAAACCTATAAAATTATAGTCCTGATTTTTCAACCCTGGCTTTGTTTAAAGGAAATGTAGTGATGAGCTTCTGTGTGCATGCACGCCAGAAAACATGCTCGCATTTGGACACTGGGGCATTGGACATTTGGACACAGAGGTCTTCCCAAGTCCTTCAGGCAGTTGGGTCATTCTGTGACTTCCGGAGGCTGTCAAAGAAGATGGGGCTTCTGGAATATGAGCAACCTCAAAAATAACTCCTGGAGACCCTGCCTTAGACGTCCCACCTTCCATAACAGGTTCTTTGCTTCCAAGTAACTGAGAATTTCTTGGCAAGCTCACCTGTGCTGCCATCTGGAAGTGGATATTTACTAGTAAGGAATGGGCTGCCCAATATTTAGGTACAGAGAGTTACCTGGGAATATGTAAAGTTCTATCCCCACGTTTGTCAGAGCTGGCCTTATTCTCTAAAGAATTTTATTGGCTTTGGGTAATTTTGTTTTCTGTCTTCCAGAGGAAATGTTAAATAATTTACACTATACAGCTTTGGGTTATCATTATTTAATAACTCTGGATTTTCTGCTCTAAGGAAGGGGAGTAGTAAAGTGGATTTTTGTCTTGTAAAAGAACAATAAATTACTGTTCTCAGTTGGAGGTGGTAGGGGTGTCAGAAGTTGGCCTGGGTGGGCTCATGAGGGCACCATCATGAGGACTACGTAGAAAGAGAGGTGAAGGGGAAGGTATATGTCAAAGAGCTGGCCTGGAGTGCAGTTTCTGGAATAATTATTTGGTTACATGGACCACCAGGTAAAATGAGGGTAGAATCCCTGACAATGCTCATCCCTTCCCAAAGGCAGTTCTCGAGGGGATTGGGCTTGTTTGCCTTTAAAAAGGAACTGAAAACACCCAAGCATTTTGAGTGACTCATACCAGTCTGGGGTATTTGTAAATATCTTTCCTTGGAGAGATTTAAACAGGAAGCCTGGAAAGTCTGTTTCCCCAACACATTGCACTAGTGGTTGAATTCTGCTTCAGGGGAAAAGCAGAAGATGTGCCTATGTTCAGTCTCATCGGAGGCACTACCTTAAAACCATCCATCTTGGCCTTGAAGGAGGCCCCTCCGGCTTTCTTCTTGGTGAATTACAAATAAAGAGTTCTCTAGGGTAGAAGACCACCACCTCCTTTGTAGAACGCCCTCTTCCCTACTCTTAACATTCCTCCCCTGACCCCATCCCATAATGCTTGGGCTATTTTTAAGACTCAGGGTGCTTCTGGAGCCTTTTTAGCTGCCAAAATGAAATGCAAGTGAACGAACCATAACGATAAACTCCCCAGATGGAGTTGTACAGCCTGAGTTTGCTTTCTCTCCTTTCATTTAAGGCTTGCACTGTCAATCTACTTTGTACATACTGTGCATTTGACATTCATATTGGATTTCTGCCCTCTCTCTTCCTGATTTTCTCTCTAAGTTCAAATAGGTGGTAGGTTAGTCAGACCTATCATTTGGTGGAGCTGTCGGGGTGTGGGATAAGTAGAATCCTCTAGGTTAGCAGGGGTGGCAGGGCAGATCCGGGCGGACAACCAGGAACCACGGAGCTGGTTGCAGAGGCTTTTCTTTCTCACTCACCTGCCTTTCCCAAGTGCTAACACGTTTTATACAACACTGTGAGCTGGGCAAAGTTGTGGTTTCTCCTAATTCCTCCTGTGATTTCTAGACAGACAGTCCTTCTCCTGGCAGGCTGAGTTACCTTAACCTCATGAGACTCTTGGGTTGAATTAACTCCTTCTTAAAAAAAAGAAAAGAAAAAGAAAAATGAAGGGAAAAGGAAAAAAGAAACTACTTGTGGGAAAAAAGTCTGCACGTGGAGTTTATGCTCACTCATGTGAGCAAACACTTTGTTCCCGCATAGAGCTAGCGAGGGGCAAGATGAGTTTTCCTTCTGTTTCTTGTCTCTTTGTCTCCTCTCCTCTTTCTCTGTTCTTCCACCCTCCATGCCTCCCCCCTCTCTGTTCTCTCTCTCTCTCTGCCCCTCTCTCTCATCTTTTCCTTGGAAAGAACTGGAAGCTTGCTGGTCCAGAACAAGCTGGCTCCAGGAGGAAAATCTTAGCAAGGAGGCAATGTGGAGAGACTGGAAATAGAAAGCCTGGACATGCTCGGATTTCCAGCCCTCAAATTGGGACAGGAAGAAGATGTTTTCCTGCCCTTGGCCAGGGTCTGCAAGGAAGGGGGTGCTATGCCCCCGCATGGCTCTTGGGCGGCTGGGCTGGGAGTTGCAGGGGCTGGCCCCCCACCTGGCAGCTGGCACGAGCCCGCGTCCCCCGTCCGCAGGCACACAGGCTGCACTGTTAGGGATCAGGTGGAACTTGTGCACGTGAGAAGCTCACAGCTTTTCCCAGACACAAGACCACTTTCCAGCCTGAGAAACAGCTTGGAGAAAAGAGGGCAATTAGATAGCGTCTCACGCTGGGGTAGGAAGCTCAGCTCAGCTCCCAGCAGAGCCGCCTGTGTCCGCCTCCCTCTCAGCCACTCTGTGCTCGCTCTTCTCACCCTTTCTCTTTCTCCTTCCCCACTCTTTCTTTTCTGTCTCCCCACCATCTTCTTGGTCACTTTCTTCTTCTTTACTCACTCTAAACTTTTCCTTGTTCCTTTCTTTTTCACTTCCACTGTTTGCTTTCCTCACATCCCTTCTTTCCCCCTTTGCTCTCTTTCTTTTACTTTCTTCACATGGCCCTCCTGCTTCTTCATGCTCAATGCAATTTTTTCTTGACTCATCTAAGCTGAAATGGATTGCAGATCTCATGGAGGGAGGTTGCCAGCTGTGGACTGAAAACCAATATTGCTATGAAGAGGCATCAGGGGTATAACGCAGAAATAATCGCTGCTACCCTCGGTCAAACTCCACCACCGCTTCTGTGGCAGCCCTGCTAAGCAGCACGATGGTTTCCGTTTTACAGATTGGGAGACCTGGCCTCAGTCCTGTGCAAAGTCACTCTACATGTTAGAATGTGGAGTTGAACCCAGTTCTCTCTACTTCTGATGTTTCCTTTGCTTTTACAGCCTTTAGGATGGTGGGGAAAGTGGCTACAGATGTTGAGTGGGGAAGAGTTTCTGATTTGACTCAAACATATAAAGTGATGGTTCTCCAACTTTAGATAGGGCAGCACAGCCACCTGCCTGTCCCCACCTGAGTTTCCATATTAGGGCTGGAGTGGGGCTGAGAATGTGCATTTCTGACAAGTTCCCAGGTGAGGCTAATGCTACTGGCCTGGCATTGACTTCAGAGTGAGGTGGCTGGTCAGAACTCAACCCCAAGTGTCAGGAAGTATTTTCTCAACCTTGACGTGTGTACAGCCCTTGGATAATTAAAGTCTGTCTCATTTTACAAAGGACTGGAGACTGCCTTATAAAAGTACTCACTGTATAAAAAGGTTAAACACTTGGAGAAATCAAATGAAGGGAAAATAAAGAAAGGAGTTTAGTATAAATTGTTAGAGTCCAATAAGAATGATCCTCCTGCTTTCTTGACAGAGTTCCATGGGCTTGCTTTTCACTTTCTGGTTGACTAGAACCTGTTTTCCTTTTGGGAAGAGGACCCTTGAATTTTACCCCTTGAATAAAGTACCTTTTTTCCCCAAACTGCCTTGCACAGATTGTCTTCTTCTTATTGAAAGAATTTGGAAGGAATGAACCAATTGATCTTTAGCTTTTTAAAAAATAACCTGTAAGGTTTGGCAAAATGGCAGTTGTGCGACATCTATTAACTGAGCAACGGTATATGTTGGACATCTATATCATTTGCTTGTTTTAGAAAGGAAATCTAAGAGATATAATAGGGACAGCCACCAGAAAGCTAAAATGGGATTCCTGCCCTCAAGTTACTTATACCCTAGTTTGGAGAAAAAGATATACATACAAAATAGTAATTACATCCTTTAACAGAGCTCAAAGATTCTAAATGCAGCCATTCACAGTAAGGAAAGGTCAGAGTAGGTCAATATAGGCACAAAAGTACAAAATTTAATTTGATACAGAGGGGAAAAAAAGAAGTGAGGAAATTTGGAGGCGTTTCACCACAATTCGGATAGAAAAGTATAGCTTCATGTGAACGAAAAACTCAAGAACATTTTAACACGTGGACAGCTGTGGTGTAGTAAAAAGAGAAGTAAATTTGCAGTTAGGAAACATGGACTGAGTTGATTTGGCACTTACTACTGTGTGACCTTGTGCGAGTCACTTGACTTCTTGGAGTCTTGGTTTCTGCAAAAATAAAACGGGGATTTCCAGTGTCTGTATCAGCTGAGCCTCAGTCAGAAAGGCAGAAACCAACATCTGAAGCAAATGGGCATTTAATACTGGGAATTAGGTTCGTTAGACACACAGAGATCAGGAGAGCAGAAGTTGAAGGCAGTACCAGCAGCGGTGCAGCTGGAAATCAGGGATTTGCTCCTTCCCCCGAGGCCGAGGCGGTGGAGGGCTTCCCGCTCGGCCCCAGCGAGGCTTGCGTGTGCCTGTGAGTGGCCTGAGTGTTGGCTGCGGCTACTGTGGGGCGAAGCATGCTGTCCACCTGCCTCCCACCTGCCTCCCACCTGCCTCCCACCTGCCTCCCACCTGCCCCCCACCTGCCCCCCACCTGCCCCCCACCTGCCTCCCACCTTTCAAATGCTGCCCAAGGGCGTCCATAGGCAGGAACTAAACTGCAGCCCTGTCGGCAAGATGGTCGAGGAAGTGTAGTTCCCAGGAGTCCAGGCCTGAGAATTCAGGAAAGAGCATGGAAAGGTGTAGAGATGAGGGCAAATGCTGACAGTGTTCAGTCCACCAACTAAAGGGGTGATTGAAAGCTGAGGGTTGCCTCCCACTAGTGGGTTGCAAAATCAATTTAGAGGATCGTGGCCAGCATTAAAAAGAAATCAAATAGAAAATAACACAGTTCATTGCATAGAGTAAGGGTAAGTATCTTTTTTGTGAAACTTTAATTTTGGTGGTATGTGTTTGTATTGCTGTGTGTGTGTGTGTGAGAGAGATATTCTGGGTCATGATGTATAAAGCTCAAAAAGGTTTGAAAAACAAAGAATAAAGAGTTGATTACATTGAAACAATTTGTGTACTTAAGTTGTAAAGTACAAAGCAGATATTATGAATTACTAACACGTTTGACTTTCCAGAGTCCCATGTTTTTTTACCCAACCTCCACTCTGCTTCTCTGTAGTGTAAGCTACCACCTGACTGCTCTGACAAGTCCATCCGGGATCCTCCAGCACTCACTAAAGCCCACAAATAAAACAAATGGGGGCAGAAAATAGAGATTAGTATATTAAAAAAAAAAAAAACAAACAAAAAAAAACAAGCAAACAAACAGGCCTTGGTGTTTGATTTCTTTTAGAGAGAGCCTGACTTTCCTGTTTAAAGGCACACTCGGCCAACAAAAATACATAGCTGCTGCTGTTTAGCTGTGGAAAAAAAGAAGCTGAAAGGTATGTGAAATATCCTTGAAAAGATAAACTGGACACCTTACTCATAATAACAGGGTCTAATTCCAGATTGAACGATGTCCCTATTCAGAGAGCAGTTTGCTTGGGTTTACCTATCACCAGCATCTGGAGACTCTGAGATAATACTCCAGAATCAGATTGATACTTCACAGAAAGCAGGCTTTGAAATGTTATTAACTGGAAAACCATCTTTTTCCTCGTAAACCACATTATTTCAAGGATTCTCATATCTTTTCAAATGGGTTGAATTTCATTTTGCTAGAGGGTAAATGAAATTTTAAACTAGGTACAAATTTAATCATTTTATTTTTTTCTAGTTTAGAAATTCCTCCTTATCTCTCCTTTCCTGGACTCCCTCCTTTTTTAAATTTCTTGTAAGAGGCAGTCCATGATAAAATAACTGGTTTTTCCCGGACTGGTTAATCCATAATAAAAAGAGCACCATTCAGGCATAACAATTTACTGATTGTACTCTGTACCCCCTGGGAGGTGGGTGTATGTTGTGATTACTCTGTATAGGAAGGGATGTATGTATGACCAAGTGATAGGACCCAGGTCAGTGCCAGGTAGGAATTCAAAACCGAGTCATGTTTATTGTTTAGAGAACAGCATTTTCTGCCTCACCTCCAACTCAGGTGGACAGAGAGTCGCTGTCAGTTGAGGCTGCACTTGTCAAAATGTACCTGTGCTTTTCTATGCTAGTGTGTGTCTCCAAGAGGCAGGGAGGCCAGGAAATTAGAAGACATTTCTTGCCAGCCAGGGGAGCTGGAGAGTTATTAAGAAGGGCCACATAAGTTGGGGAGTTGTGGGGTGGTAGGATGGGGATTATGGAGAGGGAAGATATGAGATGTATTGGGACCATTGAGAAAGATGAATTCAAGAAGCACAAAGAGTAATTAAGGAAGGCAGGAAACCAAGGTCACAGGTTCAGATCCCCTTGCCAGCCAGTAAAAAAAAAAAAAGAAAAATTTTAAAAAAAAGGAGGCAGGAAACTTACCTTCTGTATGTGTGGGATTAGAATATGAACCAGGAAAGAGATTTAATCTAAGAATACACTGTGCACTGAGTAGTTTTAGTGACTGTCTGGGAATGGATTTAAGGTATTTGGGGACTAGAGAAAAATGGTGCAAAATCCAGAGTGTTCCAAAAGAGCTGTCTTCTGAAAAAAGGGGATAAAGGAAGAACCTCCCTATTTGCTGAGCACTGACAAATGTCAGGGACTATTCCAGGGGCTTAGCTCTCCCTTCCTCTCTCCCTTCTTTCCTTTCTCTCTCTTTTCCTTCTTCCTTCCTTCATTTCTTTCCTTCATCTCAGTTTGCTTCTCCCAACAATCTTATGATTGTTTCTACTTTAAAGATGAAAATCTAAGGTTTCAAGAAATTAAATAGATTGCCCAAGTTTATAAAACTAAATAAAAAAGGAAGATTCAGGTTGAGCTCTCCTTAATTCCCAAATTCACATTCTTTCCAGAACATTACCTCTCTTCCAGAAAATGGAATGGAAAATGTCTGTGGAAACCCAACTACTGTTCCAAGCTATATTGTATAGTGAGACTGCTTATAGTGATGTTCATGTGTGTAGTCTGTGCCCAAAATTTTCATAAAATTTGGTCTCTGCATAACTGGTTATATGTTCCTAGGCCAGATCTTTGTAGAGCTGCAGTCTGCAGAATAGACAAGGAGAAAAGGCTGATCCAAAGGGCCCTGTCTTTAGAACAGAAATTCCTTTGCCACTAAAGGTGTCATTGTAAGTGCCAGGCATCACTGTAGTTCATCAGTGGTATTTCAGTTTCTTCTGATTTCCTGTAGGTGTATGCTGCATGATTTAGGCTGTGGAAAACCAGGACCAGCTACATAAGTTGCAGGGCTCAGTGCAAAGTGAAAATATGGGGCCCTTGGTTAGAAAATTATTAAGGGTTTCAAGATGACAAGGGCAGAACATCAAACCAAGGGCAGAGAACTTCCGAGTGGGGGCCTGCAACCAATTTGGCCCAACCGAGATATTCACCAAAGACCTGCTGTCCTTTGTCTGTTATACCACAGTTACCAACACAAAAATGTCTGACAGAGATGGGACTCTGTGAAAAAGCAAATTGACCACAGCAGCTATCATAAACTCACTAATTTGTTCTTTCACTCAAGAAGTCATTCATTCAAAAGGCATTTGTTGACCTCTCACTGTGCGCCAGTCACCATGCCAGGTGTGGGGGTTCCTCTCTGAAGCAAGACCCGTGTGTCTGTGCCTCTCCCAAGTAGAAGCCATGGCCCTGGAGACATGCATGCGGAGATAAATGGCCACTTAATCTCTTCACCCAGAAGCCTGTTCACTGAGCAGACTCTCAATGCGCCTCAGGGACACATTCATTGAGGACTTGTGGGGTTCTTTGGTGGCAAGCAACAGAAGCTGATTCCCCTACCTTATGGAGATAAAAAGGTATTTGTTGGAAGGATATGGGGGGGGGGGTTGCAGAATTGAAGGAAATGGGGAAAACCAGGCCTTGGGAGGAACCAAAACTCAGGCAGGTTTGGATAATCTAGGTAGAAGGAAATAATAGTCTCTTCACAATGCTGCTGTAGAGGTGAATCAACTTTAAGATTAAAATTTTTTTTTATTTTAAACTCAGATGCAGAGAATTGAGTTAAGCTTATTCTTCAGTTCATGCCATCCTGCCCTCATGGGTCTAGGCAAGGCCCTGTCTTGTTTTATTTTACATATTTTCCTTATTTGGTACCTAAATCCCAATCCCCTCCTCTCCATAGACAATCACTTTAAATGTGCTTGATTTATGTCCTTGATTTATATGTATATAAAACATTTAGTGTCTTTGGTGTGTGTGTGTTTAAAACTTACATTACTGGTTTTATGCTACAGATATTGTCCTGATTCTTACTTTTTTGTTCGAGAGAAATGTTTCTAAAGGCCTCTCCGTGTTGATCTGTGTACATTTAGTTCACAAGTTCCAAGCTGCTACATCATGTTTCATAGAATTATCCCCCATATTTTGGGGGCTCATTCCCTGGACATGGTCACCTCTCTCTGTCTCCAGTCCCCACTGTGCAAGCTCACTGTGAGGAGCAGGCTCTCATATGTCCCCTTTTGACCAGGGAGAGAATTTTTCCAGGACAGAAGTCTTGCCCATTTGTAAGAATCACTGTGGGGGTAGGTGAGAGGCTGTTTATTAAGCATGCACATTCTCAGGCCCTTCCTCTGGCGATTCTAATTCAGTGGGTCAGACCCTTCTGCCCTGGAGTTACTAGGTTTAACATGTGCCCCAAGTGGTTCTTATTATCAAACACATTTGGGGAAAACTAATCTACAATAAACACCCCAGAATCAGATTGCTGGGTCAAGGCGTACACATTCTCTGTCCCCTTAGTCTTTGGAAAGACTGGTCCATTCGGCCTGTCACCCCATCTACTAACTCTGTGTTTTTATTGGTTTTCATTTATGAGTGCTTTACATTACCACATTCCCCTTTCTCTCTTGGAAGGACGGTACAGTCGTCCCTCAGTATCTGTGGAGGACTGGTTCCAGGCCCCCCGGTGGATACCCAAATCTGCAGATGCCCAAGTCCCTGATGTAAGATGGCCACGTACAGTCGGCCCTCCGTGTTTGTGTGTCCTGCTTCCGTGGATTCAACCAGCTGTGCATTTTTAGCCCTGCTTTGCCCTGGTTCCTTACTGGGTGCACCTAGCCTTGGCCATTCCAGTTGCTTTCCTGCACCCCGTCGTGCTCTGTGCTGTTACTTTTCCCTCCGGGTTCACCTTTTAGAACACCACGCACCTTGGTGGCAGCGTGACCCTCGGTAGGTGACCTTAGCTCAGGCCCTTGACTGTGCCACTCCTGGAGTTGAGAGAGGAAGTGAGAGAACTTGAGTGTGGTGCTTGAGGGAGTGTGGTGGGGAGCGTGGTAGTGGGGTAGAGTGGAGGGATGGACCCTCAAGGAGAGAGAGAGCCTCAGAGGCTCATTTGAGTCCAGCTCCTTGTACTTGCCCAGGAGGTTGCAACTACCTAACGCCTGTGGTGGGAGGGGTAGAGAGAGGCACACACAGGGCCTGGAGGGTCTGTCTAATGTAATTTCTGGAACCTCAGTGGGGTCCAGCAGTGCCCTGCTGTCTCTCCAAGTCTTCCGCCAGCCCTAGGTTGGCTGGGTTTCTTCCCTTGGGAAAGGCATGCTGCAGGCAATTACACACCTAGTGGCAAGTGGGGAATGGAGAAAGCCCAGACAGGAGCCGCTTAGTTCCATCCATGCTCCTGCCATCTCCTGCCTTTGGTGCTGCCCACCCATCCCCCTCCTTCTTCAGGACCCACCCAGATGCATCTCACAGACTCCGTATCCTTTTCTCAGATCTTTCCCACTCCCTGTGGCATCTCCAGGCCTGAGCTTCATGGAGGGAGGTGGAAGTCGTACCCAGCCTCTGTGGTTTTCCAAGCTTGTGGTGCTCTGTTTCACTGGCCTGAGTCACATGGCCACCCCTTGGCCAGCGCCAGATGTCTTGATTGACGGTCATGGTGAGGGTAACGCAATGGGTGGGGCAGGGGTAGTGACATGATGGAGACATGAGGCAATGCAAAGACGTTCTCACCGTCCAGACATTTGCCTTCTGTGCTAAGGGGAAAAGTTAGAGACGGTTTGCACAGCTGATTGGGATAGCCTCAGATTAATGATTTAATTCAGGTGGCCACTCCATTGTGCTTGTACAAAGTCTAACCGAGGGTGAGTCTTTCTTGAGACAGTAGGAGCACTCTGAATAATTGAGGCTTAACATCAACCTAATGCCTTTAGCCCATCCACTCCCTACAACCCTTGTTTGTGGGTGTTCTTTGCTCTGCATGACATCCCTTAAGCGTAAGAAAAGCTCACCTTCAGTGGCACTACTGCAGATGTCCACACAAGGGTTTCTCACTAGTGGCAGTTAAGTGAGCTCAGTTTAGGATTTCTATTAACTCTGAAATTTTACAAGGATTCAAGAACACTCCACTTTTACAGTTTCCAATTAAGTGTTCTAAGCATGATATCTATAAAAGATGAAGCGGAGGGAATCCTTCAAGCAGTGTAACATAATTGCAAACAGTATGGTGTGGGGGTTAAGAGCACAGGCTTTGGGGTTGGGCATTCTGGACATCCAAATCCAGCCTCCACCATCACGTACTATCTGTGTTACCCTGGCAAGTTACTTAGCCTCTCTGTGCTCAGTAAATTTTATATTAGATCATGTGTGTAGAGTACTTAGTATACCCCATAAGTGATAGTTATCATTACTGTTATTGTTAATGTTTAATAATTGTTTATGCAACTAAAACAAAAAGAAACACGGAGTTGTTTTTTCTGCTGTAGTTTTCTTAAAACTGTCAATACTGCTAATTTTCTCACCACTCAGGAAGAGTTGGGGTCCTGATGCACCTGTTCCAACCCCTGCTTAAAAATGGCAGCCATGACTAACTCACGCCATCACCTGCTCCAGGGGAAACTTTCTGCAGAGTGCACAAATGTAATTGGACAAGCCAAATGCAATGAAAGATGCCTCGGCAGGTTGAATCCTCACTCACTGTCAGAAAATACTTGTTTTCGTGGAATCATTGATATACTTCTGTGGAGAACAAAAATTTTGGAGCCCAATATGAAAACCTCTACAGCATATGGCAGTCCACTTAGAAAAAAAAAAAGCTGCATTTATTGGCATTTAGTATAAGATACCCCCCCACACACATACATACACACACACACCCATACACAATGTATCTAGTAAAGTGCAATGGTGAGGTGTTGATGTTTTGTCCTACTGAATTTCTACACTTCAATAGAGTTAGCACAGAGAAGGTTTCCCCCCTTTGTCTAATAGCTTTGAGGGGTTGGTTGAAGGCCTTTTCAATTCTTTTTCAGTTTTGATTGCTCCTCTCATTCCCTGAGAGATGTAGCCCTTTGGTGGCTTCTCAGAGGCTCCATTTTCATCACCCTGAGTCATTAAGACAGATGCATCAGGAAAAGCAAAGTGCTGGTTGTCGAGGAAGGTGGAGCTGGTCCCCGCGATGCCTCTGCCTAGCTCAGTACCTGCCTCAGCAGAAGCCGTCGTTGCCCAGCCCGTGTCCTTTGCACCTCAACCACTTCACCGTGCTCCAGTGGCTTCCAGTCCCAGTGGCTGCGTCCCTGTGCCTGAGGGCTTTCTGTGGAGCTGGAGAAGGCCGCTCTCATGCTCAAGGCGGTTGGAAGCGCCATGGAATGAACGCCACATAGGAACAGCTCTCAACCGAGGATCTTGGGAGTTGATGTGAGCTCTGGCTCTCTTGAGCCTCGGGTGGAATCATTCTCAGGTGTGTGGTCTGCATGTGGCCCAGACCAGGGCCACGCATGGGAAAGCTGCTTTAATAAGGAGCCCACTGGCCTCCTTCCTCTCTCGGCATCACCTCCCATTCCCTGGTGGGGATTGCTTGCACTTCCCAAAGAGCCTACTTGCACTGGACTCCTCATCTCAGGGTGAGCTTTGGGGGAGCACACACCGTATGCCACACTTAGCTTCACCTCCCTACACCCAGCATCTGCAGCTGTGAGCCTGGGCTCCTGAGAGTCTTGTATGTGTAGTGCGAGCCTGTTCTCCTGGCCAGCTGATTGGGCCTGGGGGAGAGAACTGAGTCCAGCTGGACCAGTCAGCATCCCTTCTCTTGGAATTTGGAAATTGGCAGGGAAGGATGAGGGTTGCAGGAGGATGGGGGAGAAGAGACAGAGAGGAGAAGGGAGAGAGAGAAAGAGAAAGACAGTGAGGAGAGAGGAAAGAGAGAGAGAGAGAGACAGAGAAAGACAGAGAAAAGAGAGAGGGAGAGAGAGACTGAGAGATTGACTGAGTGGATCTTCCCCCAGATGGGGCTGGTGCATGGACACTTGGGAGCTATGAGCACATTCTGCTGTATGTAGTGGGAGCTGAAGTGGCTCAAGTAGTCTGCAGAGAGAAACAGCAAGCAGGTGTGCCCAGGAAAGCATGGGTGAGGGACACAAAATTCCTGCTGTGGTGTTGGCAGCCTTCCAGTCTCTGGTTCCAATCTTTTCAGAGGCCTGGCTCCATTTCTGTGTTGACACCCATTTTATTTAAAGAAAAAAAAAAAAAAGGTGCCCACTTTTTGCTGAAGCTGGGATAAATTGGTTTCTTTTGCTTAGCTCTCTTTGCAGCCAGAACATCAATTAATGCAACTTTTGCTGCATAAATAATTGTTATTAGAAATAAATTGTGTTATTAGGGCTGTTGCCATCTCAGCTCTGGAACTGAGAATTTGGTTTTACACGTGTTCATCCCCTCCCCTAGAAGACACATCAACACAAGAAAGAGGTGATTTCCACTCCCCCATGAGGAACAATGAGGGGCCTTCTGTTGTGGAGTTCTTGTGTTCTCTGCTCTCCTGGTACCTGAGAACAGTCCCCTCCCAGGTCTTGCGATCTTGCAGGGGAAGGATGCTGGATTCCACAAAGAGGGGCATGCTGTGTGCACGGGAGGCCATGTGGGCCCTGAGAGTGGGAGGCTGCAGATGCCACTGGGTTGAGAGGACTGCCAGACCCACGGGTGGCTGGACCAGGGCACCCCTTGACCAGCATTTCTGAGCACCTGGGGTGGATAAGACAGTGAGTTTTACCACCAGGCCCTGTGGCCTTGGAGACACTGGCAAAGGGCTTATGGCTCCACTTGCCGTCAGTGGGGAGGACAGCCAGGAAGGGCATCTTTATGGTCTGCCCAGGGTGGCAGGGCATGATGGGTGGGGAGAACAAGCTCTTGGCAGGGGCATGGGGCAGCAGAGAAGAAATCGTGACCATTCAGGACTGAGCAACGGCTCTTCCACATTTTTCTGAAGTGAGTGAGCCTGTGGTTCCTTTGTGCTCTGGGGGATGGATCACGGACATTGTCTAACACTGGCCGTTCTAGTCAATCTCAGCAAGTGGTGACATTGTCTAACTGGCCGTTATAACCAATCTCGGCAAGCGGGGGCTGGAACTGGGGTTAAATTTAATTCAAAAAGTTGAATGAGACATTTGTTATACTCTGGGTGTGGTGGGAGAATTCACACCTGTTCCATCTGTGCACGTGGATAACAGTTATGACCAAGGGTAATCACTCTTGATGGATGGATTTCGTCCTACTATAAAATCTCAGAGGTGACTGTTTCTTGAGGATGCTTTTAGGTGAAAATATGTAACCACCTTCCTAACCTATTATAAAGCAGAGAAAGGAGTTTGAAGCAAGTAGAATTATCTGAGGAATGGCACGTTAATATTGGGCTAGTCAGAGAACCAGGTTAAGAAAGAGAAACTGACTCTAGAAAAGGAGATTTGGGGGAGGGTATCAGGAAGTTCACAGAACAAACAGAAAGACGAGGACAGCATAAGAAAATGAGTGGAAACTAAGAGAAGATGGGGTCAAGCTCATGCCTCGGGATAGAGGGACACTGTTGCCAGACCTGGCTGTGGCCACCTGCCACCACCGCACACCAACCGCATTGCCACTGTGGAATCTGTCCGGCGCCATGCTTTGCTTTGGTGTCACTTGTGGCAGACTCAGTGTCCCATCAGATTGGCTGGGCACATGCTGTCTGCTCAGGCCCGGCCTCCAGGGCTGAAGGGCAGCAATCGTCTGTCTTTCTGGCTACGACGGTGTAAGGCGTGAGCCGCACCAAGACCACAGCAGATTCTCCAAATACGGCAAGAGGCTTCTGGTCCTGAGCAGCCAAAAACCTCCCACATGAGGCCACTCCGATACATGTCCATGTCCACAGTGAAAAGCAGCCAACACTCACGTTCCTGCAGGTAGGTTGGGAGTGCCCATGATCCCAAGTGTGTCTTGTGGATCCCCTCCTGCTGTCAGGTGTTGCAGTCTCTCTTCCTCACCCTTTGCATTTCTGTGGCTTCAGGACCGACCCTGTACCCATAAGACTGGAATCTCCAGCTTTGTTGCTATCTCCCACCTCTCTTCTGAGTTTCAGGCTATTACATTATTCAACTGAGTACTCCACGTATCCTCTTAGATGCCTTTCAAACTAAACTGAACTTATTATTTGTAAGAAAGTCTGTATGGGGGGAGGTGGGTAAGGTTGTGGACTCTGAGGTGGATAGCCTGGGGTAAAAGCCATGCGCACCCATGTGTTAGCTGTGTAGCCTTGCAAAAGTGACAGACCTCCCACAGCTCAGTCTTTCCATCTGTAAAATGGGGATAACATCAATCTCATAGGGTTGTTATGAAGATTAAATGACTTGATACATGAAAAACACTTAGAATATTGCTTGGCACACGGTAAGCACTCAATAAGTTATTCTTTTCCACTAAAATAAGATCTCTCCTGTTTCCTTTTCTCAGTTAATACTTGATCATACTGGCTAGAAACTTCTAGGTCCCACTTGACTGCTTTTTCCTTTCTCTTTGTATTATGTCAGTTCCAAAGTCCCTTGATTCAACTTCTCAGATGCCTCTTACATCCTTCTTCTCTCCAGTCCCACTGCCACTTCCTTGGTTTTGGCCACCATCATCTCCTGCTTGGATGACCACAACAGTCCTCTAACTGGTTTCTTAGCTTCCAGGTACTTGCAGGTTACAGAAAGACATATGAGTATCTCATGTGATGATAACAGATGATATTTTTGAATCTCTGCTATAAGCTAGGAAATGCTCTAAGAGCTTTAGGTGGATTCGTTCATTTGATTGTCATATCCACCTTCCACATAGGTACTTTTATTATCTCCCTTTGTACATGGGGAAACCAAGGCAGAGAGTGCTTAAGGGACTTGTCCAGAGCCACTCAGCAATCAATGACCAAGATGGGATTTGAACGTAGGCTCTCTAGAGAAGACATCTGTGTACCTTCCTGTATACAATCCCCTATGCAGGTAGTTTCCAGAGTAGCTGCCCAGTCTCCTGAGTTTTGTAGGTGAAAAATTTTAGAATTTTGATTTATATTTATCCTAAATTAAAATTATAAAACAGGTTGAGCCTGGTTAACATAAAATATATGGATTAACCCTGGTGGTCTCACTAGGTCTGTCTGTCAGATGGTCATTGCTCCATACGGTACCTAGGGCACCTATGAGGAGAGACGGCATGTGACAGAGAGGTCAGGTTTGCTGCCGACGACTTCTTACATGTAGTCCATGTGCTGCAAGGACATCATCGATGTGGCCAAACGTTTATATAACTGACTAAATTGCATAATCTTTATACTTTTTATAAAATGGGATGTGGATATGAAATATTTACTCCAGAGAGAGGTTTACTCAAGTCGAAGCTCTCAGAAGATGCTTTGTCAAACCCAAAGATGCGTGCTCCAAAATTTCTGACCTATTCTGTCTGATAAGTGGCTGTTAGTTATAAAATATGTAGAAAATAATATTGAAAATGAAGAACAACTTGATATGTCTCTTCAAAGTAGAAGTGACATTTTAACAATAAGTGACAGAATAATTGATTTTCAAAAGAAAATCATTGTGTGGAGAGAGTATGTGAAAAACAGATCTTTCAGATGATTTCCAATTCTTGTAATTTCCTCCCTCCCTTCCTTTCTTTCCTTCTTTCAGCTGAAAATATGAATTAACTATAAAACTTGCACTCTTTAAAAATTCTATTTTACCCCAGATTTTTCAAATAAAAATTTCACAGGGGTTTGAAGCCATTTGTTAAAAATACAAAGTACAACAACTTCTGATTAATTTGTAATAACAGCCAATCAACATTAGTGCAGACTGATACGTATGGCCAAGTTTCAATAAACTTTTTGCTTAGGTGGTAGATAGGATTAAGAAATGAGTACCAAGGGACTATAAATTAGTACAGCCATTATGGAAAACAGTATGGAGGTTCCTCAAAGAACTACAGATAGAATTGCCGTATGATCCAGCAATCCCACTGCTGGGTATATACCCAAAGGAATGGAAATCATCATGTTGAAGGGATATCTGCACTCCCATGTTTATCACAGCTCTATCTATAATAGCCAAGATATGGAACCAACCTAAATGTCCAACAATGGATGACTGGATAAGGAAAATGTGGTATATATACACTATGGAATACTACTCAGCCATAAGAAAGGATGAAATTCTGCCATTTGCAGCAACATGGATGAACTTAGAGAAAATTATGTTAAGTGAAACAAGCCAGGCACAGAAAGAGAAATACTGCATGTCCTTATTCATAAATGGGAGCTAAAAAAAAAAAAAAATTAAATAAGAAAGAAAGAAACAACAACCACATCAATACATTGAACTTTCAGGAGAGAATTCCAGAAGTGTGGTTGCTAGAAGTGGGAAAGGGGGTGGTGGAAGGGGTCAGCCAGAAATTGGTTAATGAACACAAAGAATACCTATTGTAATGATGAATAAGCTAATTATCTTGATTTGACCATCACATATTGTAAAAGGTATTGATAGTTAATCCTGTTACCCCACAAATATGTATAATCAGCTACGTTTCAATAAAAAAATTGTATCCACTCAGAAAAATGAGTACCAAGTTTCTCATTTGGACCTTCATGTCTTTGTGAGGCATATTTTTCACCTATGACAGTCACTGAAAGGAAGTATCAAAACATGACCTTCAAATCACTATAACATGCTAAACCAAGTTTAAAAAAAAAAACCCTAGATTATTCAGTCACAAGAAAGAGATTATTCAATCACATTGCTCTCATAAAGAATATTAATATTACTTATAAAGGTTTTTATATGGTTGATGCTATGGGTCAACTGTGTCCCCCCAAATTTTATGTATTGGAAACTTGATCCCCACTGTAACAGTGTTAAGAGGGTGGGAAATCCAATTATGATATTTGAAAGGTGGAGCCTTTGAGAGGTGATGGGATTGTGAGGAACATGCCATCATGAATGGATTAATCCATTCGTGGAGTAATGGGTTGATAATGAGTTATCATGGGTGTGGACTGGGGACCTTATAAGCAGAGCACGTAGGAGAGCTCTTGCTCATGTCAATTCCCGCCATGTGACACCCTGGTCATCACAGGAGCCTGTAGAGAGTCCCCACCTAGAGGAAGGCCCTTATGAGATGTGCTCCCTGGACTTTGGATTTTCCAGTCTCCAAAACTGTAAAAAATAAATTTGATTTCTTTATAAATCACCCAGTTTCAGGTATTCTGTGATAAGCAAAAGAAACAGATTAATATAGTTGATAAATAAAAATTTCGAATTATTAAAATCTTTTCTTTAAAAATTTTTGGTTTTATGTCTTTTACAATGTTTCTTATAAATTAATACAGATGCAAGTATGTAAAACTTCTAAATATAATAGTATTAGTACATCAATACTGTTTGAAATTTTTTTTCCTTACAAAAACATTTGGAGACCTCTGCTCAACACTATAAATATTTTTGCTCAATACCATAAATATACTTTTATGATTGTTATCTACCATTTAAAATTAAAGAATACTTTAAATTTGCTAAGTGCTAATTGTTGCTAGCTTTCTGGAATAAAAGTTGTTGCTCTAATTAGGTGGTTATTTCCCCTTGTTTGTTTCTTTATGTATTTGTGGTTATTTGTTTCTTTCTCTGAACTTTAAATTTCAAATCCATCTCACTGTGTAGCCTTGTTTCTAACTGGTCATTTTTTTTCCCCTTCAACTACGAAAGTGTAGCTTAATCTAAAGCATCTGGCCTACACCCAGAAGATTTCACGCCAACTGACCACTTTGAACCTACTCTAGCCCAAACAACCCCAAAACGAAAAAAGAACTTAACCCTAAACCAAACCATTTAGTCACCTTTAAAAGTATAGGAGATAGAAATTACCCGCAGGCGCTACAGAGACAGTACCTTACGGGAAAGATGAAAGAACAAATCTCAGTACCAAATAGCAAAACTTCCCCCTTGTACCTTTCACATAATGGATTAACTAGAATAACTTTGACAAAGAGAACTGTAGCCAAAAACCCTGAAACCAGATGAGCTGCTCACGGGCAGTCACAAGGACAAACTCAACTATGTGGCAAAATAGTGAGAAGACCTACAAGTAGAGGTAAAAAGCCAGTCGAGCCTGGTGATAGCTGGTTATCCAGCACAGAATTTCTGTTCAACTTTAAATTTACCTAAAGAACACACTATTCCAAATATAAACTTAAATGCTAGTCTAAAGAGGTACAGCTCTTTAGACATGGGACTCAACCCCCTATAGAGAGTAAGCAACCAACCACCCATTGTTGTCCTAAAAGTAGCCACCAATTAAGAAAGCGTTCAAGCTCAGCAACCACAGAAACTTAATCCTCACCACTCACACCAAACTCCTAATACCCAACTGGATCAATCTATACCTATATAGAAGAGATACTCTTAATAATGAGTAACAAGAACACCATTCTCCCTGCATAAACCTATATCAGATCGGATGCCCACTGACAATTAACAATACAATAAAAATTGTCCAACCCAAACCCACCTATACCTTCAATTGTTAATCCAACACAGGCATGCACAAAGGAAAGATTAAAAGAAGCAGAAGGAACTTGGCAACTATAAACCCTGCCTGTTTACCAAAAATATCACCTCTAGCATCACAAGTATTAGAGGCACTGCCTGCCTAGTGACACAGTTCAATGGCCACGGTATCCTGACCATGCAAAGGTAATATAATCATTTGTTCCTTAATTAGGGACTTGTATGAAAGGACACACGAGGGTTTTACTGTCTCCTGCTTCCAATCAGTGAAATTGACCTCCCTGTGAAGAGGTGGAGCTATAAAAATAAGCCGAGAAGACCGTATGGAGCTTCAATTAACTAGCTCAAGCAAAACAATATAAACCTAACCCAGGTAACAACAAAGCCCTCTGAACTAGAAATTTTGGTTGGGGTGACCTCAGAGCAAAATAAAACCTCTGAATGACTATGACCTAGACCAACCAGCCAAAGTAAGACAATCATCAATTGACCCAAACAATTTGATCAACAGAACAAGTTACTATAGGGATAACAGCACAATTCTATTTCAGAGTTCCTATCAACAATAGAGTTTTCAACCCCGATGTTGGATCGGGACACCCCAATGGAGCAGCCGCTATTAAAGGTTTGTTTGTTCAACGATTAAAGTCCTACATGATCTGCGTTTAGACTGGAGCAATCCAGGTTGGTTTCTGTCTATTACTGCATTTCTCCCAGTACGAAAGGACAAGAGAAATAAGGCCCACTTCAAAAAGCACCTTTGAACCCAATGAGTGATATAATTTTAACTCAACCCATCCCCACACACCCTGCCCAAGAGCAAGGCTTGTTAGGATGGCAGAACCTGGCAATTGCATAAAGCTTAAGACTTTACACTCAGAGGTTCAACTCCTCTTCCTAACAACATGCATACCATTAACATGCTACTACCCATCACCCCTGTCATACTCGCGATGACATTCCTCACTTACATAAAATGGAAAATGCATCTTTCCCACTTTCTTTTAAATCTCTTAAAATTTTTTTTTTTTTAAATTTATGTTTATCCAGCGTTGTGTTCTCCATTCTCTGTGCATACCAGTCGGTCCCTGCCTGGTGGTGAGCCTGTGTCTCCACTGTCTCTCTTAGCTCACTGGTGGCTGGTTTTCAGACCTCCCTCCTTTTCTCTTTTCCTTCTCTTCTTCTCTCTCCTCCCTTCGCCATTCCTATTCAATTCTGGAATTTTCTAGGGAGTATCTGTGGAGATTAGAGAAGCGCAGAGAAGAAGCTGAGCCCCTCAGCGTTCGCTTCCACTTTTGGAGCAGCAACAGGAATCTGTGGGTAGACAAGATTGGGCGTCAGGGTCCTAGGACCAACCTAAAGGGCAGGGCTGGGGCAAGTAGGCTCTTCCCCAGGGGGGCATCCTAAGCTCAGCGCCCTTTCCTCTTACTGAAAGCTCTGGATACCTGCAATCAATAACAGAGAACAATTGAAATCATTAGTTATGAAGGAGAATTCACAGCTACCTGGAGGGAGGTAGGAAATGGTGGGTATTTGGATCTTCTGTGGAGGGTCTAAGCTTTGTGCAGACAGGGTGCATGCTGAGTGTATTAAAATGGAAACATAAAGGCGCCTTGTTATAACAGTGTTTGTTGTAAGGTTGGAATCAGTGTCAGGCCAGCTCTGGGTCTCAGCCAGAGGGCTTCATTTCCTGAGCCACCAAAACCTTTTCCCCTTGAAGTCTACCCCATGGCCCAGACCCAGCACAGGTCTATAAACAGTGACACTCCAAGGCCTGTGCCCTTGTGCCCACACTGGCTGGTGAAGATTCCATCCTCATGAGGGGACTGTGTGTCTCCTTCCCTTGTCCACAGCCTCATGGTGCTGCCGCACTGGTGTGCACAGCCGGTGTGTGTTGGGTGGCTGGCTGGGCTTGGTGTTTGGGCTTCCAGGGCCCCTGGCCATCCACAGTGGAGGCTGGGTGCTTAGGGATGCTGGGAGATGACTAGTGCCCCAGAGCCACATTCGGTGGTGTGCCCTTTTGGGATTGACATTCCTTCGGGAGCATGCACTGTCTGATTCCCCGGCGGTTGCACACTGACTTGGTAATCTGAGTCCCTGTGAGTGGGTAGCTACAGCCACTAAGCCAGAGCTGCTCTGTTTTTTCTCAACTGCTAAACATGTCCCAGCTCTTCTTCAATGTCAAAATGTTTTCCCATGCATGCCAGGGGTAGTGTTTTCCCTGTCTTATCAGCCCTAGCAACCAGAAGCCCAGTTTCCAGGAAAGCAGCCACTTGATCCAACCTGATGAAACCCACTCCCCAGCCCAGCAACTGCTGTGGCACTGACGTCCCAGCACTCAACAGCAGAGTGTTTTTTAGCTGCAGCCGCATGACATGATTTCCAGTTGACCAGCCCCCTCACCCGGGCCCCTCATGGCCCACCCCTCCCCGCAGCCCAGGGTGGTAGTTTGTGGAGTGGTGGGAATGCTTTGGGCTCTTTTGGGGGCCAGTTCCCTTTGTTCCTCAGAATATCCCCAGTCCTCTCATCCCTTCTCTGGGTGGAGACAGTGTGGCTCCTGCCTGCTCGCTGAGACACACTCTGGCTCTCCTGGCTTGCTGGGTGGCCCAGAGAAAGACCCTCTGTGCTGTGAAATGGAAGCCATTCTCTGAACCCCACATCCTGTGAGATGCTTAGGAAGAAGTAACTGTGATGCTGACGTGCAATTGTTGGTACTTCCCACGCCTGGCGATGGTCTTTGAGTAAGTGCGGCATGGAGATCCACGAGAAAGCTGGCCTGTGTGTCTTGTGACATGAACAGGTTCTTTTTATAACCACATATGTTTCCCCAAGAGGACGATAAATAATGTGGTCACTCTGGCTGGGCTGTCTTTCCATAGCCGTCCCAGGAACCCTCTGGCCCCCACTTGCTGCTTCTCCTATTTCAATTTCCATGTCCTCTTGGTTTTGTAACTCAAGGAGCTCCTCAGCTTAGGAACAGCTGACAACCAGGACCGCTCCTCAGGTGGCACCTGGGGAAGGGGTGGATGGGCACTGACTTGCGGGTGCTCTGGGCACCCTATCCCCGGTGGCCACAAGCCATTTGCAAAGAGAGCAAGGATGCATGCCGGGGGCCGGGGGGCCGGGGGCACGCTCTGGGCATGGCTAGGCCACACGAGTGAACAATGAGACGGGGACGAGCTGCTTATGGGAGAATCCAATGGACTGCCCTCTCATCACATCTGAAGGACCTTTGCAAACTCATCAAACCCAAGCACTTTATTTTTCAGATGAGGAAACTGAGGCCCAGAGGAGAAGTAATGTGTCCCAAGTCTGGGTAGAGCCGGGGCTTGAGCCAGCCTCCCTTCAGAGCCTCACTCCACCCCTCAGAGCGCTCAGAGGCTGCCCTCTAGGCCAGGCCAGCCCCCAGCACGTGTCCCCATACCTGCATCTGCTCGGGGCGGCCAGCGCATGCAAGGCAGCTGGTGAGGGTGAGCAGGCAATTAAAGGCAACAGAAACCATGACTTTCATCCCTCATGCAGGGTCCCTGTCCCCCCTTGCTCTGCTGACCCCTCCTGCGGCACGTTCCTGGCCCCTTCCACTAATGGTGGCTTTTCCTTCTGGGTAGACCTAAATCCTGCATGGCCTTAGCCCTGGGGGAAGGGCAGGCTGATCTGAGTTAGGATGACTGTGAAGAACACTGTGGACCATTCCACTGCCCCGGGTGTCCTTTCATTATCCAGCACCGGGACACAGGGAACCAGAGGCCGCCAGAGCAAAGCATGTCATCTGGGGAAGGGAAGTTGTTAGCTCTGGTTTGCCCTATCATTGAGTGCGGCAGTGGGAATTTCTGAGAATGCCCCTAAAGGTGACAGCATGGATGAAAGCTGCTCCCTGGCTCTGTGGGGCATCTTCCCTCAGAGCTCTGGAATGCCACATGTCTATCTGGAATGCCACGCGGCAGAGTGCATGCCGGCTGGCTCTGCCTACTTCTGCTTTCTCCATGGGCTCAGCATGCCATTGGCATTTAATAATTGTTAAAAAATAGCAACATCCGAGCCACTGACCTTCACATAAAGGCCTTCGAGACCACTGCCAGAGTGGTTCCTCCCTTGTGGGGCCTGACAAGCCCCTGCCAGACAACCCAGGCCTGGAAGGCCCCCAGCACATGGAGTAAGGTACCCTGGAGGGCCACTGAGGGGTGTGGGACTTGCCCTGCACCTGGCCAGGGCTCAGAGGTCACAATTAAATTGCACAGGGCCAGGGACTTTGACTGAGATGTTTGGGGTGTTTGCTATGTCCAAGCCAAGCGTCGTGGCTTCTGTTCCCATGTTTACTTCCTGGTGCTGTGAGCAGGCTCTGTGCCACCCCAGACTGCCAGGCATTTGTATCCTCTTCAGGCCTATGGGTGGCAGGTGTGTGGGTGGAGTGGGCTGGAGCTGGGGCGCGTTGTCCCTCTCCCTTCCTTGTCTGTCCCTCGTGGGATCTGTTCCACCATTGTTCAGCTGAGACTTCCCTGTCTAGTGGTTAAGAGCTGGTGGGACTGGGGTTTTCCAGCCAGTCTGCATTTGCGGGGCTTGTCTTCTTCCTTTTTCAGAAAAGTTATGCAGACACTTCTCTACCCACAAGGTCAGGTCAGCGGAGTCTCGGCCAAGTGTTTTTTTTCAGCCAGCTTCCCCCCACCGCTGCCTCTTTTTTTCTTCCTTAAAGGCTGCAAAAAGGTGACATTGCAGAGGGGAGGGGACTTGCATCTCCTGACTTCTGGATGGGTCGGGGATAGAAGACAAGCTTTCTGTAACTTTCTTAATCTCCCCACTGAACCGATCTTCAAGGTAGTTGAGATTTGGAGAGGGTGAGTAAGCAGTCTGGGTCTGTGGCCAGCAGGTGAGCAAAGCCAGGTGCAATTTCCAGGAATTGGTGCTGACGTATGGGGGGCTCACCGGGAGATGGTGATACACGTGATCTCTTTCACCTGCACAACAGCCCTGCGAGAAGGTAGCCATTGCTATTCTCATCTCACAGAGGAGGACACTGAGGCTCAGAGGAGTTAAATACCCTCCAAAAACAGTCACTTGGGTTTCTGAGCCATTGTTCCAGCAGCAGCATCCTTGTCTAGGGACCCCAGGCATTGCTCATGGTCGCATTGCTAGTGCCTTGGGCAGACGGGAGGTGGGCCACCACGTGAAGAGCTCCTCCTTGTCTTCCTCTTCCATTCCCTCCTGCAAGTGTTGCTTCTGATCTTTACAGCAACATGCTGTTGCTTGAGTCGTGTTCTTGGGAAAGGCAGACAGGGCTCTGGGAGCAGAGGGCAGATCCCACCTCATGGGTTGTCATGAGGGTTACAGGAGGAAAGTATTAGCACGACAAATGCCCATTAAGTGGCAGCTCTGTTTTAAGTAGAGTTGCCATTTAGTGGGCACTCTACTGAAATTTCTTTTTCAAATAGCCTGAGGTGGTGTGGAGCACGGAAGGGTGAAAGGGCCACTGAGAGTGGCCGTGGAATGAGGGATCACTGCAGTGCGGTGCAAGAAGCGCCTGAGCAGAACGCCCGCACCTGTTGGGTCACTGCTCAGGGCAGTTGTTCCCACTGTTACAGGTGTCCTCGTGGCTGTGACCAGGTCTGGGAGGCAGGATGGAGGACCCAGGTTGCAGGTGAGGAAATCCAGGCATAGGAGGGTTGGCACTTGCCCGAGCAAGGATGGGGTGGAGTGAGGATTTGAATTTCCGTCTGTTAGACTCCAAAGCCCTGTGCCAAATACTGAGGCTGGGCTGCCTCTTAGGGGAGAAGGGGTTGGGGAAGAGAGGTGCTCTTGAGGGATCCCAAAAGAATGCAAGGTGGGGAGATAGGAAGAAGCAGATGGAGAAAACAGTCTCTGTGGGAGCTGGGGGGTGTGGAGGGGGTTCTGGCCAGAGTTTAGAAGATCAGCCTCCACGTACTGAGCATTCCTCTGTGCTAGGCCTTTCTCTGCACTGTCACACATATCAACACACTCAAGCCTCCCAAAAAATCCTACGAGGTTGTCAGTATCATCAGCATCACTGTCATTTTACAAAAGAGGAAAGCGAGGCACAGAAGGGTGAGAAACTTGTCCAAGGTCACACAGCTAGTGAGTGAGGCAGCTGTGATTCACACCTGCCTCGTGTCTGAGGATGAGATGCGCTTTCCCCTCCTGCTTCCGCTCCTCCTCCTTCTTATTTATGTTTTTTAATTATATACTCTTATCTTTACCTGCAAGGCCAGGTCAGTGGAGTCTCGGCAAAATCTTCTTTTTCAGCCAGCTTCTTTATCTTTTTTTTTTTTCTTCCCTAAAACTGGGAAACGGTGACACGAGCCCTTCTGCCACTTAGCCTCTTTCCTGCCTCTCTTTCGATAAGGGAGTAGGGTTCCTGCTGCTGGCGGTGGTGGGATTGGTGATTGGCAAGTGAACAGCAAATTCTAGGTGTGTGTGTGTTTGTGTGTGTTAAGAAGAAAGTTCTTCCAGGAAAATGTTTGGATCGTGGAGCTTGAAGATCACCTCATCCCACCCCCTTTTATTCATTCTCTAAACCTCTATAGAAAACTTCATGGTTCGTCTCCTTTCAGGAGTGCGGGGAAGGTGCCAAATGCTGACATCACCTGTTGGCTTTGCCCCAGCCCACCGCTCAGGAAGCAGCCTTTGTGTGTCCCTTGCACCTGTGTCTGGTGGGAAATTGGAGCGGGAGGAGCAGGAAAGAACCTGTGCTGGGTGCGGGTCCATGGCCCCGGGCAAGCCCCACCTGCCCCACCCTTCTGACAAAGGGGAGCTGTGAGTCACTGGCCCAGGCCTGCCTCACCTGTCCAGCCTTCTTCTCAGTGCCGGCTCTGCCACCACATCCTCACCCCGTCCATTACTCACCTGTCTGTGTTTCTGTTCCCTCTGGCTGCATCCACACTGGGCTCGTCCTGGGACCAGGCCTGCTGAGAACCGCGCCATCATGAATGGCCGTACATCAATAGATTGAAATGGTTGAATAAGGAAAGTCCAGCACAAGCTAAGGTTGAGGATTCAATAAGTAGAGAAGTACAGAATCAACTGCTGCCTAAAGGGGAGTCTTGTTTCAGGTAGATTTCATGCTGGAAGTTCTCTTTCTACCAACACATTAGGAAACTAGCTTTATATCAGAGCTACAGAGAGAAGCCATTTTTCAGTAGGAAGCATTTTGCCGAGCAGCCAGTAGAGGAGTGTGAGGTGCCTCAAGCTACAGCATCACATGGGTGTATGTGTAGATTATAGCCAATCACGGCTAATACAGAAATCAATCTTTAGAGCCTATGGTGAGTGCTCAATACAGGGTTATTGCATATATGAATGAAAACTTTGTTTTAATGTCTGAAGTTTGAGCAATTGCAGACTGAGAAACTGAGAATTCTCTGTAAGCAGAAAATCAATGCTGATGCAGAAATGTGATTATTCCAATGTAGACTGGCTTGAGAGGTAGAGCAGTTTGAGATACAGAATAAATAACGAAAACAGATGATGAAAGTAAAGAACTGGGAACTGAGATTTGTCACTTTGCAGTGGTTGGCCAAGGCAGGGTTGCTGTGTGTCGGGCAAGAGCTCAGACCCTCCAAACCCATTGTACAGACTGGGTCACAGACCCCTCACATGCCAGGCTGGGTCACAGACCTCTCACATGCCAGCTGGGTCACAAGACCCCTCATGTGCCAGCTGGGTCACAGAACCCTCACATACAGGTCACAAGCCAGGTAATTGGAAAGGATCCTGGGAGCCGTTGGCAGAGTTGGCAGGTTCATTCCAATGCAAGCTCAGTCCTCAGCTTCCTCAGCAGCAGCAGAAGCTTACAGCAGCCTTCAGCAGCAGTGGCAGTGGTCTTCTGGGGCATCCTGGGGGCCCTGGCAGCAACAGCTTGCAGCAACAGCCTCCAGCAGCAGTAGTGGCCTCCCTGTGGCCCCCCTGGAGCATCCCAGGGGTGGGAGTAGGGAGGGGCCTGTGGATCAGAGCCGTTCATCCTTTATACTTAAGTCTGATAACCTAGGACACCTGGGTGTGAGTCGGACAACCCAGGAACACCTGGAAGTACATGTGCAATTACAGACAATAACCAAGGAACACCTGGGCACACATGCACAGTTATATTTACATTAAATGCTTGGCAAGATTCTGCACATCTGACCATTTATCCATTTCATTTTCCCTACACTGTGCAGGTTGTACACTGCAGAATTCCAGAAGGTGCTTTTCACAGAGACAACACATGTGGGGTGACCCTGAAGTTTTACAAAGCAATGACATGGCATAAGGATTTTCATGATCCCTTAATGTGGAAAGCTAACATCAAAACAAAGCAGTGCATATGATTTGTGTTTGTCTATATTCTACCTATGCTTAACTGTTTAGCAAACTGCCTATGAATTATACATGCAATTTGGATTCAGTCATTTAAAAGTACTTTATTATAATTATAGATTTTTAGGAAGTTGTAAAACAATGTACAAGGAGATCCTACGTACTTTTCAACTAGTCTCCGCAAGTAACATCTTACAGAACTAAATATAATATCAAAACCAGGAAATTGACTTTGGTACAATCCACAGAGTTTATTCAGATGTCAACAGTTTTAAATTTACTCATTCGTGTGTGTGTGTGTGTGTGTGTGTGTGTGTGTGCGTGTGTGTGCGTGAGAGAGAGAGAGATTGAGAGTTCTATGCAGTTTTATGACATTACCCTGGTGGTAGGTTCTTGTAGCCACCACACAATTAAGATGCAGAACTGATCCATCACCACGAGGATTTCTCCCACCCCTTTATGCCCTCCTCCAAATCTAACCTCTGGCAACCACTAGTCTGTCCTCCAGCTCTGCAATTTTGTTATTTTGAGAATAGTATATAGAATTCAATCTTTTTATTTTATTGTCCATTTTTTAGCTAAATCTTCCACTACAACATTCTGACTTGAGGATTTCTAAGTAGAATTGCTTGAATTAGGGGGATCTGACTCATAGAGAAGTCAAGAATCTGTTGCCTGGAGAGGGCAGGCCAGGAAACCAGGGTAGTACCTTTATTTACTAAGCACTTGCTGTGTGCCAGGCACTGTTCTAAAGTACTGTGTTGGCTGCCTACAGGTGGTGCCTTGGGACGCTGCCTCTTCTTTGGGGTTCTTCCCCCACTGCCACCCAATGCACATGCTTTATGTCCTTGGCATGTACCCAGTGGTCGCCAGCCCTGGAGAGTAGGAATATCTCTGGCTACTGAGGGAGCTGGATGTGAACTGGTCAGTTCAGTTGCTGAGTTTTCCCTCTTCTTGGTGGCAGCTCGAGCTTGGGCTGCACAGGGGCTGCTCCGCATTCCTGTGCTCACACATCTGGGGGTGCCCTTGCTGCCCCTCCCAGCTGCTAGGACCAAATGCCATCTGGGAGCTGGATGCAGGTAGCCTTCACCAATGATATCACCTCCTGTCACAACTGTGGCTGCCTCCAGTTCTCACTGCTGAAGACTTGGAGAGAAACATGGGACCATTCTTGGAACCCTCGGTATTTTCAGGAATTAGAGATTAATGGAGAAGTACTCATTGTCCTAAATCCCCAGCTGCACATGAAGTTTAGGAAATTCCCTTCTTGAGGTTATGAAGCTTCAGTGGCCTGGCGAGACTAGGTCTTAGTGACATAATATAATTGGCCTGTTATCTGGCAGCTTTGGGCTGAATTGCTACCAACTGACACTGAGGCACTTTAAACCCAGGAATGAATTACTTGGGTACCTGTGAGTTGTTACGTCTGCAGATTTTTGAAAACAGAAGTGCATGTGATGGGTTTGAAGGGTTAGGTGAGTGTTGCCTGAAGTCAAGCCATAGCCAGATGTTATTTCAGAGCCTTCGTTGCACTTTGATTTTGCAAAATCTGTGCATCTATTTGTCAATGGACCTATGGCCTGATGCAGAGTAGATACAATCTTGGTGTTTCAACTTTGCTTCAACTCCAGTGAGTAAACCACAGCTATTTCATAGGCAGAATCCTTCAGTATTACATCCTAGTAGTGTATTGGATTGGATATTTACAACCATTTTTGAAGCTGGGACACCTATCATTGTTTGATCAGTATTGTGGCCAAGTACTTCAGGTTATGGAACATAGATACTTTACTGATTAAATAATAATTGTGTTGTGAGAAATTTGTTAGAAATTTTGTTAGAAATTCGTAAGCCCCTTGAAAATTGCAACAGGAGATAGTCTGCATTTAACCTTTCTTTTTAGATTAAAAGTCAAAAAAACCCAATATTTGAGTTAATAGAAGATCATATAAGGAGAGAAACAAGTTGTGTGTCTTAGTCACTAGACTCATTAAAAACTATGTGATTGCACTTAAATTCACCCATAGTTGTAGGCATTTTGGTAACTTTAAAAATTTATTGGTGAATGACTCATTAAACCTTGTTCTTCAGCCTTTGCCTTGGAAACCCCCTTTTTCTTGGCCACTCATTGTGGTTACAATAGCTTAAAGTTCTTGTGAGTTCTTCAAGGGCACAAGTAGATTCCCTTTATGGTGGATTCCAAATCAAAGCTAATAACATTAAAGCAAGGCCCAAAGTGCATTGGTCCTAAATAAAACA
This sequence comes from Cynocephalus volans, assembly GCF_027409185.1. Taxonomy (NCBI): domain Eukaryota; kingdom Metazoa; phylum Chordata; class Mammalia; order Dermoptera; family Cynocephalidae; genus Cynocephalus; species Cynocephalus volans. Next base: position 15,005,822 of record NC_084464.1, read on the forward strand.
CTGGGAAATATTTCGTTTATAAATTAGAGAATTATCATGCCCTGGAGATGAGAGTTTTCCATAAAGAAAAGTCCTTAGATTTACTGCGTGGACTCCCCACCCCCCATTTCTGTTTGTGGTAAGTACCCTTCTCATGAGAGGCACATTAGCGACCCATCCTCTCTTACCTACATTCCTAAAATCCAGAAAGCTATGAAAACCAAAAGTGTTTTGTATACTTGACAGCATTCTGGCAGCAAAATATGATCTGAATTGACTTGAAATCATTTATGAATTTTATTGACCTCACTTACTAAGAATATTCATGTTTCATTGCAGGAATATTAACATGTGTTTATGGGGCACTATCCCAGGTCCCCTGGGAGTGAAGGCACACAATGTATGGAGTATGTACCACATTGTCTTTCCAAAAATCTGAAAAATCCTAAATTCTGTAACACTCCTGTCACAGGGGTTTTGGATACAGGATTGTGGACCAGAATCACACCTTTTTTGTTGTTTTTTTCATACTACATAAACATCAGAGGGCTTTTTAAAAAATTAATGTAAACGTAATTGATTGTACATATCTGAGGGGTACAGTGTTGAATATCAATACCCATGTGCAATATGTGATGCTCAAGTTAGGATAGTTAGTATATTCAACATTACACAATGTAATCATTTTTTGTGGCTCTTTACCAATTTCTCACTAACCCCCTCAGATGCTTTTATTGATAGCAGGTGGGACCCAACCAGATGGCTCAGCTTGTCAGGCATTCAGCATCCCTCCCCGGCTCCTGAAGTCTAAGGCGACATGATGTCATGGTAAACCCCAGAATCCAACACTTTCTCTGTCTGCCTTGTGTTCGAGTACCAGCAGCATACCCTCTTAGGCTGGCTGGGTCCAGAAGTGACCACAGCACAATGGGTCCTGCATTTCCAAGAGCTCCTTCCTGAATCCTCTGTGCATGTTTCCCCACACAGAAGAGAGAGGGTGCGTGGCAAGTGCTTGGCTTATTGCTATGAAGGCTTTCAGGGCTGTGTAAGGCCTTACGGTAAATACACTGATCCCATTCTCTCGTTAATTGATCAGTGTATTCATTCATCAACTAGCATGTATTGTGCACATTTTGAGATTTCCGTATGTTTTATTGAGATACACATACAGAGAAAGAGAGAAGTTTGGTCTCAATCAGTATTTTTCCAGACAATGTTTCATAGAATCCAAGAGATATTAATGGGTTTTAAAGGAAAAAGGTTTCCGTCATCAAATAAGTCTAGAAAATGATGAATTAAACAGAGTGAAGCAGGTTTCTTCACTGCAGCACTTCTCTGAATCTGTAATAAAGTAATATGCATGGTCAACATCCAAAAGGCGGTGTTAGCATTGACTGGGGAATGCTGACCCACCGAGCTCTAAGTCCCTCCCAGCTCAGATGGTCTTTTGGTTCCACGGAGACTGCAAGAGTTGAGGAATGAATTCTGGTGACAGAGCTGACTGGCTCTATAAAGCAGTGGGTGAATTTTCCTCCATGCTTTGTTCCTGTGTTCACAGGGCTGCAAGCTGTTGCTGCTTCCTACAACTGCTCTGAAAAAATGTACAGGTGCAGGTGGCCACCTGGGGCTGGGAGACCCAGAGAGTTCTCCTCTGGGGTCATCTAACCTTGAAAAGCAATAACCCCTCAAGAGCAATTTCCAACGGAGTCTCTTGGAATTTCTTTATTTCCTAGACAGTTTGCCTTCTACAGTGCTATGCTACACACAGCAAAGAGCGTTATTGTCCTTGGACCTGTTGGCATTTTGAGAGCCATGATTTCTCATGACCCAGGAATACATGGAGGAAGGGAGGAATCCCATTTTCATGACTGGTCTTACGGTTGAGTTAAGGTTTCTCCTAGGAAAACCAACCAATGTGCTCCCTCGCAGCATTTTAAAACACTGTTTTCCAAAGTTAGAGTGTCAGTGTTACCTACAGAGATTCAGCGCAACTCTGTGACTCTTCCATTGGACAACTTTTGCTGAGATAAGATACAGTTTTGAGGTAAGATGAAGGTGGGTTGGACTCTTTAGTGTTTGTTTCCTTAAATGATGATTTGAGTTCAGTTTGCGAACTGAACTTGAGTTCTTTTTACCACGTGTGGCTGTAGCTGTTGTTATTGGCATTAGCATGTATGCCATCGACTTGTTCTCTGACGGGAATGATATTACTTTATTTTTATGTGACTTTGTTGTACCTTTGTCTCGGTAGAGGAAAATGGGAACGTGTGAGTATTTATGAAGAAATGCCCATACTCCTGGAGTGGAAAATAGGAGGTATTATGAGGCAATTTTATTTTTCTTGGTGATGTCTGCATAGTGAACGCTCTACAGAATATGACTGAAGTGTGACCGTGAAGACCCCGTGAGAGCCTCCTCTGTCTTCTTGTCTCGTGTCCCCAGCTCCTGAGCAGGGCGTGATCAGTGGAGGTGCTCAGTACCTCTTGAATGCATAAATGATTGATTCATGGCCACAGGAAGAGTGGAAGACAGGAAAGAGGGAAGGAGACCGTCTACTGAGCTAGCAGGTGACAGAGTGCTATCTTTGTTCTTCTCTTGAAGGCAGGAGATGTGAACTTTTTTCTTCTCAATTATGTCCAAATACGTAAGTTTTTTTTTCTCTCAACATCTCAAATTTCCTTAGATGTTTCTTTCCTTCCCTCTTATGTGGGTGAGCGAGTCATCTCATCGATCAGTACTTTTGGAGCTGGTTAGTACAAGCATGGCTTACTACTTTTTAAAAGAATGAACATTTCCCTTTTTTATTCTTTACACCCCAGTAAGCCTGTGTCCTTTAGTAGCAGGGTAAGTCCCAAGTTGGCCTGTGTGCTAGCTAGCTAGATCTGAATGCTCCTAATATGTAAATTGCCTGATCCTTTCAAAATAGTCTATGAAACCCCTCTTCCCTCCTCGTGGGACAGTTCCCTTTGCTTCTGGACTTCTCACTTCTCTTCCCGAGGGACTCTGACATGTGGAGTCTGGGAGCATGGTCCAGAAGGAGGAATGCTGGGCCTGGAGGCAGGAGACCAGGTTTTGAGTCCCAACTTAGCTACTCATTTGTCATGTGGTCTTGGGCAAATCTCTTGGCTTTAATAACCTTAAATGACCCCCAGGGCTGTCGTGGAATGCATTGAGCCTAGCGTGGAATGCTTTGCCTTTTCCCTGGCAGAATGTTACAAGAAGCTCAGGTCAGGGGCCCACCGGACTGGGTCTAGATTGTGGCCACACAGCCCCCTTCTCCAGGAGGCCCCAACCAGCTAAGGCCAACGATGCTTGGGTGAGCAGCTTGAGCTGGCCAGGGCCCACATCTTTTGATATAACTCTTGCTCTAATTAAAAAAAAGAAGGGTAATTCCACCTGGGAGACTCTTGGTTGATGCATAAAAAAATAATAATAATTTTAAAAAAATTTTAAGCCCACTGGACTGTGTGATCCAGGAGTCTAGATTCTGGACTTGACTCTGAACTAATTGAGGTTTGCTCAAATGCTGTGAATTTTCCTTTCCTCGTCTGTAACAGTAAGGAGGTGGATGACGCATTCTTCTCCTACACTGAATGCTTTCACGTTTGCTGAGCACTGCTTTAAATACTTAACATGGAATAACTGTATGCAGGAGGCGCGACTGCAATCCCATTCCATGGAGTAAGAAACAGGCTCCGAGAGGTCCAACTCCTTGATCACACCTGGATGTAAGCCAGTCAGTGTGACGTCAAGGCCCATGTGTGTAATGTCCGCCCGGCAGCCTCCCTTGACTTGGTGACGTCTCAGAGCAGATGAACCCACAGGGTGGGGGGGATTCGCCATCCCCCCAGGGCCCTGCCTTTAAGACGCAAAAACAAAGAAAACCCTTCTCAACTAATTTCCAGCCTTGTTTTCCAAGTTTACTTGATTAAGCAGGTGCCTGGGGCCTCATTATGGGATGTTCCTGTTCCTCACCTGGTCTCACTGCCTGGTTTATGTCAGTTAACTATAGAAGTCCCCCAAAACATATTGGTGTAAAAAGGCCACTCTCTGTCTTCTGTATGAGGGATTTCTCCCTTTACCTCTGAGGTAAATCAATAAATGCAAGGGTACTTCAAAAAGCTCATGGAAAGACTTGTGTTATCTTTCAGTTCGATTTTTCCATGAACTTTTTGAAGTACCCTCTCATGAGTGAGTGTTTTAGAGAGAGAAAGAGAGAGACAGCAAAGACCTATGCTTTTATAAACCAGCAAAATGGTGCAGCTGTGGTCCTAGCTGCTGCTGGTAAAGGGATGATCCATTGGGCAAATAAGATATGGACATGTTAAAAAACCAACACACCAGACAATTATTCAACGCTGTGCAATTGTGAAGGGAGAAGCTGGTCCCTTGAAGTGGCAAGTGCCCAATTTTGCTTTCCAAGGTGTGTGCAGCTCCTGTTAATGACAGCTTTGTGTGCACATCTGAGGGTGGATTCCTGGCTCAAAGAAGAAATGACGAAGGTGACGAGGTGTGCTTTGGGTAACAACTGAGCCATTGTCCTGTGTCCCCACCACACCCCAGCCTTCCCTTGTCTCTGGATCCCTGGGCTTACCCAATGTGATAAGACAGCACTGAGGCTGGAAATGCTGCCTCCTCCTCCTCCTCCTCCTCCTGTGACTGGTCCCACATAGACCCTAACCCCATCCTGTACTGCCCCGGGTTCTCCTATTTCAAAAGAAACCTTTGCTGGAACAAAGCCCTCAGAGGAAATGAGTCCAGAGGCAGTGAGTCATTCCCAGGGAGGAGCCGTCTAAGGAAAGGCTACAGACTGACCTCACCTGTCCCTCCACCTGCGAAGGACCCATTTAACTCAAATGCACCCTAGACCACGCCCAGCCTCCAAATCACCGGGGGCTCCTTCCTGGTCTTCCTGCCGCCCCCAGATAATTTTTGTAGGGAGTGCATTTGCTTTTTGTTTCCAAACCAAAGTGACTTTTTGCTACTTTCTATAGCAGGAAAAGACTCCAGATCACAATGATTTGATTTATATTGATCCCCAATTAGTTATCAGGAACTTCTGAGTGGAGGGTAGAAAACAAAGGGACACTTGAGATAACCAGTCCCAAGTGTCCCTAAATGGCAGCAGCACTGCCTCCGAATCTGCGGTCAGCAGCTGTGAGTTGGTCTCCCGTTCACAGAGTTGGGTGCTGTAAAATGAGACCCCCACCTCATTCAGAGGTTTGCTTCTGATTTACTCCCTTCGGGCTATGACTGTGTCAGGCTTCCAGCATTTCCAGGATCGAGTGGAGCAGCTCATCCGGTCCTGTGTGAATGCTTCGGCTTTTTCAGGTGTAAGTCAGCTCCCAGCTGCAGAGCAGAAGCCGAGGACGTGCTAGACACCTGGACTGCAGTCCTCACTTCTGTTTTAGGCTCCCGGTTTCCTTCTGGGTACTGAGTTCGTCATCCTAAGGCGGAGACGCGTGTTTAGCCTGTGCCAGGCGTTCTACCACGTGCCTCACGTTCATTTCCTCTTGTGTTCAACCTCCACAACAAGCCGATGCAGCAGACGCCACTCCCGTCTCCATTTCACAGACGAGAAAAGTGAGGTTTAGACATCAGTTACCTGCCTCATGTAACACAGCTGGGAATTTGTCAAATTAGGATCTAAACCATGATTTTCTTAGACTAATTTCTGTAACCTCACTATACTATTCTTGGAATCGGTCAAAGTCTGCCTCCATCTGTTTATCTATCTGATCTACATTCATTTGTCTATGTCTATGTGTCTATATAACTATCATCTGTTTATATCCATCTATCTTTCTCTATATATTCATTTATCTATCTATTTATATTCATTTATATCTATCATCTACCCATCTATCTTATATTCATTCATCTATCTGTGTATCTATCTATCACTATATCCATGTCTACCTAACTACCTATCTAAATTTTGGGGAGGGGGATATCCTTTTCACTTCCCAGGTGCCTTGAGATCCCTGGTACCCCTGGCACTCCTGGTGCCGGTGGGAAAGTGGGGTGGTGGGCAGTGAAGTTCTGAGCTGGGTGGGGACCCTGTACTGGAGTCTGTGGACACCTTAATCTGGGGAGAGATCACCTGGTGGCTAATCTACCAGTTAAGACCCTAACATCAAGTAACAGAACCACATCTGCCCAGGAGGGGCTCTGATGTTCCATGAGGCCTCCTCGCATCCTTTGGTCCTTGTACTCACCTCTTCCCCACCTGCGGGGCTCTCCCTGCTGACTAACCTTACCTCACCCGGGACCACGTCAGGACGATCTCTTTTCTAGTCTCTACCGTTAACATGGGCAGATGCAGAGCTGTCTTATGGAGCTCCCTTGCTGGTGTGTGTGTGTGTGTGTGTGTGTGTGTGTGTGTGTGTTTTATGAAACAGCTTTATTGAGATGTAACTCACATACCACACAATTCATGCATTTAAACTCTACAAGTCAAAGTTTTTTAGTATGTTCACAGACATGTGTCACCATCACTACAATCAATTATAGAACATTATCGTCACCTCCAAAAGAAACCCCTTTAGCTCTTCCCCTCCTATTCCCTCACTCTTTGCCCTCCACTAGCCATAAGAGACCACTAGTCTACTTTCTGTCTCTATGTATGTGTGTGGTTTAACTTACCAAGCAGACAATCGAAGGAGTTAAATAAAAACCTTTTGTTGGGCAATAAAAATTATAATCGTTTATGTGCTCACGAACTCCCAATAGTAAAAGAATCTTTTGCCAAAGAGTTGACTCAATAAGACAGGGCAAGCTCCAATGTGAGAGCACAGTGAGGTCAGAGGTCACGTGGCCATTCACCAGAGAAGGCAAAGGTTCTGCTGCTTTCCTGCCTCCGTTAAACCTGTAGGACTCAAGGAGACACCTCTTTCCCCAAACTACTTACCCCATTAATAAAGAGAAGAGCTGTTGCCAAAAGGCAATTATAGTACAGACACAGGGACCTGTGGGCAGAATCAGAACTTAAACTGTGCAAAGGCACAGCTGGAAGGTACCCTAGAGCTCCTTCAGTCCCCGTGTACGTTTGTGGACCTGGCATCTGAGGCTCAGAGAAAGGAAGGCAGGACCAGCAGCCAGGTATCCGTAAATCCTGGGCTGTTTGACACCATTTCCTGTTCTTTCAGCAGAACAAACAGCACTTAGTGCACAGCAAGTAGAAGGCTGGAAGAGTTTCAAGGGATCTGCAGAAATGCAGCCAGAGCGTGAGAGAAAAGGCACTGGCGTCTTGTGATTAGAGAACAAAGCGTCATCTTGGAGGATCTCCCCACAAGTGCTTATCACTTACAGAGGGAAAGTGGCAGCTGACTTTCTGGTGGAGAAACCCGGCCAGTCACCTGGACAGGGGGGATGTGTAGGCCTATTTGTGCCCCTCTATTGGTAGTTGTCAGTGCTTTGACCCTCAAAATCTATTCTAAAGAATTACAAACAGACTTGGGTTTGAGCTCTATGTGAAATGAGGTAGACAGAGTATTTGATGAATGACCTATTGTGCCCCCACAAAGATCATCGAGGGGAGGGTGGAGTGAAAATAAAAGAAAATGAGACACGATTCCTGATCTGTGAGGTTTATGGAGAAACCGGGTAACGACATGGCACATTGGGACAATTAAATACTTATGTGTTAGGGATTCCGTTACTGGCTTGAAATAAAGTTGTATGGCCAGGAGGGAGCTAAGGGGCTAGACATAGTGTGCGGGAGTTTGGAGCAGCTGAGAAGGGTTGCAAAGATAGAGGGTGGGAGAGGTGCCCGACCAAGACCAAGGGAAGGTTGCACATGTGGGCTGGGCCAGAGGAGACCTCTGGGGGTCTGCTGCAGTACACACAGATTTCACAAAGATTACAAGCTCAGAAGAACCTTTCTGCTTAAGCAAAGAGCTCATAGTTTTGTGCAATGATTCCACATTCTCCTCGAAGTGTTTAATTCTCCTTGGTTTGGCTAGGAAACGCAGCCCTAATCCTAGCATGTTTTCACACTTAAAGGGGACCCTTGTGTCGGGGCTTTTCTGCTCGCGTAGAGGCCAATCCTTTCTTTCCACACTGAGATACATCCAGGGTCACTGTAAAGAGAATCGGCTCTTTCTTCCCCCAAGAACAATGCTGCTGCTTCCAAACAGGCTGAGGGATTTTAAGGAGCAATGAACTTATTTCGCCCCAGTTTGTTCAACATAGCAGTTACCAGCTCTCTGCACCTAGGGGCAGACTGGCCTAGCAGGGGTGGGATTCCGTGGGGTGGGTCCTTCACAGAGTTAGAGGGAGAACAGGTGGACCTGCTGCCTTGGCTGGGTCACTTACATCCTCTGAAGTATGAAACTATACATTCCTTGCATGCTAAAAACAGCCTTTTTTAAAACAACAACAACAAAAAAGCGATTTTGCTTAGTAAGAAAGTCTAACCTGTCAGTTAGGGCTGTGGAAAAGTTCCACATGTGATAGAAACCTGGAAACCACTCTTTTTGGCAGAGGACCGTGAGCGTTGAAAGTAAAGCACATCCCTTGGCTCTAATCTTAAGGCTTTTCAGAGCCCTCGTTGTGGACGTTTCAGCTCCCACAGACACACCCTTCCTGAAGATCTCAGGGTTGTCGGAATTTGAGAAGATCTTTGATATTTTACTAAAACTGGCTTTGATTTGTCCCCTTTAACACCAAACCAAAATGAGCTAGAATCTCTGGACAGGACCTGTGTATTTAATGCATGTATTAGTCAGACAGGGCTGGGTTACACTGCGGTCAACATTCATCCCCCAAATCTCAGTAGCTTCCACCCTGAAGGTTTATTTCTCTTTCTCACTACATGTCCATCGGGGGTGGGCCAGGCCCTTCTCCACATGGGCTTCATTTTAGGACCCAGCGGCTGAGCAGGTGCCACCCCCAGCTCTGCTGGTCCCCTGGATGACGGGAAGAGACCCCTGGTGAGTCATCGCTGCTTTCTGGAGCTTCAGCCCCCGACACATGTCACTTCTGCAAATGTTGCCTTTGCTTAAGTCAGACGGGGGATGTTTCTAACTTGAAAGTGGCAGAAAAGGCTTTTCTGGTATTCCACAGGAGAACTGAAAATTTGGTGACTCCCCAGCTGTGTGACCTGTGAAGGGATGAAATGATGGTGCAGTCTGTTCAATGCACTGGCAGCCAGAAGGTCTGTGATTTTTCTCTCGAAGCTCTTGCCCCTAGACAAATCATATAACCTCCAGGAGCTATCGTTTCCTTATCCTTTAAGGAGGGAGTTTGGCAGAAAGGGATGATGCGTGGAAAGGAATAATTATACCTGTTTGACCTGCCTTGTAGGAAAGTCATTTGGATCAAAACAAGGCAATGCCAGTGAAAGTGGAATGGGAATGAAAGGGGATAAAGGTCTTTCATGGCGGGACAGTGACTGCTCCAGGGACTTGCAACCCAGAGGTGATTTGCATGCACAGCTGTATTTATTAGGATAAGGCTGTAGGTAAGAGAAAGTCCAAAAGAGCTGAAGCATCAGTGCGGCAGACGTCTGTTTCTGTTCCAGGTAAAAAGCCCAGAGACATGCGGGCCCAGGTGGGTGTGGCAGCTCCACAGTTCGCAGGGCTCTGGTTTCTTCCACACAGCTGTTTTACCATGCTGCGTGTGTCTCCCTGTCTTAGCCCGGGTTCTCTAAAAACTGGCACTTGAGGCAAAAGCTAAGGCATGAATACTTTCTCGGGAGTGCAACCCCAGGAAGCCAGAGGCAGGTCAGAAGGGAGGGGAGGAGGAGAGAAAGGGTGGAATGCACAGGGCCGTGTTACTAGGCTGGCCCCAGCTTTTAACGAATGCAGCTGATTGTTTAGTCTCATGGGATGTCTTCAGACAGGCCTGCTGCAGCTTGGAACAGAAAATGTGGGAGGAGGGGGAGAAGAATTTGCCTGGTCATGTCCCGCATTGGTCAAAGTTGGCTTCGGGAGACAGTAGGACCTCAACCCTTCCAGTTGGCACCATCTGGCATCTTCTGCAAGGGAAAGCCAGATCCCAAAACAGCAGCAGAAGCAACCTGTACTGTGAACCATGCACATGGAGCCAGCCTGGGGTCTCTCCACCTGCCCACCTCAGCCTATAGCCACAGCTCATCAGCCTGGCCTGGTGAGGCAGTATGCCTGCTTGAGTGAGCAGGTCCCATGATGTCTTGCTCCTCTGCAGCAAGAGGGAAGCCTTGGGGCAGGAAATGAGAGGCATGTAGCAATGTGCTGTAGAATTGTGCCTGCAAGCAATACGGGGGACCAGGAACATCTGCCACAGTGGGCCCAGCCCAGCCAGGCAGGTGAAACGTCACAGTTCCATAAACTCTGCCACAAGGTAACATGGAACTCGGTGAGCCTCCCTTTGAAAAATTGAATCCCTTCCATGTCCTACCAGAATGTGGTTGGTGTCAGGTGACCCTCTCAGAGGTTCACGAATGGCATGGAGCAGAGGAACCATGGTTGAGCAAGTGTTGGGAGATATATAAACTTGCTCTGACGTATTCTTCACAGGCCAAAATGGATGCAGGAGCTCCGGCCATCATGTCCACATTCCTGCTAACAAGGGAGGTGTGAAGGAAAGATAAGGGCACACCTCCCTCTTTTATTGTCACTTTGGAAAGGTCGTATATGGCATAATTGCTGACTTTTCATTGGCCAGAACTTAGTCCTAGCAGCACACTTAGGTGTAAAGTGTGTCCTTATTCTGGGAGGTCTTGTGCTTGGCTAAAAATTGGCAGAAAGGTCAAACAGGATATTGGGGCCAACTGGCAGGTAGTGCCACAGCAGCCAGGGTTGGGAACCCCCGAGCAGATACTGCAGAGTGTGCCCCACTTCACATAGGCAGGAGCAGGGACACGGGAGAGGGGAGGGAAGGAAAGCAGAGATGGTGGATGGGAAGGGCAGGCTCCGGGGAAGACAGATGTGGGGAAGCAGGAGGGGCAGCAGTGTGAGGAGGGAGGACAATGCAGAAAGAGAGAGAGGGGCAAAGAGATTCCCCACCCTGGACTGGATTCACCTGGTTCCTGTGGAAGCCACTGGCTCTTAGTGGGCAATAGGTGAAGAGGAGCAGGAGGGTGAGCTTGCCACCACCGCACTTCTCTCCAGCCAGGGCTGTGCTGACCTCATGCTAGCCTTGACCTTTCCTCCTCCTCCTCCTGCCCCTTGCCCTCGAGGCTGGCCAGGCAGGCACCCCACCCTTACCTTCTCTGCTCCCCACCTTTTACAGTGAGAAGCCACAGGCCTTCCTGATGGGGCGCAGGGACTGGACTCACCCCACCAGCCTGGCATCAACCTCAGGGTCTTCTGTGGCTCCCCTGCACTCTGAAATGGGCTTTCTGGTTTCCAGGAAGCTTCTGGGGAGATAAAAATTGGATCTAGTCTGCAGGACAATCAGGCCAAATGGAGAACAGCCCTTGCCTCCCCCGCGGGCACTAAGATCTCTAAGGGAGCAGACCCTTAATAGACTGTGTTTGACGGTTTGATGGGGAGGGGACAGACACAGCAGAACACAATCGTGAGGAGAAGCACACTGGGCACCTCCTGGCACCTGAACTGAAACTGGCCGGAGCTTCCCCGAGCCTGCGTGGACTGCGAGCAGCCGCTCCCCTGGCGGCCCAGCCTCACTCCTCATCTTGCTGCACCCTCCTTCCTCCCAGGGAGGAGCCTGGTGGCTCACTCATGACAAGCATCCATGTCTCCAGGACACGTCATGGGGTGTGTCCGGCAGTCAGGGTGGGAGTCAGGAAGGGCTTGCTGGCTGGGAGCAGGAAGTGGCCTGGCCTCTCCTTTGCCCTTGCCTGGCTGCAGCTGCCTTACAGCAGGGCTGGCTGCCGACCCGCTGGAGGGCAGCCTGGCACTGCAAGGAGAAGGGGCCTGGAGTCCTGGGTTCGAATCCTGCCTCCCTCACTGCTGTGCAACCTTTGTGGGTGACAGTCTCTCTGGACCTCGGTGTCTGTGTCTGTAAAGTGAGACTATGACATAGGCCTGACTAGGTTGTAGTGAAGATTAAACAAACCATGCTTGAAAGGCACCTGGCTTGTTCTGAGCGAATGTTTGGTTCTTCTGAATTCCTCACCCCTCCCTCCGCTCCTGGCGGGCAGGGCGGCTAGCCTGTGCCTCCCGCCTGAGGATCACGGTTTAATGTCAGCAATGATGAACGCAATGCTTCCTCTGGGACAAAGCCTCATCCAACCCGGCAGGACCACAGGGCCTCTCGAGGGCTCAGGGGCAAAAAGGCAGTTGCACTTTCCTCTCCGTGCGCTGGTGCCACACAAAACTTGTGAATGGGCTGGGGCAGAGCACTGTCTCAGTGGTTGGCCACCACCCTCACCTTCTGGGCCAGCTCTCCCTGCTCTTCAGACTGTACAAGGAGCCCCTGCAGGGATGCAGTTGACAGGGGGCAGCCCTCCATGCCCACAGCCCATTACATTTCCAGGTGTCACTGCATAGCTTGAAAAGGGATGCCTCCCTCACTGTCCCTCTCCAAATGGACACCTTGGTTAGAATTCTCCCAATTTCCGCATTATCCTCTTCCCTGTACTCAAATCTTTTTCTTTAAACTTCTTATCGAAGAGTAGTATCCCTCAAACTTTTTTTTTTTTCCCTTCAACAAAGGACAAGTCCACGGCCAAGGACTGAAAGGGCATCCTGAGCAAGAAGGTAATGATGATGGCTCTGTCATCAGCTTGGGGGGACCCCAAGGAACCCGTGCCACCTTCCAGGGTTGACTCCTTATTTATTCAAGTAGGTGGCAGGTGGCTTGCACCGGGGAGCTGGGTGCTGGCTCCGGGAGCCCAGGCCCCTGCCAACAACGACCTGGAGAGAGGGCAGGAAAAGAGAAGGGTGAGCGGCTGGGACTGGAGCCCTTGAGAGGTGGGTGGGAGAGGCCAGGGGCTGGCCCTACACAGAGGTGTGTCCAGAAGGGAGTGCTTTCTGGAGAACAGAGGTGGTGAGGTCGTTCCCACTCCAGGCATCCTAGGAGAAGCATGCTGGGTGGGGGCTGGACAATGAGGCTGCAGCAGAGAAGACCGGGCGAGGGCAGGTGCACCAGGTGTAGGAGGGGTTGGAGGTGAGGTGGCTGAGGACGGAGGGCCATGGAGAAGCCAGACACCCCCTGCATCAGCTCACCCACCCTTTCCCACCCCTGCGCCAAGGACGTGCCTCATTAGGTAGTGTTCAAATGAATAAACTGAGGCGGAAGCCACTTCAGGCCCAGAAAGGAGCATGAGGCAGCCGGATGTTGTAAGTCCTGGTTAGTTATTCATTCACACCCAGGTAAAGCTTTCTTTAGCTCTGTTGCTCCCGTGGGGGTCCCTTGGTATCTGCAGGGGGTTGGTTCCAGGACGCCCCCCACACCAAAATCCATGGACACTCAAGCCCCTGATATAAAATGGCTAGTATTTGTGGACAACCCCCCCACATCCTCCTGGATACTTTGAATCATGTCTACATTACTTAAAATACTTAATACAAAGTAAATGCTATGCAAATAGTCGTTATACTGTATTTTTATTTGTACTTTTTAAAATTAAAATATATATTTTTTCTGAATATTTTCAATCAGCAGTTGGTTGAAACTGTGGGAGTGGAACCTGTGGGTACGGAGGGCCCATTGCATTTATAAAATGCTCGAGTGTGTGGTGGGAGCCGCACGGTGAGGCTTCTTTCTAGTTCCCTCCCGAGAGCCCTGTCCTTTTTCCTCCTCTGTGCTTTGTTCTCCCAGCTCTTCTCTCCCCACCTATCCCCACTATTGTGTGGCACAGCCCCAAACAGCTGCCACACACTGGAGCCTTTGTCAAGTTTATCTTCGTTTCATGGGTTTTTTTTTTTTTTTTTTTTCTTTTCTTTGCCGGTCCTCACTGCAGGTGCTGGAAGGAGGCAGGGAGCAGGGCCGTCCTGCAGAGCTGACCAGCGGCATGAGACCTGCTCCTCCCTCTTGCCCCAGAGATCAGGACACCATCCCACGTCCACCCATCATGGAAACTAAGCACAGCTGCGGGCTTGGGGTGGATGGCAGCCCCTGACTACCAGAGCTCACCAGGGCCAGGGGAGCCCAGGCTTGTGCAAGGGATCTGGTGTCTGCCCCATTCAAATTTCTTTTTGCCACTTTATTAGTTGAATCTTGAGGCTTGATAGTACCTTAAAATGTAAAATGTTCAAACTCTGCTTTTTAAATAGAAAGTTAAACAAAAATCATTTTCTGATGAACTCTTACCCGACCATAGAGGGGAATACTCAGAGCCAGAGTACAGGGTCCAAGTCCCACCACCAACTGTTGCAGTGACCTCTTCTCTTAGGGCCACTTGTAAATTGATGGGGGTGGCTGATACTTCTCCAAGGTGTCTCTGGTTTTCGACATTATGTTGCCAGAGGTCCAGAAACATTGTTGAAAGCAGTTAATATGGGTATAAAGCAAGTTACCAAAAAAGGGAAGGAGGATACTCTAATTTTTCTAAATGCAAGTGTTTTATTTTCAAAGGTGACTTGGAAAACACAGGAGCTATCCCAAAGGGACAATTATTTTCCAGTGCTGTAAAAGGGGTCTGGTCCAGTGTGGCTTAAGCTCAGTTCTTGTGTTTCAGACAGAATTGGAAACTCAAGTCTCCCCATGAAGCATTGGAGGGAATTAGTCACACTTCCTTGTGGAAGTGGAGCAGAGGTTTTCCGAGCCACTCAGGCTCTTTCAGAAAGTTCTGGGGACCAGCACTGAGAGGAGTGTGTGTGTGTGTGTGTGTGTGTGTGTGTGTGTATGTGTGTGTGAGAGAGACAGAGAGAGGAATGAGAGAGAGACAGGGACAGAAGAATAGAGTGAGAGAGATAGAGAGATGGAGAGAGAAAGAAAGTGAGAGAGAAACAGAGAAAGATGAAGAGAGGAAGAGATGTGGAGATACAGCGATAAAGAGGCAGAGAGAAAGGGAAAGGAGTGCGGGGATGTGCATGGATGGGGTGGGATTAAGAGACAATCACTGACCTTGAGGCTTTACAGTCCAATGGGGGAGCTTAACAGGCTAACGAGTATAACGATATGACAGGATAGAACAGGGCCATAAACAGGAGAGAGCAGTGTAAAGGGTGATTGATTTTGGCTGGAAGGATGCATGGAAGGCTTCCTGGAGGAGGTGGCATTTGGCATGTGGTTTCCCTTCAGTGTGATCTGGGCTTCTGCGGGTGAGGGCCGAGGAAGCATTGCCGCTGTCTCTCTCCAAGACTTGGGCTCCTGGGCCACACCTCTCCACACGCACTTCTGCACCGGTGGAGCAAGACACTTGCAGGCAGGGCAGTGTCCCCTGAGCTCAGCTGCCCCCCTCCCTGGAGGCCACACAGGGGAAGTCATCGTCAGTCTGCGGGCAGCGATGGGAGGGGTTTCACTTTGCTTGGCAAAATCTTTTCTTAGAACGACTGTTAGTTCTTGCCAAATTTTCCAGCCACATGAAATCCAAGAAGCCAGGTTTTGAAAAGCCTTACATGGCAGAGAAGGAATGTCCAAGGAAGGATGTTCTATCGTTGATGAGACTCTTTCCATCTTTGTCTCTTTGCAGGTGGGATGGGGAGGAGACCAAAGTTTGGGGTGTCTGTGAGCAAAGTGACATCCCCAAGTGGATACCCCTTTCCCCAGTGGTGCACACTACCCTCCATCCTTCCTTATTCATCCGTCCGACTTCCAGCATCTTCCCTTGCCGGCTCCAGTGCTGTGAGTGTTGAGGGAGCGGTGGGGGAAGTGAGCATTCCAAGAATGAGCAACGAGAGTTCTCTTCCTTTTAAAATTGCAAATGGGCGAGGAGGCAGCTTCCGGCTGCCGTGGACAGCACAGAAGGGAGAGGAGTGGTGGCCCGGGGAACTGGGGAGATCTTACTTGTGCTTGGGTTTGGAGGATAAGTATGAGTTCACCTGCAGACAAGCAAGAATGATGTCCCCAAAGCAAAGTAGCAATTGCAAGGGCCAGGGAGGATCAGAAAACCCAAGTCCTCCTCTGTTGCTGCCAGCAAATGTCATGCCACCTCCCCATGCCTCTGCTCAGCAGGGACAATTGTTTATGAGGTGTTGTGTGGCCCTTCAGGGTGAGGAGAAGTCTGCATGGGAAATCTATCATTGCCTCACAAAACATTACGTCAGCCCCCGGGGACTGTGTTCGATGCACCATCTTGGTTTCCCTGGAGCCTAAGCACAGTACCTGGCACACGGTGGAAACCTAATCAATGTTTACGGTCACGAAAACAAAGCATTGTAATCCTGTGACTAAGGTATGACAGCAAACTTCGACAGGCAGGAAAAGATCACATGCAGTTGCCTTGGTTATACTCGGAAAGGAGTCCACTTGATTCTTTACTACTGCAGATTTTATTTGTGAGATTTTATTTTATTTTTTAAAAAGAAGAGGTGCTAAATACAGCTTAGCTGCAATGTTTGTAAGTATCCATAAGCCGGAAATGTGTAGAGCTGAACTGAATTATTAAAAATTAGGTGTCATTATTATGATTTTAGTGGCTGTTTATTGAGGAGGGATAAAGGGTTTTGCACGCTATATTTTTCCTCTATTTTCAGTTACTTTGATTTTTCTTCTCAATCTATCTGTGTCATGTCTAGAGGGTATCTGGGGGTGGAATACCTTTCCCAAGAAATGACTGACCTGAAGTGAGCATCTAGAAGAGCAAGGTGCCTTGGTCTTGGTAGAGGGTAGAGCTGCTGGCCTGGGCATGGTGAGAAGGGGCACTGGTGGGCAGGGGGCCAGTGCTGAAGGGATGGGGTCCAGGGAGCCTGGCAGGGCTGGGGCCTGAGCAGGGAGGAAGTGAGGGACAGAGGGGTCACTTGGAAGCTCAAAGGAAGAGGTGAAAACTGCTAGAGAGAAAGCTGGGTTAGGGGCACAGAAGAGATCGTCCTTTACACTTCATGTCTAGTCTTCATTTCTCCTTCTCTGGAAATGAGACCAAAAGTGAAGACTGTGGACCCTTTCAGACAAGATTGGACCCCTAATTATGGCATCTGGGGGGACCTTCTGTTACTAGGGAGCCCAGTGGTATTATGATGAAGCAGGTGGACCCTAGAGCCCGACTGCCTGGGTGCAAATCCTGCCATTCCACTCGCTAGCTGTGCAACCTTGGGTAATTTACCCAACTTCTCCGTGCTTTTCTTTCCTCACCTGTGGAAGAGTCAGTGAGAATGCCTGGCTCATGGGGATGTTGTGGAGGCTACAGGGGGTTAAGCCCATGAATAGTTTAGAATAGAGCCTGATACATATAGCAAGGGCTCCACACACGGCGGGGATCACCGATACTTTTTTTTTTTTTCTTTAAAAAAAATTTTGTACAGTTTGTTGGGAGCCAAATGTGAGGATTGGCCTGGGAAATGCCATCTGACACAGAGTCAGAGAAGTGCTCCCCCAATGCTGTTTCTATTACTCGCTAAGCCCATTTGCCCTTGGACAACCCAAAACCCATTCTGTGGCCTCAGCCTACTTTCTGGTTACAAGAGAACCAGGTACAATTGCTTCCAGCGTTTACAGACATTCCCCAGCTTACCATTACGATAGTGGGAAAGCAGTCCACATTCGGTGGAAACTGTCCTTCAAGTACTCATTCGACCATTCTGTTTTTCACTTTCATACAGTATTTAATAAACTGCACGAGATATTTGACACTTCAGTGTGTAATAGGCTTTGTGTTAGATGACTTTGCCCAACTGTGGGCTGATGTAAGTATTCTGAGTACATTGAAGGTAGGCTCAGCTAAGCTCTGATGTCCAGCAGGTCAGGTGCGTTAAGTGCATTTTCACCTTATGATATTTTCATTTTATGATGGGTTATCGGGAGGTAACCCCGTCGTAAGTTGAGGAGTATTTGTATATCAGGATGTTTTTAGCTGCAAGGAATACAAAGGGGCTTCTCCAGCGTGGATATTTGTTTTCCCTTAGCGGGAAACCAGATGAGACAGCCCATCTAGACATTCCTGTATCTCCCAATCTTCTTGCCTGATTTTGAGTCACTTAGGTTGTCATTTTCCAGTCTACCGAGATTGGGCTGAGAAAGAAGAGATGGTGAAACTACATTGGTTCATTTATGAGGTGTGGCCATGAAGGAAAGGACCATATTTTGGGAAAAAAAGGCTCACATGTCCAAATGAGTTGATACTCAAGGTCACCTTGAGGAGCAGGGCACTTTTTCCAAGGTGTTGTATTGCTCAAATAATTTTGAACCCTTCTACTGGAATCTCCCCCAAGGTAAATTATGAATCACATACAAATATAAATATTAATTTTATACTGAGATCTCATAATGAACCCCAAACAGGCTGATGTTTTGACTTGTTCATTCATGAGGTTCTCAGTTGGACGCGTATTTTGTGTGTCCATTGTCTGCCGGCAAGGGAGGAAACGACCATTTATTAATGAGTGATGAGATTCTGGGGACGTTGCAAGGGTCATCTCAGTGACCTCACAGTAACACTGAGCAGTTGGTATTGTCCTCGCCAGTTTAAAGATGAACAAATGGAGGATCATACCAGTCAAGTGACGTCCCTAAAATCACACAGAAAGGGGTCATACTTTGGATCCTGTGTTCTGTGACTCCATCTTTTGTTATTATTATTATTATCATTACAGCAATTTTAGTTTTACAGAGACATTGATCAGAAAGTCCGGGTGGTTCTCAGACTCCCCTACCCCATAGTGTCTCCTCATGCTGACATGTCACATTAGGTGGCACATTTGTTACAGTTATGAATAAATATTGATACATTATTATTAACTTGATTTCGTATCAGGGTTCCCTCTTTGTAGCATACAGTGCTAAGGGTTTTGCCTAATCTGTGACCCCATCATTATCCCACTTCCTCTACAGGCATGGCAGTTGCTGTCAGGGGGTTGTAATTAGTGGGGCAGGTAGAAAATGCACAAAACAAGATGATACAGAATGTAATAAGTGCACTAAGAATGTATAAATGTTTTAATAAAGGAATTCAGAGTCAGGAAAGAGTCATTCTATCTGAGAGTGTTAGAGGGCTTTGTGGAGGGGATGCCATTTGACCCGGGTAGGCTGGGAAGAGGGCAGAGCTGTGGGGAGAGAAGAGGAGTAAGAAGAGGGTGCCTCGTGTGCAGCACGTGTTGGGTGTGGGTTGGGGCCGGGGGTGGGGCCTGGAAGCTTAGGTTAGAGCTGGCCTGTGGAGGTTGAGGGCTTCCTATTTTATTTCATAATCATTGCAAAGCTCTTGCGGATTTAAACAAGGAAATAAGATATTTGACAACATTTCAGGATTAATTTGTCAGTGATGTTATGGGAAAGAGATCTTGAAGGCAGAGAGACCATTTAGAAAGCTATTAAAATAGCTAAGACATAGTACAGTGTTTCTAAGACATTTGGATTTCATGGGCCAGCCAATGTCCCCCAGAACTTAAAGGGACTCAGCCATACCAATATTTCAGTTTGCTAAACAACAGCAATTACTACCATCTAGTCTAGCTATCATTTCATCAGTCAAAATACATGTTGTCTTCTGTAAGCAGGAAGGATGTCATCTTTGTGTAGAGACAGTCTTTCCCGAGAAGTGGAAACTTATATCTACACACGACTTCTCCCATCACTCACACACACACACACACACACACACACACACACTTACACACGCTGTTATTTTTCTCATTTCATAATGAAAGGCAAAAACTTGGTTCTGGACATGCCACTAGTCCTCAGTCCAGCTTCTAGTAACCACTGCAGTAGGATATTATGGGGTGTTTCTCAAACAGCCCATCTGGGAGTGGCCGTCATCAACAGCCGCTGCTGAAGGGGCACACCTGGCATCTATGTGAACACCCGTGATTCTGCCTGGACTAGTCCAGATGCTGGCACCAAAGCCGGGTTCCTGGCCAGGCTGGTCCAGTCTGTTGATAGGCTCATTGTCCATCAAACCTCTCCCTCCAGACTTTGAATCAGTGACAGAGACTGTATTTAGACTAGAGAGCACTTGAACCAAAAGGTCATGAGGGGTCGGGATAATCATTTTGGAACATAAACTAGGTAGAGAAAAGCAGAGGAACAGGACAAATTGGCAGAAAGAATTCCAAGAAAGAAAGCAAATGGCTCCAGAGTGGAAAAAAGTGCTGGCAGCAGTGGTAGTGTTACCCCTGACAATTCCTGGGGCTCCCTGAATTCCCACCTGTCAGGGAGATACCTCTGCGTCTTTTAATAACTCCCATTTCAATAATTCTGGGATGGGCTTTGGAGATGGAAGAGGTACAGGGGACTGAAGGAGGAGCTAGAGGAAGACTGTTGATGGATGAGTTTGGAATGCAAAGAAAGGAGAAAGTGCACAAGGTTAAGGTCATTGTTAAAAGTGAAACTTTTGGATAATTGATGGATTTCAGTTATTTACATCTACGTTTCAAATGGTCTGATGACCTGTGTTGAATTATACGCTGGGTTTATTTCAAATGGAAATTCTTGGGCCCTGGCCCAGGTGCCTGGATCAAAGCACTAGCGCCAAGGCCCAGAACCTGCATTTTAAACAAGCTTCATAGTACGCCTTGTGCCCACCCACATTTGAGAATTTGTCTCCATTATTCTCAGAGGGCTGGCTGTATTATTTCACATGGTCTCCTCCTTGGGAAACATAGGCAGTACGAAAGAGGGGATTTTGTGCCCATCTACTATGAGGACGATCAACAATTCCAAAGCACGCTGAGACTTTTCTAGAGCCTCCTGGGCACCACTGGTGATACCTTATAGAGGATGGAATCCAAGTGGTATCTCCTATGTAACCAGGCCAAAGTTGGCACCCCCCCAAAGAAGACCCACTGGTGGCTCCTGCCTCTTGGTGTCATCTGGCATTGCAGCAGGGAGGGGACCTGCTCCTCTCTTTCCAGCCAGACCAGAAAGTCTCACGGTGACTCCCATCTGCAGAAGTCAAGGATGGAGTCAGGCCTGTGGCCCCAAGAGGAAGGTAAGCTGCACTGCCCATACAGACTATGAAGGTGCACGCCTGACGGCCTCCGCTTCTTCTTGAAGCATCAAAGTCACCTAGGTCCATGCACAGATATCATGGTTGTCATTGTAAGAATGTCCTGAGTACCAGTTTAGAGTTTATCTTTGAACAATAGGACATCCGTGCTTCTCAGACAGTACAAGACCGACAAACTGACTCCAATATCTCTATTGATGGTGCATGTGTTGCATTGTTAAGAATTGTTTTGGCTGCAGGCAATGGATCCGATGACCCTCGGCTCAGGGCACTAGGGTGGGCCCAGGGTGGGCTCTGTGGCTCAGTGAGAGTATCAAGGGTCAGGCCCTTTCTTTCCTGGAACTCTACTATGCAGATGGTAGAGCTGCCATGTACAAGTGTCAGCAACATCCCTCCTTCTAGTCAATGACGGCTGCCCAGTCGAGGATCACCTTCCACATCACAGAATCCCAAGCAGGAGGCAAGGGGAGTCTCAGCAAAAGGGCTTCTTCACCCTGCACCTGTCTCATCAGCGAGGGAGATCTTTCCAGAGGCGGGCCCTGCCACGTACGTACTCACTCCAGGACTGCAAAAGGGAGAGGCCCCTGGTGAAGGGCAATCCGTGCCATACATCAGCGTTCTGTTAGCAATGAGAGGGGACTGGCCACTGTGGGCCGTAAAAATGTGCCCCACCGGTGAACAGATATTAACGAGTAAAGATGTCGGAGGACTTAGTTTCTTCCAACCAGAGCATTGCCCCAGTGGAGGGGCAGACGTGGCCAGGGAGCAGCATGCAGGTGGAATCAGAACCTTCCCTGGAACATTCCTAGAAGTACAGGCAGGTGAGAAGTCAGGACTGTGACTCTGTGACCTAGCCACAGGAGCATCCTCTGCATGGCACCGTGGTTCTTCCATCCCGCCATCACTGAGCTGGAAAGGCATCCCTAGCCTCTGCGTCTTGCCTTGAAGCTGCTGGCAGAGTGTCATCAACAGAGCCTTCCTGCTGCACCTTCCTGGGCTCAAGGTCCAGCCCCACAGGGACCAGCCCTGGCTCCTGTGCGTGGTTCATAATCGCACAAGAGGCTCCTGAGGGATGAGTGGAGGGAACTTGTGTACACGGTGGGTTGAGGCTGCAGGGGTGGGGTGTGGCTCTGAGGAGCTCCACATGAAAATAGGGTTGTGATGGTGGGGGAGCCTAGCTGCGGGGAGGTGGGCCGGGGGCTGGGAAGATGTTTGTGGGGTGTCTGGGAATAGATGGGCTGGGGGCTGGGGGAGACGGGCTGGGGCTATGAGGAGGTGGGCCTGGGCCATCAGGGAAGTGAGGCTGGCTGCAAGGGCAGGTCAGGGTGAAACCCTGAGAAGCAGACCCCAAGGCTCTTGGGCCGGCCTGTCACATCAAACTGGGAGAGAGGCAGTAAAGACAGCTGAAGTGGCATTGCCGGGAGCACTCCCACTCTTCAGCCAACACGTCTTCACTGAGCACTTGCCATGAGCCAGACTCTGTTAGATGTTGAGGTTTCACGAGGAGGTAGAAAAGCCAGAAGTGAGTCAGTGATAAAGATCCACATGGTCTCCGGTGACTTGCGGGTTTGCTCCCTTCGTGTCACTGTGGACCCCTCCACATTAACTGTGCCAAATGCTTCACGCGCCTCCTCTCATGCAAGTCTCTCGACCACCTCTGAGGTAGGAATTGTCATTTTTGTTTTACAGCTACGAAAACCCAGAGAGGGGAGGAGTGTTACCCAGGGTCCCACAGCCACCGAGGTTCAGATGCAGGGTCTGTCTCGGTGAAAAAAAAAGATGCATTTCTCTGCATTTCTCTTCCTCTTCATGACTGGTGGCTTGTTCGTTTTGTTTTGTTTTGGAGTTTTTTTTTTTTTTCCTGCCTTTTCTCCCTAACATTTTATAATATCATTACTTTTAATTAATTTTACTTATACATGAATGTTTTAATAATTGACTAGTTCTAAGATTTGTGATGGAAAACTGTGTTTTTGCCTACCTTCCCCCAATTCTCCCTGCTTCTCAGAGACAACCGATTCCCAATGGCAGCTCGTTCAGTTTCTCTTTCCCTGGTCCTTCCCCAGAGCAGCTATCCTTCGTGGGTGCAGAGGACAGGCTCCCTGATCCACTGGTTAACCAGAAGCATCAGCAGGAGATTCGACTGGAGGGCGACGGGGCAGGGCAAGCGTTGCCCTGGACAAGCCCTTCCTTCTCTCCTGGAGGCTGCGCTCCCCACAGGGCTACTTGCTCAGGCTCCAGTAACTGCTCTGCCCTTATCCTGGAGCTGTCAGGCCTCCAGCAGGCAATGACTCCCTGCTACCGCCAGCTCCAGCTGCTGCATGTCCTTGCTTTACCGAAGCCTGCCCACACTGTCATAAATAGTCCCTTTACTGCAGTTGGGTGCCATTATCCTTAGCCCATACCCATGCACTATACCCTTCCCCACTCGCATCCTCTGAAGACTACTGCATGTATTGACATTGTTAGTTGTACTGTATTCACATTATTAAATTACATCAATATTGCTGATGACATAGCCAGGTAGAGAATGATAAATTATGACTACATTTCCTTTACTGAACACATTTTTGTTTTTCCTGCATTTAACTGACTACTTATTAAAAATGACTCAGTTTTCTATATGAGGGTACTTCAAAAAGTTCATGGAAAGATTTGTATTATCTTTTTTTTTTTTGTCAGCCAGCCGGTACAGGGATCAAACCGTGGACCTTCGTGTTAGCAGCACCACGCTCTCACCAACTGAGTAACCGGCCAGGCGTATTATCTTTTAATTCTATTTTTTCCACAAATTTTTGAAGTACCATCATATATGTCTTTAGTTCTTCCACGTGCTTCGTCAGATCTGTTACATGCCGTTAAATGTTGTTTTCCAAAGGTTTAAACATGATCAATTTTTTCTATCTCTTTCTTTGGGTGGGGTGCAGGTGTGAAGTAAACCAGCTTCTATAATTAGCAGAACTTGAGGCCACGCATTCTGAAATTAAAATCATTTCTAAAAAACTAACAAAGTGATAAAACAGGAAGTTTAACTCCCAAGGATCCCTTCGTAGGTCTCAAAGGTTTTACTCGCCTTGGTGAATAGTGTGAACACTTTGTAGATCCTAACTATTCCACTAGACAAATGCTGTCACCTTTCAAATGTGTACTGTCACCCCCCTCTCACATGGCACGTTTTACGTTTACTGACTTTTAGTTGCGGGGTCTGCTTTCTCCTTGCCCCCTGAGTCTCACAGGGCCTCATCCTGCTCACCTGATCATCTCAAGGCCTACCTGACCTCAAGGCAATTTTTGGATGTACTTGTCCATAAAAGAAAGTCAGGAGATTTTATTTCTTAAAGTATTGGAGTGTAGTAGGTCCCAGCCTCAGGCTGGCTAACACACCCTTCCTGCAATGTAGTTCTTATGAACATAAGGTCTCCACTTTAAAATTCTGAACCTGTGGCTTTATTTTGCACAACCTTTTCCTAGAGACCCTTCCCCGGAGCTCTCTGTTAGTTGGTCAACATGCTGGAACTTTCCTTCAGCATCATCTGCTACTTCCCTTTGCCCTTCCTGTGCTGGACGTCTGAATTCCACGCTTTTCTATTTCTCGACTCACTCCCTGTTTTGCTGAAGCATATCCTCTAGCAGCTCTGTAAGAAAGAATGCATGGAAGGTAAATTTTGTTGAGCGCTTACCTGCTTAAAACATGTATTTATCCTGCTTTTCACCTGGTTTGTGTTTGGACAGGTATACAATTTTAGACTACAAATGATTTCCTCTCACAGATGTGAAAGCTTTGCTTTTTCGTCTTCTAGAAGCAAGTGTTGCTGGAGAGAAGTCTGAAACCATTCAATCCCCCTTCTTTCATTTGTGATGTATTTCCTTTTAGAATCCTCTTTTTAACCCTGATATTCTGAAATTTTCTGACACTTGGCTTTGGTATAAATCTTTTTAAATTTATCATGCTGGGCATTCAGTGGTGTTCTTTAATTTGAGAATCTTAGCTTGTAGTTATGGGAACTTTCCTTGTATACTTCTATATGCAAGGGTACTTCAAAATGTTCATGGAAAAATAGAATTAAAAAATATGAATCTTTCCATGAACTCTTTGAAGTACCCTTGTATGTAATTTTCTTCCTTCCAATTTACATATTGCCCCAGGAATTCCTACAATTCAATTTTAATCTCTCCATTTCTCTGTGATTCTGTTTTCTGGGAGATTTCTTTGACTTTACCTTCCAATTGTTTACTAAGATTTTAATTTTCTATACTAAATTTTAATGATCCTATTGTTTTCTGATTGTTTTATATTAAAAGCATTTTATTCTGGTTTCACATATTCAATACCTTCTCTCTTTTTCTAAAAGAGTGATCTGATTTTTTTAAATGTTTATTTTTAGTTTTCTTCTGTTTTTCTTTTTGTGTGTGTGCATTGTCCCTGTTTCTTCTGGGTTCCTATTTTAGCTGCCTCTGTTTCGGTTTCTCACATCTTTTTGTTTGGTTTTGTTTTATTTTTTGTTTTTTGTTTTGTTGGGTTTCTCACATCTTGAAGTCTTACCTCAACTGCCCGGGGACCCTTAGCTTATTAGAAACTCAATGTTTTCAAGGTTGGGCTTTTTAGCTGGTGGGTATTCAAAGTAGGGTGAGTGGTGAGCTGGATATTTTTGTTGGGGACTCCCACATTTTAATACCTAAAGGCTTCTTTCTTTTGGGAACATTTAGTTTACCAGGAAATAAATGTCCGTAATTTTGCCTGGGTGGCAAATGCTCGCAGTGGTAGGTGGAGCAGGGATGCCTGCATGTCTTGGTCTCCACCGAGTGCACCTACCTCATCCCCTCACTTTTATCTAGCCCTACCTTACACTGCTTCTGATGGCCCCACGTCTAGAGAATCCCAGGTTAGTTTTCTCCAGAACATAGTCTCCCGTCCCTGACTGGGGTGGGGGTGGAAGTGAAGTTGTGTGTATGGGGTGGGGGCAGTTGCTGGAGGTAAGAGGTAGGGAAGGGCACATGAGGATCCAACCAGCCCATGTTCTGACTTCCAGGTTGCTTCCCTGTTTCAGGCTCAGGCCTCACGCCTGTCTTTCAATGCTTCCTGTGCCATAGCTGATGCTCTCAGGGTCTGGAGGAGGACAGGCCACTTCTCATACTCTACCCGCTTCCTCCCTAGCAGGCACCCTAGCTTGTAGCTTACTGCTAGCTTGTAGCTTACTGATAAATCCTTACCATTTTTCTGTCTACTCTCCATCTTCCAAAAAAAAAAAAATTATTGAAATCTCTCATTTGCTAAAGTCTCCTCTTCTGATCTCTTTTAATTCCTTTCCTGACTCCGAAGTCAGTCTGCTACATTTAGTTAGAAGTCCAGAAGGCCATGCTTTGAAGCATTAAGTAATCCTGCCTTCTGTGAGATAACCTCAGTATCTACTTGAAGGTTTTTACCTCCAGTAGTAATAACAAAATCATCTCCATGTGACTGCCACAGCTGTTGGCAAAGACTCTCTCCTTGACCAGACGTCAGTCAGGCTCCTCTGAGTCTTCTTCCCGACTAGGTCTCAACCTTGGCCCTGTCACTGCCAAGCCTGATAAGTTAGCTTGGTGAGAATCCCGCCACCCTTGATGGTGCTTCTTAGTAATTTTCTGTCCAGTCATCCCCACCCTGCTCTTTGGCCCCAGCTGTCTTTGCTGTATTCAGAGCTGAGCCCAATCTCTCTCTCCTATTGTGCTGCCCTTATTGCAATAGTCTTGAATAAAGTCTTCCTTACCGTTTTAACAAGGGTCAGAGTAATTTTTTTTAACACTGGCATTTGGAAAACAGTGTGCAATCAGTTGTACAAACAGCGTGTAGTCAATTGTACAAGCAGTGTACAATCAGTTGTGCAAACAGTGTGCAGTCAGTACAATCAGTGACCGACCTGGGGATGGGACAGCTGGCCTTTGCCTCATGAACCCTTTGCTTGACCTAATCACATAGCTATATAGGAGGTGATTTTCTAGGGTGTGGTTTTTCAACTTGTGAGCTGCAACTCATTGGTAGGCAGTGAAATCATTTACTAAATCACGCCAACATTTAAAAATGAAATCGAATAGAATCAGAAAACGCCATTACGTATTGCTAGCAGTTGGGGGATGTGTAGACACATGAAACCTTTGTTTCAGCTTATGTGTCCATGTACTGGGTTAAGGTGTAAATATATTTCTTTTACTATGGAAACTGGTATATAAAAAAAAGGTAAAATAAAATTCCGAAAGCCACTGGTCTAGGAAAGGGATTTGGACCCTTTGCTTTGTTTTTGTAAAAACAGCTTTACCAATCAGGCTGACACTACTATTTGTATTTTAGAGGGGATGGATTTGGTTAGATAAGTTCTTAGCCACTGAAGGCTAATACTGTATATCAATGTCTCCCTCTCTATGTTACCATAACCTTGTCAGCTTCTCTTCTGGTTAAAACGTTTTCTTATTAACTTTGTCTTGCTTAAGAAATCCAGGACACAAAGATTAGAGCTTAGTTTCTGAGGTCCACAAGGAGACATATTCATGCTGGTATTAAGGAGTAGCAGACACATCAAGAGCAGTGACCAAACTGACCCACACATTTCTGGCTGGGGTCAAACTAAGCCTTTGTGAATATTTATATTTTAAGTTATTAGCTTTTGGGAACCAAAGGAAGGAGAATGGGATTCCACTTTTTATTACCTCATGGTGGGTGGTAAGAATTGCACAGTAAAAAATTAGTGCAAGATTCAATACTTAGGATCATTATATAGGTAAAGCCAATTCTATAGGCATTTCTACAGAAGAATGACAGGAAGGCCAAAGACCACTGCAGGCTCATGTGGCTGGCATGTCACCCATTTCTGCTGAGCCTTTGGCTTAAGCTGACCTACACCTCAGACCCTTCATGGTTTTTTCGTAGGGAGAGGATGCAGCCAGGAGAGGTGGGTCAGCCAAAGCTCAGAGGAGCCCCACCTGGGCAGGTAGTGAACTCTGGGGACCTTTGGTAATGCAGAGACAGACAGGGCTGCATGAAGGAAGGGATGAAGATTCACAATTAGCGTGGCTCTCTACTGAATAAGAGAGTTCAGTTCTCCTGGGGTTTGTTTTAACTTTGCCTTTTTGTGCCAGTTTTGTTTAATGCTAACTGGTCATTTGGTGAGTTTATTCATTTATGTATTTGCCATTTAAAAATTTTTTTGTTATCGATTGTACATATTTATGGAGTATGGAGTTATATTTCAATACGTGAATATAATGCATGATGGTCAAATCAGGGTAAGTAGCGTGCTCATCATTGCAAAAGTTTACCATTTCTTTGTGATGACAGCATCTGAGCCTCTCTTTTCTAGTCATTTGAGAACATACAATAAATTATTGTTTAGTTATAGATGCATAGCACTCTTGTGTGCCACTGGAACTTATTTTCCTATCTAGCTGTAATTTTGTATCTGTGAATCAACTGTGCCATTTCCTCCTCCCCCTCCACCTTCCCAGCCTCTAGTAACCACATCGTGAATTTATTTAGATAAAGAATCAGATCTTGAAGCTGACTTGTTTCCTCCATAACAAAAAAAGCATATTCAGCATGCAAATATAACTTAAAACACTTTACTTAAAAAAATAAATAAACCAAACAAATTTTAAAAATCCAGTAAATGGAACATAGAAATTCAAGTTGGACCAGTGGGCTCATATTTGATAGAAGAACATTCTCTGTTTTCTAACTAGCCGTTCAGTACCTCAGTCCTTTTCCTCTTTCCTTTTCTTCAACTGATTTAAATTTGGATTCCGAGGAAATCACATGATAACTTTTATTCTTCTGTTTGGCTCAAATGGTTGGAAAGTAGCTGACTTTACGACGTTAACTTCCAGGGAAACTTCTATCAAGCAGAAAACGAAACCCTTGCACTGTGGTTGCCCCTTGTGTAAATGTCGACTTTCTTTTCTAAACTGTCAATTATTTATTTTTCAGTATTTTATTTATTTTTGACAGCAAAGGCATTCTGGAGGAGGAAATACCTTTGTCTTTGTCCAGAGCTCTTCAGGAGAAGCAGTGGAAGGTCTAATTGCTCCGAGGTTAGCTGGGAACACTCAGGAGTCAGGTAGAGACGCTGATCCTGGTCATCGTAATAAACGCTGATGATCTGCTCTCAGGCACGGTGCTAAGCACGTTCCCTGAATTCTTAAATTTAGTCCACGCAATGTGAGGCAAGTGTTAGGTAGGATGAGGTTAAACCACTTGCCTAAGTCAGTGCCAGGACTGAATCCCAGCAGCCTGACCCAGGGCCTTGACACTGACCAACATTGCAATGGTGTCTGCTCCTGCAAGTTCTTACTGACCGACTGTAAACTGGGATTCATGAATTTCTTGATGCCAAAGGTATAAACAAAGGAAGCTGCAAAGAGTCTTTTTTTTTTATAACCTTCAAAAGTAAGCAGAAAAGTTAGAAGCAGAATCATAAAGAAAAAAAAAAAAGATTTAGATGAAGCAGTCATTATTTAGCAGCTCAAGTTTAGAAAGGCACTTTGTTGTACATGAGTGTTTGTATTTCTTTAAATCTTGCTTTAAATGACTTGCAATTTCTCTCATATGATAGATAGAGTCTGAGCATTCGCATTGTTTACTATAACATTTATAATTCTTGCAGTGGTTGCATGGTGACCATTTGTCCTCTTTCTGTTGTCAGAATATCTTGCTAGATTGACCTGCACAATTTCACACATGCCCACTCCTCTTCTAATGACAAGGATGGTCTGGAGCTAGAACTAACCAAAAACTATGAAATGATGGCCAACATCACTGACCTCGTGGTTGCTTCTAGTTTGACCCCTCTCTCAGGCTGTCCTTTTCCTAATTAGTTTTACTATGTCTTCAATGGGCAATGCCTTAATTTGGATGCATTTGTGTTTGGTGGTCCAAGGTACTAATGTGACTGCTCTTCAGGCAGCCTCTGTTGTGTTCGGAAGTGAAGAAGAGAGGAAACAATCTTCCTATGGCAAGGGTATTTCAAGAAGACCTGGAAAGAAACCCATCTGAAAATTGTGCTTGCTGTCTTGGATCTTGAACTTCACCAGAATGAAGGGGGCACTGTTATTTAAGCAGTTCTGTTTCAGCAGCCAGGATAGGAAATCTATGTCCCCTTGTTTAATAGTCACATGTCACATGGAACAAAAGATGACATAGGTTTATTTAATGGATGAAAGGGAAGAGCAAAAGAGAATAAGGTTGAAAGGGCAGGAAAAGGATCTTCAACCAGAATTTTCAGTCCCAACATGAAGGAAGTTCTTCCTGGTCTAAACTCTCTAAAAGAGAAGGATGCTGTTTCTCTTCATTATTAGAGATGATATTATTAGTTACGTCTGTTAGGAAAAAATTGTACAATTTTAATGTGCATCAGAAGCCTTGGGCTAGTTTTTTTTTCTCCTCTGGATTTTAAAGTCAGAATTGGCTTCCTGTACCTAAAGTGTTCCACTGCTGATACCAATGGTGAGATTGTATAATTGGCAATAAATTTCTTACATGAAGAGTTTCTGGCCAGCTCCCTTTGAATAGTGAGAATATTTTGTTTAGTTGGGTTTTTCTGAGTCACCGTGAAGTTAGTTTCTGGCAAGTTTCTGTTCACTTCTGAAGGTGGGCGAGGGAAGGCTGGTGAGAAATGAGTTTATTGGAAATGTGAAGGCACACGAGACAGCACGAAAGATGGGGGGTGGTCGGGAGGCTAGGAGACAGGGGTAGGGTGAGATTGTTGACAAGAGACACTGTAGTCCTTTATTAAAAAAAGAGCATCTGAAGAATTTGTCAATTCAGCATTTATCTAGCATCTGCTGTTATCTGCAATCTGCTGGGGCAGAGATTCCAAATTTCCAGCCCGTTAGGGGTTGGAGCACCCCGATGCAACTGTTTGCTTGATAATACGATTCCTTTCTCTCCCTCTTCATAGAAATAATGCATGCATTAAAACAAAACTAATTTAAATTTGCATAGTTTTAAAATACATTTTTTAAAAAAACATAAGTTTTAGAGAAAATTCCTCCTGAAATAACTACAGTCCTCTCTTGGGAGTCATGAAGCCATAACTTGTCATGAGCAGCCTGTCTCAGATTTTCATAATGACCCGGTGACTCAGCACTGCCGGCTTCCCAGGAGTCAGTTCTCACCAAGGGGTATAATTTTCCATTACTGGGGGAGTCCCCTGAGTGACACCTCAGATTCCTCAAGTCAAAGTAGTGATCTGTCCCGCCACTGCCCCAGCCCCCAGCCCCCTCCCCCCGGTCCTACTGCAGTCTCCTGCTCTGCTGTGTATTATAGAATTTCTTAGGACTGACCCCCCCATTAGATCTTCAGCTCTTTGCCAGAGGGCCATTGCTTGCTATTGTGTGTATTGGAGTAAACTTTAATTCCTTTCTGGGGGTTAGGGTTCTTGCTTGTCCTAAGTTGAATCAGAATGCCCCAGAATCAGAACAAAGTTATCAATATTGGGTGTCTTAAAAAAGACATGTGGTTTGAGATATCCTGAAGTGATTTAAGTATATCAGTCAATGGGAAATATTCTCTGATGCAGGCATTCACCACAACCCTTCATAGAGACAGACTTAATTTCCTGAAATCAAAAGAGAACAGTTTACCTAAGACAATGCCTAGGTTGCACTGTTCAGCAAAGTGACCACTTGCTATCTTTCAGAGAAACTGGTTTTTGGACAGTGGGCAAGTACTGTGTTGAAAGAAGTAAAGATCTGGAACAGGGAGTTCTGGATAAATGCCTATTGTTGAGAGTGTTCTGTAAAGCAGCCCTGTACAAAGAGGTCCAGGGCACTCTGGGTCAGCACATCTTCTTCCTCGTTGTGAGGAATCCACTGTCCCAGCACCTGATTTGGGGCACGGCTGTGCACCTCTTCCTGATGAAGTTCAGAACAAGGTTTAGATACCAGACTCACTGAAATGCATTCAGTAGTTCTTTAAAGGGCTTACGACTCTGGAAACAGTTGAATATAAATGGGGAAGGGCCTCAGCAAAACTTCTGGAATTGTCTTTCATATTTCCAGCTTTCCAGTCCCTATTTATCTCGTTCTCCCCTGAACCCTCCTTTCTCTTCTTCTCCATCATCATTTAGGCATTTTACAATTGATGGGCTGTTAATATAATACTTACTATCAGAAAGAATCATCAACGGATGCCAAAACATTGGTCAGAAGGCTGTTGGGGGACAGGGTACTCACATGTGCTAATGTATCTCTCCGGAGTTACTTACTAGCTGCACAGGGAAAAGGTACCTTTACAAAGGAGAGATCTGGTGGTCACCACTTGATGGAAGTGATCAAACTTGACTGAGAACTAATTGTGGGACAACCCAACTCCATGTGCCTCCTGATAGGATGTATGGTACACAATATCACCTGTGGGCGTCCTTGCTGCAAATGATCATTCTGCATCGAATACAGCTTCAAGAACTATCCTCCAACTTACAGGAAATACAGGGGACAGACTAGGGACAAGTTAAACAGCAGAATGAAGAAGCAATCAGACCAATCCAGAATATGGTAAATTATACTGGACTTGAAAGAAATAAACATCATGAATAAAAAAAGGTTGGGGAGCAATTCTAGATTAAAAGATGAGTCCAGAGAGATAAAACAATCAAATATTTGATTTAAGCTGTTTATTTTGATCAGATCCTGGTTTGAAACAACCACCAGCAAGAAGATGATGAACAGGAAAAACAAACAAACAAACAAAAAAACCCAGCTTAAGAGACA
This sequence comes from Cynocephalus volans, assembly GCF_027409185.1. NCBI lineage: Eukaryota > Metazoa > Chordata > Mammalia > Dermoptera > Cynocephalidae > Cynocephalus > Cynocephalus volans. Next base: position 15,038,469 of record NC_084464.1, read on the forward strand.
TCTTGGGGACAACTGGGGAAATTGGAATACAGAATGGATATTAGATGATAGTAGGGAATTATTGTTAATTTTCTTAGATGCCATAATTGCATTGTGGCTTTGTTGAAGAATCTCTTTATTCTGAGGAGATGCATGCTGAAGTATTTAAGGATCAAGGGTAGGAGGCCTGAAACCCACGATCAGGTGGTGCAGGGAGAGCCTGCGAACGTGGCGGGTGTCAGCAGTCGCTGAATCTAGGCGCTGGTGTGAGTGTTCACTGAACCATCCTTCTAACTTTACCGATAGGAAAAAAAAGTTAGGAAAAATGAAAATAAGATGGTGGGTGGCATGGTGAGGTGGGGTGGAGGGACGAGGTGCTTTTTTAATTTGTGTAAATTAAAGCCAGCCTTGAAAAGGAATTGGATTAACTACTTTTAGAGCCTGGGGTAGGGGCAGGTGGAGGAGGGATTGCCCTGGCGGCTGCTTCCTGCCTCCTGAGTTACTTCCTCCTCCCTTCATCCTGGAGTGGGTTTCCAGAACGAGCCTGAGACTACTGGCGTTTGACCATCCTGTTTTCCTCCGTTCTTTATCTGCTAGGTTAACTTGAACCCTTCTAACTTTTAACTTCCTACTTGCCCAGGGTTCTTTTCATTTTTGGCTCAGCCCAAACTATTTTCTTCACCTGATTTGTGGGAGCCACAGTCCTTCACCCATGGTTTTCTTTCGTCTTGGTCACCTCTTCTGACTCATTCTGAACATACTTTTAGAGGCATTTGCATTTGGATAAAACCTACCAGAGGTGATTCTCTAGAGAAGAGGCACTGACTGACGTAGGTCATGAACAATTGTGGGTGTGCATGTGTTTGGTAGTGATGGTAATACTGACTGGGGACTTCATTTACCACCTTGCATACTGCTTTGTATCAAAGGGTCTTTGTAACCTAAAAGTTTGTTGAGGGAATGAGTCTCCAGTAAGCATTGTGGACTATTGTTAAGTACTGACTGCTCCATCTTGCAGTTGGGATCCACGAATCATCTTATCCGTGTCTAGTCCTGCATGCCCGATATTACTCAAGTCGGGCTGTGATTTGGGCTTAGGACCAAGTTTGTCTGGACCCTGGGATCAAAGTAATCTAGTCTGACCCACTAGTTCACTGTATGTCTATTAGGATTGCAGAATTATTGTTCAGTTTCAAGAGTGAAGAAACACTAAACTGGCAACGTCAGTGTAGAGGAAAGAGAACCCACCAACATACCTTCCAGCAGGTGGACAAACCCTGAGGAGTCCTGTGATACAGGTCCAGGGGCTGCCTCTGTCTTCTGGAAAGCGGGCTCATAAAGAGCAAGGGAAAGTCACCCCATCCAGAGGGTTAAGGTGTGAGGCTGGGTGTCCAGCCCATTGTTCTTCATTCCTCCTGGTGGTTGTGTGGTCCTCCTCTCACAGGAGAGGCCACAGCTCCTCTGCTATTATCCAGTAGCCTTCGGAATGCTCAGAACACGCAGCTTCTAACTCGCTCTGTTGTGAGGAATTAGAAATACTTGATTCAGGGTAAAGGTGGCAAAGTAAACCAACACATTTATAATATTTTCCCCAAGTTTTGCTAAACGAAAATAAAACATTGAAGCACTAGAAGGAATCAAAGGTGGGGCGGGAGGGAGAGACAGAAATCAGAGGTTACCTAAAGGAAAGAGTAGTTGGAAAGGATTTTCAACCAGATTGGTGGAAGTGAGGGAACACTGCAGCAATGCTTTTATACATCTGAAGGAAAACAAGTTGTATTCTAGAATTTTATGCTCAGACTCTTAACTGAGTGCATGGAGAATAATAAAGACATTTTCTAGACATGTAAGACTCAAAACATTTACCAACCCCGCTACATAAGAAGCTACTGGAGACTGGCTTCTCCAAAACAAGGAAATAAAACAAGAAGGAAGAACTCACAGAATGCTAGAAAAGGGGAAATGAACATATGAAAAAGGGGAGGGGTTCCCAGAATAATGGTGAAAGACATTCTCAGGGCACAGCTTCACACTGGGCAGAGAGGGCAATCAGTCCTCATTTAAATTACCAAGGAGTTCAAGATGACGTAACAGGCTGAACGTATCGAGAGTTTTAGACAGTTGGTGGACAGTCTGGGGTTGAATTAATGGTAGGCACATACAAAACTAAGGAAAGAAAGAGGACAATTATTATTAACTAACAGAAAAACGCAATTGTTCAGGAAAGGAAAAGTCATCATAGTATACTACATGGCTCAGTTGTGAATGGAATTTTCACAGTCATGGTAATGTAAGCAGTGGATAATAATCCAGTTAAAATTGAGAATAGAATATACTGGTGGTAGGATGAGAAGACATTGGGGATGTGTGTGTGTGTGTGTGTATGGGCGTGTGTGCTGAGAATGTGGTACGAAAGAGAGCCAAATGACCATCTTCCACAATGGGAAGTTCACAGCAAATGCCTAAAATTGAAAAAAAAAAAATCAGGAAATTGCAATATAAGCATGTTATTTAGAGAAACAGAGATAAATCCTCAAAGACCCCAGTGAAAGAGTTGGTGTGGCTGCTCCAAGCAGTGGTTAATGGGGTGAGAGTGGGGGAGGGCTTACCTTATTTTTTGTAACAAGTCTAAAAACTGCACCAAGTAAGAGCCCATTCTGTGTACCTTTTTGACTGTGACATTCTGAGATAACTGTCCTGACCTCACCACTATAGGACTTCATGCTCTACGCTGGAGGTCACAGAAGTGGTAGCCTGATAGTGGGTTTTTGTATGGCTCCCATAGGTATATTTATCTTTTAAAAATAAAAACATTTGAATTAATTGCCAACAATTACAAATCAGGAAATTTTAAATAAAGTTCTAGATATCTATTTCTCTCGAAAGAATCAAAAGATACAGCAAAACAAATACCTACACAACAACAATTGACTAAAGCTCAAAAGCAGGATCCCTGGGACAGGGCTGTGTCCCCCAATCAGCCAAAGGCCCCACCTGGCCCTAACCCGCTCCTCACCTCTCACCCCTGGTGTTTTTGGTTAGATGCTTGGCCTCTGTTAGGCATTTGCATATTAGGTACGAAATTATAGATTTTCCTCGTTCACCTTTTGAAAGCAATCTAAAGAATTTTCTCTCTCTCTCTCTTTTTTCCCCCATTAGTTTTCCATCCTTCTTAAGATGGATATCATGCAATTTATTAGGGACAGTGTAGCAGAGTTCAGCCACTGTACTGAAAAAGAACAGTTACTAATCCAGATTCTACCAAGTTCTGTGACTTTGAACAAACCACTTAACCTTTCTGTACCTCAGTTTCCTTATTAGTAGAATAGATCATATAATTGTTGTTATGAGAGTTAAACGTAATGAAGCTGAGTACCTCTATGTTATTAAAAACCATTATACTTAAAGCAAGGTACTTATAAATTTGATGGAATATCTGCAAGCAGATGTAGGTATTTCCAAAAATGCTTCCATTGTAAGAGACAAGGTAAGATTCTGATCATCTAACTGTTTTGGCCTATTGCCATTCAATGCGGCAATTGGGTGTAGTCTAATTGTTTTAATGAAGTTCATATACTGGGGAAAAGAGAAGGCTGAAGTTTAAGATTTCAAGCCTAGAGCTATGCAGACTCCTTAATTAATTAATTCCCACCATCGTTTACCAAGAGTCTACTATATTTCAGACACTTCAATGAGCTCTAAGGAAGGTGCATTTTTTTTTTCCCAAGAGGAACTCAGAGTTTAATGAAAAATAATTTTTTTTACAAAGAGACACATGGACTAGTTGCAGCAGGAGGAATTTAGAAAAGAGGAAGACAACTGTGTGTTTCTGTACATTCTAGAAAGTGCTCCAGGATGTTATCAGGACTTGAAGTTCTTCCTGGCGTAGGATCTACAGTTATTTATTCATGAAGGATTAAAAGAACGCTTTATGTGGCCCTAGACTTCCTTCACGGAACTTTAGAGTTGACATATTTAAATTAATAACAGGGAAAATACTGGGCCAACTGCAGATGCTCGACAAATTCTCAGAATAAGTAAACGGGAAGAGGAGTTGGAGTCTGTGAAATTGACTCAATGACTTCAATCCATTGGAAATGAATTGGGATGAGCAGGGACAGCCCCCGAGAGACCCTCATCTAAGGTGATGCAGCTTGTTAATCACCACGCGAGGAGTGTACAGAAACCACTGTGTATAACAGGAAGAAGAAAAACCCTTCAGGTTTGCCCTGGAAAGAGGGAGAGAAAAGATATCTCACTCCCTTGCCTACAGTGATGGCTGGCGGGAGAAACACCTGAGTCTTATCTAGGACTCTAACTTCAGACACGCGAATCCTTGCATTCACTGACAAACACTTAGGGCATGCCTTCTAGGCACCAGGCCCTGCTGTCCTGTTGTTGGTGTTCATGCTGCTTCCACAGCAAGGCAGGGAGGATCCCGGCAGCAGGGACGTCAGCAGCTGGGACAGTCGGTAAACAGAGGATGTAGTAAATGTTACAGCACTTTATATGGCATGGTTGGAGGCGACAGTGCCATGTAAAAAAAGAAAAAGTCAAGCAGGCATAGAGGATATTATGGCACTTGGGCCAGACCTCCCCTTTGGGGCCAAGGCACCCCCAGCCCCCAGCTGCCGGGATTATCAGCTGCACTGAGGATTATGGCTCACAGCTGCAACCCTCACCACGAACTGCCCTCAGCCTCTGTGGACTGCCTGGCCCGGGGTTATGTCCCTCCCGGGGTGTGAGCCATGACCAAGTCTGGCTGACCTGGGGATATAAGGCCCAGCCTCTTTCTTCAGTCTGGGACACTCTGAGGGCCATCCCAGTTCCAAAGCTGCCTGTAGGACTGGCTGAGGCCTTGGTGGCTCTCTCTGCCCAGTCCTGCCTTCCCCCTTTCCTTACAGGGGTGCGCTGCTGCATGCCTCTCTGTGTCAGTCTTGTTGCAGAGATCTCAATCTGAGATAGCAGGGCAAGAAGATCAGGAGCGAGGGAACGATCGGTCGCCTATCTTAAACAGCATGGCCATCACAAACCTCACTGGGCGAAGCTTAAAATCATGAGAACATTCTCCTATTAATGAAAACATAATCGAAATATTTCTGCTGGTTTTTAGTTGCTTAAAGTGAAAGTGGTAAATGTCTCTTTTATCAGGAAAACACATTCACAGGCTTTTCGTTTATGGAAATTGAGGCCTAAAACATAGTGTGAATGGAGATATTGAAGTCTAGGAAGGTAAATTGCTCTGCACAGTAAAATAGGAATTCTGTGTTTCCTCCCAGCAGCCCTAGAGATAAGGGGTTGGGGCCTCCAGAGAGAAGGTCGAGGACAGCGGTACCTGAGAGAGTGAGGCCACAGCGACCTGCAGGAGGCCTGGACCAAGTGCCAAGAAATTGGCAATGATTTCTAGGAACAAGAGGTCTGATGTTCAGTTTTGGGTTCTTCCTGTGGTCTCATGAATTAGCTGTCACATACTATGCCACGTCATCGTGGGAAATGTGTGGGGAGAGAGACGCTGTGTCCACACAGGGTTATACAGAGTGAGGGGTGTTGTAGAAAGAGGCAATGCAGAAACCACTGGGACTCCCAGACCCTGCTGGGAGGGTCCGACCTTTGTGCAGTTGTGTGAGGTCTCAGCTTGCGTGTATTTATTTGGATATTAAGGAGGAACACCTAAAGGCTGTAAAACCTGGAGACATTTGGGTTACAAAAGAAACATGCACATTCAGAAATGTTATGTATTTAGAGGTATTATACATTTCTAGTAAAAGCAAGAGTAAAATAAACATACGTAAGCAATGACAATGACGACCGAGACTTGTAAATTTCACATTGAAAAATACGATGAGACCTTTCAACCTTTCATTTCAAAACTCACATTCGTCCTGATGAAAGCTCTTTATTCATGAAAATTATCGTGCACAAAAGTTGGCTTTCGCTCTGTACATGTGAGACAATACTTCTGTCATCCTACCTGCCAGTTGGGCAATGCTCTCTATTGGGGAGGAGGAAGCTCTTCCTGAGTCCAGCCAAAGACTTCAGCTAGGCCTGGGATGGAGCGCTGGTCACCCTGTGCCCGCACCGAGTGCAGAAAAGAGGAGCTGGAGGAAGAGGATATTGAGTTTAAGGAACAAAATGAACTGATCCTATTCTGATTCTGACTCGACCACAGTTTTTCTTGGCTGCTATTCTATGTCCAGAGAAGCAAATGGGAGTTCTTGTGCCTTTCCAAGTGGTCTCTTCTTATCTGAGTTCCATTCTTTCAAAGAAAACTTAAAAGAAAAACAAAACAAAATAAGAAGCTCTTATCATAAAGACATATAGGGGCAGCTAGAGGGGTTTGCAGATTACCCTCCCTCATGCTTCCACCCCCTAATGCAGCTGGGTTTTTATTGTGATAAAATATATACAACATACAATTGCCATCTTATGCATTTTTAAGTGTACAGTTCAGTGGCATTAAGTCCACTCACATTGTGTGTGACCATCCCCCTGTCCATCTCGAGAACCTTTTCATCTTCCCGAACTGAAACTCTGCACCCATTAAACACCAACTCTGCATTTCCCACTCCCCAGCCCCTGGCGACCACCTTTCTACCTTCTGTCTTTATGAATTTGATGACTCTAGGAACCTCATATAAATGGAATCATACAGTATTTGTCCTTTTGTGTCTGGTTTATTTCACTTAGCATGAGGTCCTCTTGTTCATGTCACAGAATCTCCTTTCTTTTTAAGGCTCAGGAATATTCCATTGTGCATATATGCCGTGTTCCGTTTACCCATTCGTTGGTTGATGGACACTGGGTTGCGTCCACCCTCCGGGCTGCTGTGGGTGCCATTGCTGTGGGCGCCACTGCTGTGCCTGTGGGTGTACACGTCCCCAGTGCAGTTTCGCTTTTACTTTCCCAGGCAAACTTAGGACTTGATGGGCTCAATGGAGTCCAAAGAAACTCTTTCCTTAGACTAGATAAATTTAAGTTTGTAATTTTATTCCTGTCTCACGGAGCGTTACTTCTCTGAGTGAATAACTCAGACATTTTCAAAACTCTAATGGATGTGAGAATTGAATTCACACTGAGAGAATGAATCATGAGAAAGGGAGGCAGGGACACCGTGATCCAGGTTTGGGCTGTTACAGAGCGATACCGAGACATCCCGTGAGGACACGCTCCCCAGCGGTGAGTGTGCAGAGACACCCAGGGAAGCGATTGTTTAAAAGTCATGAAAACCCCTAAGTCCAGCTGCATTTTCTTGAATGTGGAGGGGCTTGGGTTTTTGACTCACAATGAGACAATGAGAATGAGCTGAGAATAATATCTGAAGCGTCACCTCTAGATGCTCTCCCATCTCGTTGCCTATCAGATATGCGTGGTGTATCTCAGACAGTGGCAAGATCTTCTCCGTGGCAAAGGACCGATGATGTTGCAGAGAATATTCCACTCCACAGTACAGACTGCCCTTGTTGTGTGTCCCAGCACACAACCAGCAGTGTCACAGATTCATGTCACTGGCCAACAGAGAGGACGCTCAGCAGCTGGGAATGCTCAGGGCCTCCAGAGTTCGGGAACCAGCACCAGGACTGGGCTGACAGGGTGTGGGGGCAGCTGTCCTTTCCATCTGCCTCTCAGGAGCTGCGTGGCTTCTCATCTTTACTTTTCCTTACACATCTGCTCTCATTTTTCTCTCAACCAGCTTTCTTTGTTTACTCACTTTGAATATGGCTCAATAATGCCACCAAGCTTGATTTTCCACCGTTACCTTTATCGGCTGTAGAGGTCATCGTCATCTGCCAATTGTGGCTGCAGCTGCATCTCTCAGTTCAGTGTTTTGAGAGATGTGCAAGCTTTTGAACTCATTGCCTAATCCAGGTCACCTGGTACCCTGTGGGTGTGGTAGGAGTGGGGTGAGCCTGGAAATGTGGGGATGCTTGTGGTGGGGACCCTATGGCATATAGGACTAGCTTCTGAGAGACCTCAGTGGGAAGCCAATAAGACAACACTGGTTGAAAGCAAAGGGGATGAAAGAACAGATTGGTTGAAAAATAAGCGAGAAATAGCTCATGACCCTGACCCTGACTGACTCCCACTCCTCCCTGTGCGATATGTGGCTCTCTAGACGTGACTCATTCACTGGAGAGCCTGTAAAACGTCCACAGAAATAAAGCATTGTGATTTCATTGTTCTTTTATGGAAGGGCCTTGGTTACATTAATTAATTAGCCAGTTAATTAACTCATCAACCTCCAAGTGTTCATTGGATGCTGACTATGTGCCAAGCACTCTGCTTTGTCCCCTTCCCCTCAACATACAGAGGCTGGTAGAGCTTGACAATGCTTACCCTGGGAACTAAGGCACGAGTCCTACTCTGGGTGGGAACGTCCCCTTCTCCCAGGCTCTGTCTAGGAGCTTTTCATATGTTATCTCGTCTAATCCCCCAGCAGCCACCAGGGGTGGTTATTATGTCTTTCCTGTTGTAGGGATTAATCCAAGGCTCAGAGAGGCAAGTAGTTTACTCAAGTCACACAACGAGTGAGTGGAGTGACCAGGAGTGTTGGGTGGTCTTTTGCAAAACTTGTGGTCTTTGTGCCACTTCAGACTGTCTCACTCAGAAGCACAGATTCTCCCCAGTCTTGATTCCTATGTCAGGAAGGACTCCCCAGCCCTTCACCGAGCCATGAGTGAGGGAGGCATGAAGGAGACACTTGGCTGAGACACACACTCTGTGGGGGCAGATCACTAACTCCCCGAGAGAAGTATAGCCCAGACGTGCCCATCTGAAAGCCAATTTTAAAAAATACTGCTCCATTCTAAAGAAAAATCTTTAATGTCTTTAATTTCATTTTATGAACTTTTAGTGGCTAGAAAGAAAAACATGGAAATAAGCCTGAAAAAAAAACCCCACAAATAATACCTTTTAAAAAATTAGAGAGTTTACAATGGTTAAAAAAAATCAAATAATTTATTTTAAACATTTAAAAAAAAATTCTTCAAGTTGATCAAAGATGGACATTTGGACATTATGGTAGATTTATTTTGTTCTTATAATGAAATGTAATAATCTTAAAGAAAATTACAACCTTCCTGATTTTCTCTCTGAATTTTTTTTCTAGTTCCAGTTTCCATTCATTTATTTAAAACTATTTTTCTATTCTCTCTCACTTATGAAGATACACAGGACTTAAAAATAATGTAAGCAGGGTTTTTTTTTTTTTTTTTTCTTAAAAAACTCTGAGGGTAAATTAGAATATGCAAAAGAATTTTATCACTGGTATTCTCCATTCAATGAATAAAATATATCCATAATGCTGCTTAATCCAAAAAAGTTATAAATGAATGGTCTTGAAGTTTCATTGTACCAACTGCAAAGGACGTAACGAGCTGCAGAGCGGCTCCGCACAGCCTGGGCGCCCCTGCAGCTCTACCAACACCCGGGCAGCGTGACAGCACAGGTGGTCGGTCACCCGTGGACACCAACGGGTCTCGTTGTTCCTCTCTGCTGCCAGACCCAGAGGACTTTTTAATGATAGAATTAGTGCCTGGATTTTAAAGAAAAGTTGGGAAATACAAGCTGAAAGAAGAAAGAAATGTCTGTGAGCAGGAGGTAAGGGGAAGCCTCAGCTTTTCCTCATGCCACTTCGAGGGCCCCAAGTCCCCATGGCCGCAGCACATCATGCTGGGAGAGCCGTGCCCGGCTGAGGCCTTTGTTCATGCTCCAGCCTGGCACAAAAAGGAGCCACCCCCTTCCTCGAACACAGAGGTCAGCCAGTTATGGCCAAGTCCTACTCCCCACCTGTGTTTGCATAATCCAGGTACCTTAGTTTTCAACCTTTAAATGGTTGAAAAAAATTAAAAGAGGAATATTTTATGAGCATAAAAATTATATGAAATTCATATTTGTGTGCCCTTGAATAAAGTTTGACTGAAACACAGCTGCGCTCGGTCTTTTAGGTAGTGTCTGTGGCTGCTTTTGTGCTGCCATGGCAGAGCTGGGCACTCTCAGCGGAGGGTCTTGTCTTAGGATGTGTCAAGAAAATGGACACACTCAGGTAAAAAGCCCCTTCCATTGTCCCCTCCAGACCTCCTGGTCTACCCACACCTGTGCCCATTCTTCCCTGTCTTCTCTCCTGTTACCACGGATGAAGTGACCCTGCCCCCGAAGGTCAAATCTTCCTTCTGTGATGTGGCCCCTCTTGCTTTTCTGTAACCTCTCTTTCATATCTTCTCTTATCTTCTCTCTTTCCTCTGCCATCTCATCTCTTTTGTCTTTTTCTACTAGACCATTCTTACTAGTACTTTAAAGTCATTCCCTGAGGGCTGGCTGGTTAGTTCAGTTGGTTAGAGCATGGAGTTACAATGCCAAGGTCACCGGTTTGGATCCCCATACCAGCCAGCTGCCAAAAAAATATAGTCATTCCCTAAAGTCGTCATTCCGTGTCCAGCTGGTGCCAACCCTGCTCTGCTGCAGTTCTCTGCTCCCCTCCCAGGGGCACTCACAGTGCCACCTGTGGTCACAGAAGCCCCCCAATCTCACCTCCCATGCTCATCAGCCCTCTGAGCCTGGTCTTGTAAGGGTCACCTTGTTGCAAAAACCAGAGGTGACTTCTCTTTACCAATTCTCAAACTTCCAGGGACATTTGATACAGTTGAAGATTTCCTTGGTTTTGACACTATTTTCTTCTCTTGGTGCTGGCACACCAAGCTCCCTGGCTTTCCTCCTAATGCACTGGCTGTTTCTCCCTGTCTCTTCCTCCTGAGCCCAGTCTCTAGCTCTGTCTTGGGATGTCTTTCCTCTCTTCGTGGTCTTGCCACATTATTCCATCCAGTCCCTTGCTTCAAAAACCGTCAACATGCAAATAACCTCCAAGATATTTGCAGCCTTGACACCTTCCTGAGATCCAGTCTCTGTACCTACTTGACTACTTGACATCCTGATTGCGACATCTAATTGGCATACCGAATGTAGAATGGCCCAAGTGGAACTCTCAGTTTTTTTTCCACCACAAACCTGTTTCTCCACCAGTCTTTCTCAGCTCAGTAAATGGAACTACAATGGATTTGGTTGTTGAGGCCAAAAATCTAGGAGTCATATGACATTCTGCTTTTTTGATTCAGTATTCCCACCCTTCTCCTACCCCAAATCTGGTTCATCAGCATGCCAGCTCCACCCCCAAAACATGTCTGGAATCCATGGCCTCTTTCAGTCTCCACGGTGGCCCCCTTTGCCCATGCCCCACTCCCGCACCTGGGGCCCTGCAGTGACCACTAGGTGGCCCCTCTCTTATCACCCGGCACCCTCCCCAGCAGCGTGATCTGCCCTTCCCTCCAGACTCACCGCCACCACCCTTGCCCCCACTCACGACTCTCCAACCTGTGCCTGCTCCTTGACCACGCTGAGCCCACTCCTATCTTGGGCCTTTCACTGGGGCTTGTCACTGCTTAGGTCTCCACCGAGAGCTCCTTCCTTAAGACTCAAATAAAGCAGACCCTCTGGTCCCTCTACCTCATAACCCTTTGTAAACCTTCTTAGGACCTTTACTCTATAAATACGAGTTTATCTTCTTATTCAGCTCTTCCTCTGTGCTCTTCCTCCTCTGCAACGTAAGCTCCATGAAAACAGGAGCTTCTCGTGTTCTCCTGGCTCCCAGGGTTGTGCTTGTTCTTAGTCTGTTTAATATTAATATTTAGTCTACTCTAAATATTGATTCATTTTAGTCCCTAGACTATAATGTTCTTTCTTTTTCTGTGCAAATTGTTTCCGTATTTGTAATCATACATTCGTTTTGCGTACTGCTTTTTTTCACTCGACATAAATAGGAATTTTTTACATGTTATTTAACCATATTCATAACCATCTTTCTAATGATTGTGTAATACTACATTCTGTGATTGTTTCCTTTGGTTTATCTCCTGTAGTTGGACATTGAGGTCGCTTCTAATTACTCACAGTTACAAGTGACGTGCTCAGTGTCCCTCTGTGCTGACCTGGTTGTGAGTCAGTGGGGACCCGCGATGCCGTAGCATCCCTTAGAGTGCTGGGCACCTGGTCTGGCTTGAGCGGGAGAATAAGCCCAAGTCTGAAGTGCAATTAGCATTTGATTAGAGACATGAGGATAAGCAGGTGATTAGCCCATTTAACAGCTGTTGAATGGTGTTAAAGACACACTGACAGCTTGAGCTTCAAATGAGAGGTTTATCAACAAATGAGTAAGAAAAAAAAATAAAGCAAAGAACTATTGGTTTTTTATTTTATTTTTTTATTCTGGTAAAACATATAAGATTTCCATCTTAAGCATTTTTAAATGTACAATTGCATGGAATTAATTACATTCACAATGCTGTGTAGCCACACTATCTATTTCCAAAACTTTTCCATCATCTGAACATAGACTGTTCTCATTAAGCAATAACTTATTATTCCTTCCCCACTGTTTCCAGTAACCTCTAATTTACTTCTGTCTCTGAAAAATTTTTTTCTTTTCCTTTTTTCTTAATTGACCCGTGATAGTTGTATATATTTATGGAGTACACTGTGATATTTGTGTACATTTATACAGAGTGCGATAATTATACCAGGGTGTTTAGCACATCCATCCCCTCAAACATTTGCCACCTCTTTGTGTTGGGAACATTCAACACCCTCTCAACTAGCTACTTGAAGTTATGCAGTAATTTGTCATTGACTATAGAACTATTGGTTTTTCAAATAAATGAAAGTCGGATTTCAAAAATGAAGTCCTTTCAAAGTGCTTTAAACCGAACCAGACTAAATTGGTTCCAATTCCTAAATCAAGTTGCTTGTTTAATAAGCAAATAGCACAAATAATCACATTTCATACTTCCTGCCTTTTGTCTGAATAGCTCAGAGTGATTTATAGATATTCTTACAATACCCCTTTAGTTGGTCAAGAAGCACTTACAGTAATGAATCAGTGTCTGCATTTTGCCCACGGGGAAGCTAAGTTATACAACTGTCCACAGGCTTGAATGGGGTCACATTCAGAAGTAGAACAGATGAAATTAGAACTCACAGCTCCAGTCTTAAAGCATCAGCATCTAAAATAACACTTTTTTTTTTCTTGGTGAAATCTGTATTAAGGCTTTTAGAGATAGGAACAGGTAAGAACATTTTTATTGTACATGAAGTTTATCCTGACAGTTTTCCTTTAATTACGTGTTTCGGATTGAGCTGTGGGCACCCTTGCAGTCTGAGTTGGCAGGGGCCTGACGCGACGTATTATTGCTATGATTGCTTTGTTTTTATGTAAGATTATGCTTCTTGACTTCTTTGCCTTAAATTTTGGGATCGTGGATTTGGGGTCGAAACATGTAAAGCTGCCACAGATTACCGCATTATAACTAGTGGTCTAAGTTTTCCAGAAGTTCTACAAAACTCAGCAAAACTTTCCCTGAGCCAGCCTTCTTTGTGAAAAAGCAGCAATATGTTCTTCACAAAAGTATGCAGAGAAAAGTGTGACTTTGACAAAGGCGAATGTCATGTGCATGCCCGTGGGCATGTGCGTTTGGGCACTACAAACACAAAGAACCAAGCGGATACAGACAGTGTCTCTGCTCTCCTGGGCTTTGTCCTACACTCAGACTTTCTCAGTGGGACACTCAGAAACAAATGTTATTCACATGCACACAATAAAGATCTTTTTCTTGTCAAAGAAATAAAGATCATTCTCCTTTAGAAAGCCGATGTTTTTAATTATTAGTGAAAAAGTAGAAGTAGATGCCTCACAAAAGGCTGTAGTGAATTCTCTTCTCTTTACCAATCAAGTGACTTACGCTAGTGTTTGGATCTGAGGCAAGATTAGTAAATTTACCTGTCTGTGATTAGATTGACTTGCCTCTGGGGTATGATTTGCATTTATGCAAATCAGCCCCTTACATTTTTTTTTCATGATCAGCAGAATAGTCCAAGGGTTAGATCATGCTAAATGGTAATCTGGCATTTACGTGCTTTAAAGAGAGTGCTCATATGTTGTATTTTTCCGGACTTGATGGTAATGAAGAGGAGGGTTAGGATAGGATTGGGTTAACTGAGACAGATTTACTGCATGTTTGCCCCAAATATTGTGTGGGACAGACTTATACAAAAATTTATTCATTGTTTCTATGAAAATCAAATTTAACTGGGCATCTGTAATTTTTATTGCTAAGTCATGTTAGCGAGGCAGGTTGGTGCTGGGAATTCCCTAGTCGACAGGCATCTCGAGAGTTTTCCCAGCATGCTCTGCAGGAGTAGACGGTTCCATCGGGTTTGGTCTGGACTTTGAGATCAGCTGATCCCATGGTGCTCTGCTCTCTTCCTGTGAAGAAGATGCAGGTAATAACAATTCCTACAGATCCCGTTGATCCTCCATTAATATATAATATTAATGAAAGTTATCGCTGGAAATTAACCCTGGTGGCCACCCTTGTTATCTTAACTATGAATGCACGCCTCAGGCCATTAAAACAAGGCATGGTGGGAGGAGTGGGGGGGTGGGGTGCGGGGAACCTTTGCTCTCCTGTCAGCTGTTCTGGAATGGCTCTTTCAGCAAGGAAGACACGTGGCATTGCTGAGTGAAGATTTATGCCCTGAATGACGCTTTTGCTCATCGGAAGCTTTTCAATGTGTTTCCTCCATGGGTGTCTGGGGCTTTTGTTTTCATGATCAGCTGTGCTTTGCACGGGAGCTGGAAAGCTAACTCCCCCAAAGTGAACTTCCTCTCCTTCTATGAACTGACCCCTGGTGGTTGCTATAGCAACTGCAAAGAGAGGCTCATGAGCTGTGTAAACAAGCCCAATTCCCAGTGCTGGGGCACGCAAGCCCTCCGGAGAAAGGGAGAAAGGGGAAGGTGAGCTGCCTCAAAAGCAGCTCTTGGGGAGAGTTGGAAACACTGCAGAGCAGCCCCTCTCTCCTCCCCTCCCCTCTCACGTCTTGAATTCCCACCAGCCCAGGGGCCCAGATAAAGGATGTGGGAAGGTAGCATGCAGGGGCCTGCCTTTGATGCTGATGTGGTGAACGCTGGATGACTGAAAACAAAATCTAAACACTTACCCAGAGCCCTAGGCTAGAAATGTGCCAACCTGACCCTGAAAAACAAATAACCGGTGTCGCTGCACACCTGCTCCAGGCCCGAGATGTTGCCGTGCTAGGGGAATGGTCGTATGGCCCTCAGCCTGTCCTCGCTTTAATGCTTCAGGCAGAACCGGAAGCAGAAGCCTCAAGATTTCTGACACCCACACTGCTTGCATTAATACCTTTTCCTTTTTTGGAAGGAAGGAAGGTTGCAGAAAGGCACACAGTACCTAAGGGTTTTATGATTAAGAAGCTAAACACACACACATGCACACACTATTTTTCCTCTCCAGGAACTTGGCCGAGACTTGCAGGAAACTTTCTGCACATAATAGCGAAGCTTCCAGTATTATTTTCAGTTTTCTTTGGTTAACTCTTTCCCACCCTTATCCAGGTTGCTTTAAAGAAAAGTTTTTGTACATTGAAAATAAACTGTAAGATGCACGTCACACCACATCTTCTCTGTGAGCCTCCTGAAAAGATGACCCAAGGAGCTGGGGAGACGGGTGGGAAGCCGGTATCGTTTCAGTCTTCGTTACTGCCAGCACAGGCTCTCTTTCCATTCTCCGAAAAACCAGTGTTTTCTCCACCACTCTGATAGGAAATGTAGGATAATGAACTATCTTTACTTTTATAGTAATCATTTCATGATACTCATAACTTTTTAAAGTGTTTACACATCTATTATTTTATTAGAGCCTTACAGCAACCCCCAAAATCATATAGGGCAAATCATACAAGTATCTGTAGTTCTTCAGATGAGGAAACTGACATAAGGGAGGTTAGACAACGCTGCTACAGGGAAATTATGGGTTTAAAACTCGAGGTATAAAAGGAATGAAAAAGGTATGAGTTACTATTATTTCCAAGATATCAAATCCCCTGTTTTTATGTGACTCTAGATAGCAAATGACATTTCTATAAGCAGTATTTTACACACAAACTATAAAGCCTTGTATTTACAGAGCATTTTCTTCCAATACATTTAAATATCTTCTACCCAGGATTATTCTTATATTATATATTTCATAATAGGTGACCACATTCTATTTTTGAGTTTTAAATTTTTAGTTCTTGCTTGGTCTCCATTTTGTTATGTGGCATTAAAATATTGCTGTCATTTTCCTTTCAAACCACATGAACAGCCCAAGGCTGTTACACATTAGATTTACTCCTCCTAGTTAGAAATTAGCAATGACAGCCCCTATGACAGTTCTTGCTTTTTCCGGAAAATCCCTTTTCCTCCTCCTTCTTCTCCTTCCCCCTTCCCCTTTGAAAAGAAATCAGGGGCCATAGCACAGTCTTCTGTGACTGCAAAGCTCAGCCCCTCCCTGGTGGGCGGGCCATGCCACTGTGAGATTTTTAGTGAGATAAAAGGAAAGAAATCTGGACTAGCAATGCTGTTTCCTCAGGGAAAATGGAAAGATTTATGAAAAGTAACACCACTTTGGAGCCCACCCTTTTCTTGTAACTGTTCAATGGTGGAAAGAGATGACAGCCTTCTACTAAGTGTAGCCGGACTCCCAGGGATCTGTGCGTGGCAGCCTCCGTGGGTGGGGTGGCTCGCAGAGTCAAGGAATGCATCCATTTCAGTGGAACAAACTGGCGGCCTCCACCCCTAAGACCAAACGACTAGATTCTGATGGCCTCCAGTCCCTCCCCTGGAAGAGGATTACTCTGTCATCAGCGGATATCGATAGCATTGACGTTTCTATGGAGATCACATCTGCTATTCCCCAGCCCTAAGCATTCTTCCCTCACATGGTGCAAACTTTTACTAGTCAAGTTTATAGACACAGATGCCTCCTTCCCCAGGTGCAGGGTACAAGAGAGCTCTGAACCAAGACCTTGCCCTCCAACCCCCCAAATCAGAGGAGCCAGCCCACTCCACGGAGGCAAGGAGGCCCCTGCATCTTTGGGGCTTCCAGAGTGCAGGGGGGAATGACTTCTGACTTCTCCTTTGAGATGAAAACTCTGGTTTAAGTTCTTACAGCAGAGAGAGAAAGAGATCAGCTGTGAATATAGGGACCAAATTTAGAGATGGTTAATTAGAACTGCATTTTCCACATTTTACATATCAGGGTTCCTTTCACTGTCAAACATTCCTGTGTGATAGCAGCTGTACCTTTATTCACTCTAGACTAGAGCTGCCCAATAGAAATAAAATATGAGCCATATATGTAACTTTAAATTTTCTAGTAGCCACATTTTAAAAAGCAAAGGGAAACAGGTGATTCTCTGTAGAAGATATAGAGATAGCCAATGAGCACATGGAAAGATGGTCAACATCACTAGTCATTAGTGAAATGCAAAGCAAAACCGCAATGAGTTACCTCATGCCCATTAGGATGGCTACTATAATAAAAGTAAAATTCCAGAAAATAACAAGTGTTGGCAAGTATGGAAGGAACTGGAACCCTTGCACATTGCTGGTGGGAAAGTAAAATGCTGTAGCTGCTGTGGAAATCAGAATGATGGTTCCTGAAAATATTAAATATAGAATTACCATATGATCCAGAAATTCTCTTTCTGGATATATACCCCAAAAGAATTGAAATCAGGGACTTGGACGAGTATTTTTACATCCATGTTCATAGATTATTCCCAATGGCCAAAAGATGGGAGCAACCCAAGTGTCCAACAACAGAAGAATGGAAAAACAAAATGTGGTGTATACATACAATGGCATATTTATTTATTCAGCCTTAAAAAGAAAGGAAATTCTGACACGTGGTATAACTTGGAAGAACCCTGAGGACATTATGCTAAGTGAAATAAGCTAGTCACAAAAGGAGAAATACTTTATGATTCCACTTACATAAGGTACCTAGACTTGGCATATTTATAGTGACAGAAAGCAGAATTGGGTTGCCAGGGACTGGGAGAATGGGGAATTGGTGTTTAGTAGGTGCAGAGTTTCAGTTTGGGAAGATAAAAAAGTTCTGGAGATGCACGGTGGTGATGGCTGCACACGATGTGAATGGATTTAATGCCACTGAACTCTACGCTTGAAAGTGGTTTGTATGATAAATTTTGTCGTGTGTGTTTTACCAGAATAATAATGAAAAATAAAGGTGAGGTTAAGTTTAATAGTATATCACAGTTAACCCAATAGAGCTAGAATTTTGTCAGTTCAACATGTAATCAATACAAAGTTATTAATGGGATAGTTTTCATTCTTCACACTAAGTCTTTGAAACTCAGTGCGTATTTATACTTTCAGCCCACAGACATGGCCACATGTCAAGTGCTCAATAGCTGCACGTGGCTAGAGGCTGCCATACTGGATGTGTTTTAGACAATGCTCGGTGGGAATGTGGCTTCAACGTCTCCTTACCATTGCTCCTTCACCTCCAGGTTCCTGCAGTCCATGAGCTGAGATCTTGATGACTCTCTGTGAGATAGGAAAAATCAAACTGTTTTTCTCTGTACTCTCTGGTAATAAATCAGATAATTAGTCTCTGATTAATAAGTCAGTGTCTTCCCTCCCCTCTTTGCCTTCTTTCCTTCCTTCCTTCTTTCCTTCTTCTCTATACTCTCACTCACAACACAGAATACTTCTGTGACCAGATGTATGGGTTTTCCCCACATTAACCAATTCTCTGACAAGAGGTGGGTGTATCTACCTGGAGATATATCCCACAGGCTAAGGGCTTAGTAACACAAGACTGCCTCCCACTTCACATGCCAGTCGTAAGTCATAGGTTCCCACGTTACCCACGACTTCCATCCGACTTGGCAACAAATCTGAGGCTTTTACAACCCCCTTCTTGAGTTTGATCATTTGCTAGAATAGCTCACATAACCCAGGGAAACCCATTTATTATAAAAGAATACAACTCAGAACAGCCAGCTGGAAGAGGTACATAAGGCAAGGTATGGAGAATGGGGTGTGGGGCTTCCAGGAGCTCTTGGGACACCCTCCTGGCACCTGAATGTGTTCTTGTTCACCAGCCTGGAAGTGCCTGAACCTGGTAGCTTAGGGATGTTTATGGAGGCTTCACATAGGCATGACCAGTTATCAACTCAATCTCCAGCCTCTCCTCCTCCCTGAGGATGGGGAAAAGGATGAAAGTTCCAAGCTTCTAATCATGGCTTGGTCTTCCTGGTCACCAGCCCCCATCCAGGAGCCCATCAACAGTCACCTCCTATGAAAAAAAGATGCTCCTATTGCTCAGAAAATCCCAAGGGATTTAGTAGCTCTATGCCAGAAACCGGATCAAAGACCAAGTATTAGAACAAAAGATAGTCCACGCACCCCTATTGCTCAGGAAATTACAAGGGTTTTAGGAGCTCTGTGCTAGGAACTGGGACAAAGATCAAAATATATATTCCTTATTATAAATCACAATACCACACCATCACCCAGCCTGTGTGGAGTCTGCAGCAAGGCAACTGCCCTCCACAGCTGACAGCCATAACCCAGGGTCGGGGACAGTCAGGTGTTGGCCTGGACTGAGCTGGCTCCTGAGCAGTTACCCTCAGGTATGGTTTACTAGCTAAGGTAAGATTCAGAAGACATCTTGTAAGGTTTTACTATGGCTGAGCAAAAAATTAAAGTCCTTAAGAATTTGCAATATAGAAGGCAAGGGGTTTGATTTGGGGATAAATACAACTTCATGGGGAATGTCCCAGGCAATCTGGCATCCTTATCACTAGGGGAGAAAGACTCCCTAGTATGATCCCTCTTGGACAGCTTAGTTATTCATAAATCAGTTTCTTCCCTTCTCCTCCCATCCCTCCTTCCCTTCCTTCCTTCCTTCCTTTCTTCAAAGAGTAGTTTTGTGGGCCTCTCTGTAAGGCTGGCTACCTCTTCTGAAGTCTGGTAGGAGCTGCCCTGCACCCCCACTAGCCCCTGCTCTCCAGAATGTCTGCTGCATGTGCTAAGTAGGCAGAGACCTGGGCAGTCCTCCTGGCAAATCACAGCAGAGGACTGAAGCCGTCCCCCATAATCAGCTGGCAGTTTCTGGAAGAGTGCTTGCTTGGAATGCTTAGCATCCTCGCAGACCTCTGACTCTCTGCTGGGGGTGCAGAGGATCTACATTGCAGTTTAATCCACTACTGTGAATTCTTGTGCTTCCAGAAATGACTTTCTCACCTGCAAGGGACTCCATCTTGTCAGCTGTCCAGAGAAGATGAAACAGAGCGCTGCCCCATGGCCGGTTAGGGAGATTCCCATTTTTTATGGTTGTCAATTCTTAGGATGGCAAGCACTGAATTTAATTAAAAGTAGGTTTTCTCAAACACAACCCCGCCCACCGGCCCAGCAAACACATATGCAAAACGAATGTAAGGTGTCAGCAGGGGCAAGACTGGGCTTCGTGCAGCCACCATCTATGTGGAGTGCATGTGCTGTGCAGTGTGTGTGCTGTGGAGTGCACGTGTGCTGTGGAGTGCTTGTGCTGTGGAACGTGCGCGTGCTGTGGGGCGCGCGTGCTGTGGAGTGCACGTGTGCTGTGGGGCGCGTGTGCTGTGGGGCGCGCGTGTGCTGTGGGGCACGCGCGTGCTGTGGGGCGCGTGTGCTGTAGGGCGCGTGTGCTGTGGAGTGCACTTGTGCTGTGGAGTGCATGTGTGCTGTGGAGCGCTTGTGCTGTGGAGTGTGTGTGCTGTGGAGTATGCATGTTTGTAAACAAAGAGGGTGTAGGGTACATAGACAAGTGGCCTTTTTTCAGTTTCTGTTCTATTGTCGAGTTTTACCACCTCAGGGTCAATGTCCTCAGAGTCAAGGGAGCAAGCTGTCACCAGCAAGTCACAACCATGTTCATCTCCGAGTGGTAGCTATTGGAGGTGGCTCCGTAGGCACAGATGCAAGGCAGGAACGAGTTGCCAGGAGGAGAAGGGGTGTAGCTGCTTGCACATCTATCTGCCTCTCCTGAAGCATGGCCATTCTGTAACCCACAGGCTGCTGGCTCATGGGAATTGCAAAATGCATTGTGTTTGGTGGGCCTTAGGCTCCCGTCCCTGCATGCTCACGCCCTGCTGCAGAAGGAGTAGTGTGGCTGGTGGGTGTTACTCTCATATTTAAAAACAGGTTTGTTTGGCTGCATGGGTTCCAAGAAGACCCCTTGAGTATTTTGATGCCAGAGTTTGGTAAAATCAGTGACCACGTAGCTGGAGGAGCACCGAGGCCCCTACTCTGTGCAGGGCAAAGTTCCCCCTCCCAGGCCCAGCTCTGGGAACCGGGCTTCGTGCAGCGTCCAGACGCTTGGCTGGGACATGGAGTCACCGACAGCGCACTGCCAGGCCTTCTTCCTCCTTGGAGGGCCATGACGTCTATGGGGATGGGCCGGCTCTTCTGTCTGCCCGTTTACTCCCTGCCCAGGCCCCACTTTCTCAACACTGGGGGCTGCAGTCAGCATTTACAGCTGACAGTCTAAGGCTAACGAGGATAATGGCCTCACCAGGCTGCTTTTGTTCCCCTGTGGGATTAACGTCCCATGAGTAAACATTCCACAAAGCCTGTATTCATAGAGACACTTGCGTGTGGAACTGGAGCCTGTGGTGCCTGTGGACAGCCAGGGACAAGGGAGTGTGGTGGGTGGTGGGCTCCGGAGGAGAGGAGAGGCAAGGGGGCGATGTGCTCGAGGTCTTTGCAGCTGCTGCACTTGTACAGTGACGAGTCAGCCTTTGTGGGTAGCACTTGAGACCAGGTAGAACAGGGGACCAATGTCAGTCCAACAGTGGAGCCTGAACTTCAGGGAACTTGCCATGGTGGCCTGCGCACAGCATAGGGAACTCGTGAAGATAAGCTACGCTCATGAACCGGGCTGTGCAGCGGAGAACTGCAGCTGCGCTTGTTCGATGTTGCCTTTGCCCAGGTGCTTGCGGCCCTTCAGATCCCTGCTGGGAGCTGCCCTGTGCTTGGCGGATGATCACTTTTTTTTTTTTTTTTTAAAAGAAAACAATCTGAAATAGATACAGCAAAATGTTAAAGCTGATTGGTAGGTACTTGGACCTCTGCTCTATTATTTCTGCACTTTTCTATTCTATGTATTTAAATAATGTTGTAATGAGGGCTGGCCAGTTAGCTCAGTTGGTTAGTTATGCTGGTTATGCTGATAACACCAAGGTCAAGGGTTCCATCCCTGTACTGGCCAGCCACCACAAACAAACAAACAAACAAAATTTTGTACTGAAGAAAAAGCCATTTGAGAAGAAGGAACTAGATATTCCTTATTTTATCCAGCAGAAGCAGTTTTGGGAGGCCCATCTCACCAGTGCATTAGCAACATCAGCATTGGTGTTCTCTTCCCACCTTCTTTGTGAAGGTTCCAGGCAGGGCCGGGAATGAGGGATTCCTTGACGGTGGGGGGTTTGCACCTGCCTTCCCCTGCATCACCCCCTCATCCCATCCCGCACCTCTGCAGGGTAGCGGCACAATCCTGGCTTTGGCGTGCCAAGAGATCCTGGCTCTGGCCTCATGCGTCCTCACAGCCCAGCTAATTCCAAGTGGCACTGTGGAGGGAGGCACCACACTGCCTCTGTTTGTCTCCACTGTAAACATCCAGCATGAATCATCGGGAAGTCAGTAGTCATTTCTTCCCCCCTCCTTCTGCAAAGACCAGGGAACTGCTGCATTGCAGGGGGTGCCGCCCGAAGCCGCAGAGGGAAGATAAGTAACCTGGAGGAAAAACTAGAACTGAAAAGCTCCAGCTGGGATTTCAGGCTCCTGGCTGGTGAAGTGAACCATTCTGTTCTGGGAAGGGCTTGGCATATTTATCTGTAGGGACCTCTCGTGGAGCCCTGATGCTTTGGTGGCTTCTTTGGGCAGTGTGACCTCCCTCTGGTCAGACCAGCAGAATTGCACTCCAGCTTCCGTCCTTGCCAAAGTCCCTGCAGGCCGCTCCCAGGAAAGGGGTCGACAGTTCAGACATTCAGAGAAGGTGGCTGGTGGCTTGGGAACTGGTGGGACTGGTTTCCAATGCTGGCAGGCACTGGGACATGCCACGGAGCACCTGGTTGGGAGAAGCACGTGGGGTGGGCGGAGGCAGAGTTTATAAGAGACTGAAATGCTTCTGGAATCCCCAGCTCTGTTTCTGTCAGTCTCCCTGGACGTTTTGCTTCCAGGGTATGATCTTGTCATGTGGAGACCTCTTTGCTGAACCATCTGTGAATAAATTGCTCCAGGACTAAAATGCAAGTGCCTGGGTTCCCCTTAGAGAGCTCCCCTGGACCTGATTTCATTCTAAACCAGATGTTATAGACTTAAAAAAGTTAAGACCCCCAAACATTTTCAAACTGCTGAGTGTGGCTTCGATAAAAAAAAAAAAAAAAAAAAAGTGTTCCTTTTATGGAGTAATTGCGTTTTTGTTGCTGAATTATGTATTTTTGAAGTCAAGACCTGAAGTACAGTCACGACATCATCATGCATAAGATGTTTTCTTTGAGTGCGGCTGCTGCAGACCTTGGAAGCTGACGTCGTCATTTAGAAGGTCCACACATTGAATAGTTCTGCCGTGGTGTTTGAGGATTTGCTCTGTTTGCTTCCCATGTTTTTGAGGAGAGGCAAGGATCATTGGCCTGGACTATTTATCAGTGGTTTCTGAAGACAGGGAAATATTTATTTTATGAGAACATTGTACCACCTTAATTTTCAAGGGATAAAAAGAAAAGTAGCTGCCGTGAAATATGATAGTATTGGATTCTCGTGAAACACATTAATGTTTGTGACAGAATTTCTTCTACATCAAAACACCTTAGAAATAACTTTCCAGTGGTCCAATCTTTCATGAAGTCTCCATATCATGTTTTTTCAGAGCCCTGGGAGGGGCCAATGCAGCCGCTGGCGCATGGAGGGACCCCACACTCTGCATTTCCTTCCTGCGCAGAGCTCAGAAGACCTGCTGCGCGGGGCATTGTTCTCTCCTTCCTCACCCAGAGGAAAGTCCCTGCGGCCCATTTTCTGAGCAGTGCTTTTCCACTCTTTCGTAACTATTGTGACCTTGAGATGCAGAGAGCGAAGGCTTTGGCAGGATGCACTTCATGTGGAGCCAGAGCAGCTGGTTATCTGTGCCCTGGTACCCCCAGCCTGTGGCTGTGGCTGCGCTGTGTCCTTCTGCGGCTGGCACCTGACCCAGCACCTGCAGGACTATGGAGGCTTAGAATTTTGGGTCAGCAAAGACCATGTGCTTGGAAAAGGGCTGTGTGTGTGTGTGTGTGTGTGTGTGTATGCATGTTAGAAAAAGGCATGGAGGTAGAGACAGAGGGAAGAGACAGACCAAGAGAATCTGCTTTTAAAGTAGATTCAAGTTATTTTTTCTAGGACTGTACCTAATAGCTTTGATGTTCACCAGAATCAGTTATAAAAACTGTTCTCTCTATGCGAGAAAGTTCATTCTTCGATGAAGACATGGATGCCAGCAGAGGAATACTGGGAAACAGAAGGAGGACCCGGTGTGTCCAAGAGGAGGATGGCAGGTGTGAGGAGGGCACAGGAACAAGGGTGCATGCAGGGGACACGGGGCGGGAGGACTGGGGTCACCCTCGGGGGCCACGCGCACTGCCCCTTTCTCTGCAGCCGTGTTCTTCTCTGCCTCTTCACCCTGGTTTGCATGGCAGATGCTCTGCCAAATCTTCCTTCATCAGTGCAATGAAGGGGAAATCTGATTTGCCACTAATTGGTCTTACTGTAGGCAATTGGGGTTGAGCTGGCATGAGGGAACTATCAGGCGCTGTGTTTTTCAGTGTTTTTCATCATAGTCCTGGGAAATTCTTGCAGAATTCAAATGCTTTTGAATCAGAATATTGATTTACAATACCAATATTTTAAATCAGGATATTGGCTACCACCTGGAAATAGCCAGTGTATGCAGTGCCATTATATACATATAATATATATAATATACATTTGTATATGTATTTATGTATACAAGGGTACTTCGGAAAGTTCATGGAAAGATTTGTATTATCTTTTAATTTCATTTTCCATGAACTTTTTAGAGTACCCTCATATACATTTATTTGTATACCATTTATGCTAGGGTGTATATATAGCATGTAGTGCATAGTGTATGTATTTGTTTGTATACATGTCCAGGTAGACAAGGGCATTTAATAATAAGTGTGCAGAGTGTTTTCCCTTTAGTTTTCCAAATTGCCTAATCTTTAATTTCTGTCTGTAATCAATTATTCACAGATGATGAGGCTGGAACAATTGTTCCTAGGTCTTCTAGTTCCTTCCTGGGAAGGAATTTTCCATCTGCATCAGGCTCCTGAGTGCTCTAAATCATCACCTCTTTGACACTTGCTGTGCCACTTTTCAAATCTTAGACCCTGGACTTAGAAGCAGATGTGTCTATTCCACTGCCTGATCCATTCAACCATTTCATCCTTCATTCAGTATTCAGCGAACATGTATTGATTGCTTGCTATCTGGAAAGCCCCGCGGACCCCACAGATAGTATGGTGTGTGTATGTGCATGTGTCTGTGTGTTTCTGTGTATGTGTCAGACACCCAGGAGCTTACAGCTTACGTGCTTACACACAGACATTCACGAACATACCAACACATACCATGTAAGTGCTTGTTTCTCCTCTGCTGTTCTCAGGCCCCACAAATAATTCCTCAAATCATTTTCACTTGCAAGCTGGAGCCAGCCACCTGCTTTCATTACAGCAACTGCCATTTATGTTTCCATTTCTAGCACCCAGTGACCTCGAAGAGAGCTGCTGAGGAGAAGCAGATACAGACGTGCCGTCCTTATCTGCTAGCAGCCTCTGCACAACCAGAAGAGGGGTCTCTGCAGGGGCAGTGGCACAAAACGAGGAGAGCGATGATGTGGGGCTGGGAAGGTGCTCAGGACACAATATCACCCCAATTTTTCTACAGACAAATGCAGTCCCTCTGCCCTCTGCCTGGGATTCCTTGCAGATACTTCAAGAGGAGGGCATATTTTCTAGGGCAAGCCATGTTCTGCATTCTCCTGCTTCTGCAGCAGCTCTATGTCTGAGATCTGCTATTCTGCACTCTCAGGGCTGGGTCTTACTTTGTGAGCTGGTCTCTTCATGACTCCCAGCCCCCAGCAGGCCAATTCCTGTGATACCAGGTTGCTGTGCAGACCCTCTTGCAGGGGGACACACTGTGATGGGAGCGACATAGGGAATGACGTGGCAGAGCAGACCAGGCCCCTCTAGCTCTGTCCCTGATGGTTGAGTGGAGCAGATGGTCCTCATTCTGCTCTGGGAAGGGGAAGCCTTACTCCAGGCCCTGGGCAAACATGTGGGTAGGTCCTCAGTGGTCCAACCTGGATGAGGAAGGGCCTCATCTGCCTGGAGGATCGGATGCAGGAATGTCCTTTATATAAGGGCCAGTGTTTACAGCTGCTGAGGAGGATTGCAGTGAAGAAAACCAGAACTCCTCCTGAGCCCTGCTCTGGGTGGGTCTCCAGGTGTGCCTCTATGCCTCACTGCTGCCTACTCTGCAATCCCCAGGAGCAGATGCAACAGGTTCTGTCTACGCTGAGGTTCCTGGTGCCAGCAGAGGTCAAGGAGGAAACAAATGACCCTTTGTGGCTTTGCAGCCATTAGCCTCTCTGGGATAGATTCTCTGTAGTGTGTCCTATGCAGTCTGTGTTTGCAGACATCCTTCCTTCCACTCCTCACGGTCTGCAGTCTGTGCCTTTGGGACTCACTATCCAAGTGGTCTCTCTTGGACTTTCATTTTCAACTTGCCCTATGGCTCTGCTGCACCACGGCTCTAACAAGACCTAGCTTGTTGCCGCCTGCCTTCTAGCTGTGGTCACGCATCCCCCAGGCCCATGTCTATGGGTGTGGAGCAATATCAGGTATATGTATCTCAACCAGTGGTAGCCAACCTGACCAGGAGTAGGAAATGGAAATGATGTATGTGTGAACAAAGGGGTCAAGGTCACAGCCTTCACATAGCTCACACACCACTCAGCCACATCCAGTGCTCATAATTCATTTTTTCCCTATGGATGGATGTGATTTGAGAGAAAAGACACTGCCCAGAAGAACAGAAGAATACAGACCAAGTTTATAAGGGTTTCTACTATCTGATTTGGATCTCCTGGTATATTTTGTTGTTTTAGAGATAGACCAGCCACCGGCCATCATACTGTTCCCTGCCCCCCCCCACTTTTTTTTCCTGTGCCCTGCTGGTCTCCATGGTTTTCCAGGATTTCCAGGGCTATAAAAGTATATTCCAAACAGTGCAGCCCATTCGGTCTATTCTGGCAGTTCACTGGCAATATATTATTTCCCTCTAAATATTTTATCCACATATCTATACCCCCTCCCCACTATATTTCATTGAATCTGATACACATTCTTCCTTATTGTAACATTTCTGAAATTGGAATACAGTCATGTGCTGCATAATGATGTTTCAGTTCAT
This sequence comes from Cynocephalus volans, assembly GCF_027409185.1. Classification (NCBI taxonomy): domain Eukaryota; kingdom Metazoa; phylum Chordata; class Mammalia; order Dermoptera; family Cynocephalidae; genus Cynocephalus; species Cynocephalus volans. The sequence continues at coordinate 15,065,866 of NC_084464.1, forward strand.
GATGGACCACGTAGACGACCTGGTCCCATAAGATTATAATGGAGCTGAAAAATTCCTATTGCCTAGTTACGTTGTAGCTGTCATAACATTGTAGTGCAGCACATTCCTCGTGTAGGAGCCACAAGCTACACCATATAGCCTAAGAGTGTAGGCTGTCCCATCCAGGTTTGTGTGAGGATACTCCATGATGCTTGTACAACGAGGAAATCACCCAATGACACATTTTTCAGAATGTATTCCTGTCGTTGAGCAACACATGACTGTACATGTAAAATTGTTGGCCTATCATAATTTGTTAGAATCTATTTCTTTCTTGGTTGCACACGAAATCAAGGTACTATTGATGGTATTTTAGATTTGCTGGACTATTGCCTATCGGAGATTTCAGAATTTCTGAACTAGTGATAGAGAATATATAGTGATAATTTTAATAACTCTCTTCCCATCTTGGGGGAAGACACAGTCTCCTTTTCTATCACTTAGGGAATCTTCCAGGTGCTGCCTACTACTCTCCACTCCAAACCCACCTGACTATCTCGGTAGCTGTGGCTTCAGTATTTCGCCTCCTACGTGCCTGGGTTTTTGTTGGATTCTGACAGGGCTGTCCGTCCAGCTGAATCCTGGCGTCACCTCTGGGCTCCGTCCTCTGCTACCTCTCAGCTCCGTGCTCTGCAATGTGCGGACACTCACATGCCCACGGACACCCAGAGAGTCTCCCAAACCCTCATCATGTAGGGATCCAGCCTGCCTGCTTGCCAGGGAGAGCCGTTCTGAAGGAGGACACAGATTGTGCTTTTTACCTTTGTCTCCTCAGAACTTTGCCCAGTTTCTGGCACAGAGTAATGACTCCATAAAAGTTCACACGACCAATCCATAAAACAACAGATTTGTTGTTTTCATCTGCATGTGACATATAGGTGCAGAACGTTTACTTCTTGTATGTACCTTCTTTTTTCCATGAAAAGGAGGAGCCTGGCAGTGCTGGGCATCTGGCCTTGAGAGCAGGGTGAGGCATCTGGTCTTGCTGAATTTTTTCTTTTTGGCATGGTGCTTTTGTCTTTTTTCCGCCTTTGGCTGGGATGGCATGTGGTTAGCATGGTTGGGGGTGTGTGTGGGGAGAGGTGGGGCACACATGTCTTATCTCCTTCTTTCTGCATAGCCTCCTACCTGGCCTAGACTTGAAATTTCCAGTTTACCTGGGGCAGGTCCAGATCTGTGGCTGAGCCCTGAGCCGGAGCCAGGTAAGACTGCAGGAGTGTTTGCCTTCCAGCTCAGGCTAGATGAAGGCTGTTCACATTGTCTAATGAATGGGATTCAGTCCTAGTAGTTTATCTGGGTCAGGTTCACCTCTGGCTTTGATCTCTCTCTTTTGTAAAGGTTGTGGCTTTTAACCTGGTTAACTCCCTTAGCAACTGGCAGCTAGCCTTCCATGAGGATAAATGAGCCTCCCTATGAATTCAGCACTTTTACACACTGGAGGGTAAAGGAGCATTAAGGAGGCAAGGTGCCCCCCGCCCCCATTAAGAAATCCCCTTACCACCCACTCAGCAACTTGCTGAGAAGCAGGACAGGCCATGTTATTAATCTACTTCTCATATAATGGACTGATCCATTCACAGTGATTATGGATTATTTTTCACAAATATTCACTCATCCCAATTTTGGTGTACTAGTTCAGATGTTTTTCTAGACAAAAAGGTCAATCAGTATTTGCAGAGGAGGCACTAGCTTTATTTTCTTTCATTAGAGGCTGTGGTAGGAGGTCAAATGATAACATCACTGAGGGGCGTGATGGAGAGGCGTTTCGCAGTGGTGTGCTGTAGTCGTGAGCTGATATTTCAATATTCAGAAATTTTGCTAGCTGGCCCGCTGTGGCAGGAATATTCACACGAGGGAATTGGCAAATGCTACATTGGAGCTTCTTTTCTCCTTTCTCTCATCGATCCGCCTTACCTGCACACCACTGATGTCGATTCTGAATGCAGCAGCGTGGGAGGTGTTATGGCTGGCTGTCTCACTTCCTTTTTTTAGCCCTAAATTTAATCAAGGAACACATATTCATCATGGGACAAGAAGAGAGCCATACGATTAGAGTATGAAATAGTCCAGAATGAGGTGAAGCATCATGGGGAAAACTGCACCAGCCTCGGAGATGAGATATCCATATCCAGGCACTGCAGGAGATGCCGGGGCTGCCTGGCCAGATTCAACAAGTATAGCCACTGCCCACTGCTGCTAGTGAGCAGCTATGAGCTGCCTTTTGACCTTCTCCTGCGACTTGCCCTTGGCTGAAGGAGGCCTGCCCAGCCTGGGGAGGTGACCCCATCTCAGGACACAAAAGCTGCTCTTGCCTCAAGATGAAATATCTGTGAGAGAGATGTCAGCTACTAGTGTTTAAGCACTAGCATCTTTCAGTTTGGGCTAATTAAAGGGAATTAGGCAAACACTTGAGAATAAAATCAACCTATTGAAACCAGCACATTTTGGACTTTTTTATTTTTCTTTCGTGGAGCAAACCCTGTAAGCACTCATTTCAAGAGAAAGAACTGAAACAGAAAGGAGGACTCCACTCCCCCCTCTGTCACCAGTGCCCAGTGGACAGACTCTGCGGGATGACGAAAGGAGAGTTCCTTCTACATCCTTATCAGCGATCGCCACTACAGTGATTCCTGCACCTTGTCCCAGTCCTTGCTCTGGCCTATCTTGCACAGACGGAGGGGCTCCTTTGGAAAGACATGCAGGGAACAAGCCCCTAAGGAGGGAAAATTTGAGCTGGGACCGAATAACTGGGAGGAAACAGTTCTGCCAACGACTTGGAGGTGGAGGAGGCATGAAGTCCCCCAGCACATCTGAGCATGACAGGAAGGCCCAGGTGACAACCCCAGGTGGTGGGATGGGGGCAGGGGTGAGTAGGGAGGAGGCCAGAGCGGTCAGGGTGGCCATGCAGCTCTGTTGGCCCTTGTCAGCCATGGTGGGGAGTTCAGATTTTTTTCTTAGTATAAAAGCCCTGAGGTCCTTCACCTTGGTGAGGCGACCACAATCTAAGTGACCTTCCAGTGGACCCCTGGGCATCCCCCCTCACAAATACTTTTTTTAATGAGTGACCAAAACCAGTTATTTCCAAATGTATATAAAAAATGGGTCACTCAGATGAACAGTATAAAATACCACTCACTTTTCCTCCCTACAAGATTGCTTATGCATTGAAATGATCTCAGGGTCATGTACGTAGAAGCATCCCAGCTGCTTCGCAGCGGTTAAAGTAAACGTGTCAGGACCACCTTCTTCCAGACCCACCCATGCGTGCCTCTTATAGGCACACCCTCAAATTGACACTAAACCTGAAATCTCTTCCAAGTCCATGTCTGTTTTGAATGGCATGTAGGTGTCAGATCTACTTGATGGGCCACCTCAGGTATCAGGGCTGTGGTGGGGGGAAGCAGGTACTCCCTGGAGTATCACAGCCTTCCACGGGTCTGTTTTCCTGGAAAATGCAAAACAGTCTGAGTTTGTGCCCAGCCTCCAGAAATTAGAGTCTCCAAAAAGGTTGATATTATCTGGATGAGTTGATAGAGAATGTCTGATGGAATGTGCTATTCAATTCAGTCAGTGATTGCTATTGAAATCAGTCTTAGATAACTTTTTTTTTCTATTTATTTTATCCTCTTTTGAATCAAAATGACTTCTTGAATGCCTCCCAAGAGCTCAGTGTGGTTCTAGCGCTGGGGAGAGAGATGCAAAAAATGATCTTTCCTGGGCAGGCACGAGGCACTGGTAAATGTGAATTAGTTTGTTGATAAAGGTATGTAGGACTCTTAGGAGTGTGATCTAACACCTCAGGGAGAATCTCTGAGAGAGAAGCATCAGATAGAAAACAAATTCTGTTCTGCCTGAGGAAAGAGTCCTTAAGTGAGCTCTTGAGAGTTGAGACCAAAGAGGCCAGACCCTGAAGAACCCTGGATGCCATCTTAATGAGTTTCCCTGTTAGTCTGGAGTGGTGGAGAGCCTTAAAAGAATTTTAAGTCAGGGGATGACATAATCACACTTGTGTTTTAAAAATATGGCTCTGGCTGTGATAAGTGGGGAAAGGGATAAGAGTTCAGTTATTACCGATGCACAATAAATTACTTCAAAACATAGTGGCTTAAAACAACAGCACATGTGTGGGTGTGAGGGGCAGTCAGGATTTCTGGGGCTGCTTAGCTGAGAGGTTTAGGTTCAGGGTTTCCCAGGCGGTTGCAGTGAAGATGCTAGCAGAGGCTGTAGGTTCCAGAAGGCTTGACTGAGGCCGAAGTATCCTTTCCTAAGTGGTTTGCTCTGACAGCCACCAAGTTGATGATTGTTGCTGGTGGATCGCCAGTTCCTCTCCATGTGAACCTTGCCACGGGCTGCTTGAGTGTCCTCATGACATGGCAGCTGGCTTACCCCAAGCTGGGTGATCCGAAGGGGCATGGTGAATGTAGCCATGTGTTTTATGACCTGATGGAATTTAAACACCATCACTTCAGCCATGTCCTATTTGCCAGAGGAGAGACATTAAGTCTAGCCCACATTCAAGAGTAGAGGAATTTGACTCCACCTTTTGAAAGAAGATGTGTCAGAGAACTTGTGGATGTAATTTAGATATCTCTTTGTGGAGGTTTTAAAATAAGAGGTTATTTTGTGATTTGGGTGAAAAGGTAAAAGGGCTTGTAATCTAGCTCTACAGCAGTGAGAACAGGGCAGAGATTTGAGAGACGTGAAAGTGCTAGAACTGATAGGATTTGGAAACTACTTGCAATTAGTCTCAGCTGGGGCAATCTAGGAAAGATGCGATCTGAAGAAGGAAGAGTATGGTCAGGAAGTGCTAAATGTGAGACAACTTTGTAAAGAGAAATGGGCATTTCAGATAGGCAGTTGTACATTTGGGTCTGTGGTGTTAATCCGGGGGTTGTAAATGTGAAGGCTGGGGACGTACATGAGATCATCGAGGCAAAGGGGGTGGTGGAGAATGGCCACAGGATTAAACTGTGGGAGAGGGCACATACTAATGCTGCAGGCAATGTTGAGGGCCTGGAGTAGATGATGGTGTCTTCACCTGGTGACTGTCTTCTTGGCTACAGAGGTTCTTCCAGCAGAGCTCCCTGCTTGGTTGCAGGTCTAATGACAGTAGGTGGTGTGAAGACCTTAACTTTTGTGCCTCAGTTCATCATCTGAAAAATAGGCATGATAGCACAGATTGAGTATCCCTTATGTGAAATACTTGATACCAGAAGTGTTTCAGATTTTGGAATTTTTTTGGACTTTGGAATGTTTGCATTATATACTTACTGGTTGAGTATCCTGAATCCAAAAATTCTATTTCGGATTTTCAGATGTGGGATGCTTAACCTGTGCCTACCTCATGGGTCAATGTAGGATTAAATTAGATAATGGGTATACATGCTTAACGCAGCTCATAGCATTTAGCAAGCGCTCAATAAAAGGGCACTATCGACATTAACAAATAATTCTCTTGACTAGAATTTAGGTTGTGAGTGGGACAGTATTGAGATAGGGCCATAAAAACAAACTTGTAGAGAGGAGCTTATTTAACAGCTGGTGAGGAACTCTGAGGGATTTTGAGCTGGGCGACTTAAGTCCACTTTCCAAGCTCTGGCAAGAAAATGGATCAGGGCCCTGAGGCAGATCTGGCTGCTTCGGCTGTCCTCACAGGGCCACGTGTGATGCTCCGCTTGGACTTTTGTTCTGCTTTTTTTCTTTCCTGGCATATTCGGTCCAATGCACAGTCTGGGGAGCAGATGATGGAGGATTACTGTCTCCCTCACTGGGTTTGACCAGAGCTGCACACGGTGATTAGGGACAGGGAGAGCCAGCCTTCTGTTCACTACAGGGGAACATTCTCCAGAAGGACCCATTTCGGATTGTTGCCATCATCCCTGCTGGTTGCACAGGCCAGTGGGGACACATTTCTTCTGAAGTTGCTCCAGTATGGCGTTCTCAGTCAGATGAAAGGAAATCCCCTTGTCATGAGATGGCATTCTGTGTGAGCCATGCTGAAAATAAGTCATGCCTACAAAGTCGCACCTAATCAGCGCGTCTTCTTATCTTTGGGTAGAGAGTCAAGAGCGTGATATCTGTTTCCGTGTTCACTTTCCAGTGTGTTCACTTGCCCACAGAGACTACAAGTCCCAGCACACATTGCACAGGAGTCCTCTGGCCACAGCCCCTGCTGAAAGAGAGGTCTGAGGTTCTCCCCTGCCATCCCCAGAAATGCCCCTTCCTTAACTTCTGGCAAGCTGGCAGGTGGATACCCAGGTCTGGACTTAGGAAAATGCTTTGTGTCGATGCGGTGGTGGAGACCTTTTTATTCCTGATGTCTTCTTTACACTGTGATGAGACAGGAAAAGTGAGATCTCTGGCAGAGCATGGCTTCATGGCTCATTCATTCAGATGGGGACCAGAACCCTGGCAAGATCGAGGGTTTTGTCAGATGGGAACTGTGGTAGTGATAAAAAAGTGAAGCCAGATGTTCTTCCCGCCAGTTGCTTCATATCCACACAGGGCGTTGGGGGAGGAGGCTGTAAAAACGTCACAGTCCTTGATTCCTGAGGCCCAGATTTACATGCCGTGTAACTTTGCACCATTAATCCACTGCCCTTGTTGGAGCATCAGCTTCCGAAGGGGCAGGACCTAGCTGTGGTGTTGACCAGAGCAGACAGATGGTGCTGGGTGGACAGTGCTGGACGGACGTGGGTGGGGAACACGTGGGCAGGGAGCCTGGCTGGAAATCACAATTGCTTTTCAAGAATTTTAAAGTGGGCAAAAGATTTTACAAGGTTGGCTCAGAGTTTGGCCTTCTTAGGAGATAAGCCAAACTCTATTTTGCATTTTAGCCTGAAAGGGAACTTGATTTCTTTTTGGAAAGTATTGGCAGATTCAAAAGAACTCCTTAGGCATGGAACCAATATAAGCAGAGTTTTGACTGCAGGTTGGAGTGTTTGCAGGAGAAATAAGAAGTAGGCAGGGGCCGGACCCCAAGAGCCCATGGAGGCTGGAATCTATCCTGAGTTACCCAGGAAGTCATTGGACTTGGGCTTTAAATGGTTATTCTGTCTGCTGTGCAGATGATCGGGGGGTGGGGGGGGAGGTCGAGAACAGAAGCAACAAGACAACTTAGGAGGCTGTGGGGGAAGTCCAGGCAAGTGATAATGGTGGCTTGGACAAGGTGCCACTGTGAGAATGGAGAGTGGCCAATAGGCCTAAGGTCAGATGGCTAGACAGTGGGAAGAATTGAGGCTGCCTCTGAGGACTCTGGCATGAGCGTTAGAGTGGACAGGGTTGCTACTGAGACAGGGAAGCCTAGAGGAGGATTGAGATTGCTGAGAAGACAGGGTTCGGTTTTGGACATGTTGGGTTGGAAGCACTTATGTTGGATGTATGGGATTGGAGATATGAACAGAGGTCAGGGGTGGAATACAAATTTGGGAGTCATATTCTAGACCACAGTTAAAAAGGTGCCAGTGCTTGGGTGTCAGTTGCCCTGTGCTGGTGACACTATCACTGTGGTCACCTTCTACCTCTGTGTGGGCACCCCACTAGGGCCAGGGGGGCCTTGGTCCTGAATGCAAACCCACACATTGCTGTTCCCTCTTCTCCTGCCTATGGCTGGCGTCCGTCCTTAATCTTTCCGGCTGAGCCCAGAAGTGGCACTACTATGTGGCATGAATGCATCTTACCATCCTGAGCCTAGATAAGCAGAATTCCTCCCACATTCTCCTTTTACTTTCCTTTTCTTTCTCTCTCTCTTATTTTTTTCTCTTTTCTCTTTCTGTCTTTCTCTCTTTCTTTCTTTTTCTCTCTCTCTTTTTTCTGTCTTTGCATCATCTGGCTCAAATTTTCTGCTCTTTTAACATTCTCCTGGCTTGTTGACATTTTTACAGTGGGTATAACCTTATTATTTGATTATTAGTCACTAAACATGAAAGATTTGCTTTTTCATCTCAACCATGTTGCTTAAAGTGTGACATTAATTTCTCATACATTCTAATGACTAAGTTCTGATAGCTGACTTTACAAAACGCTTCTAGGTTTATGTCTAATTAGCTGATGGTCAAGGTATCACCAAACACTGTGGGGATTCCTTGGGATGTCACTCGGGATGCCCATTGACAAGGACACAGGTTTCAGGAGGCCCTTCTGTTCACGCTTATCGTGTTTCAGGCAATTCCCGGTTTACACAGCCACTATGCTTTTTATTTGTTCTAATTAAATAGTAACAAATGTTCAGTTCAGTGGGTTCTTTATATAAAATGACTCAAGCAGCCTCCCCCTTCCCCAAATAAGGCTGAAAACAGATGCACACTTGTATTGTAGAGTTAAAAACTGCACTTGTGTGACTGAAGCCGGAACAGATGAGTTGGAACAGCTGAGGGTTGCCGTGTTGGTTGGGGAGGGATTTACTGTGGTCTGATAAGAGCCCTAGCATTACTCTGATCCCAGGATGGGACCCTTTTCCACTGTACCTGTGACCTACATTCCGCCCCCCCCCCCCCCCCCCCCCCCGACCCCCGAATCCATGAAGCTCTTAGAAGTCTCCTCTGAAAGAAACAAACAGAGCCCATGGCTGCTCTCCAGCCCTAATTGCTTTCTCAGAGTGTTTGGCCTTTGCTGATACCTGGCCTATTCCCCGGACTGGACCTTCAGATCTCATGCCACTCTAGGAGGCTTGTTACAGACGGCTGGGATAGCAATGCGGAGTCAGGAGTCAGGAGGGCATGTGGTAGGAAAGCTTGCAGAACCTCAGGTCGCCCGGACCTGGTGCTAGTGCAGAAGCAAAGAGAAGCAGAAGCAGCCTGGCGCTCGGGGCAGTCGGGGGAAGGAGCCGGGCAAGCACACTGAGAAGGAGAGGGGACTGGGTGGGGACAGGGGGAGGGCACGGGGCTGGGGGCCGTGGAAGCCAGGGGAGAAGTCAGTCTCAGGACGGAAGAGCCGTGAGTCAACACGCCCCGGGCGGTTATGAAGGGACAACGCAGGTGCCACCAGACGTGGAGACTCAGCAGTAGCCGGTGACGTTAATAGGAGCTGGTTAGTGGGGGAGAGCGCCACGCTACAGGAAATGAGCAAGCGAGGCGACTGAGACACCCAGTGAAGCCACTTTGAGAGAAGTTGACAAAGGAGAGAGACGGGGCAGAAGCCGGAGGGCGGGACGAGGGTGGGGGGGAGTGTGCTCCTTCCCGTGTGCTCCGTGCCATGGGCGGGAGGTCGGGGCGGGGGTGACAGTGGGGTTTACTTTAACGAGGCTCATTTGCCTGGAGGTGTGTCTGAGGAGGGTTAGAGTGCCAGGAGAAGGTGGGGGACAGTAACAAACCCAGAGAGCCACCCGCTTTTCAAACCCGACGGCACCTGCTGCGCGACGGCTGCACCTGCCCCACTCAGACCCACAGACTCGCCTCTTCCAGCGCCCAGTGAAAACCGGGGACGGCCCCGTCGGTGGCACTGTCTGGTGTGATTCCTGCTGTCACTGGGAGACTACCTTTGTGGTTGTTTGTCTTTCTCATGGCGTTGGGTCTTTTTGTTTGTTTGTTTTGGGCGGTTGGCAGGTACAGGGATTGAACCCTGGACCTTGGTGTCGTCAGCACCACGCTCTGAACAACTGAGGCTTTGGTTTTAATTTGGGAATTCTGATGGTGAGACAAAGGGGACGAGTGGAGAAGCAGAGGCTGAGAGCACAGGGAGGGGGTTCCAGGAGAGGGAGGATGGAATGGAGGCAGCACACAGGCGGGGGGCTGGGGGACTGCAGGGCAGGGGCTCCCCAGCTCCACTCTCCTTGCTCGGGAGGCGGCAAGGCCACCTGTTGTGCGGGACCACTAGGGTGCAGTGGGGCTTGATGAGAAAAAAATCTGAGGCTGAGTGTTTCAGGGACTGAGAGGAGCAGGGCAGGGGCTGGGAGAGGATTTCCTTATCACCATGTGCCTGTCCCTTTCTTGGTGTCCCTGGCACAAGTCATCCAGAGTGTCCTCCATCAGCGCCATAGGGTGGGGGAAGAGTGAGGATGTGTGGGAGTTAGGGAGGGGGTCAAGATTGTAAGGCAGGTGGTACAGGGGCAAGGGGAGCTGAGAGTATGGCACCAGCCACAGAGACGCTTTCTCCTCCCCTCTCTGTTGACACATGTTTATTTCACTCCCTGTGTTTTATCCAGAGAGAGGCCTTTGGGAACACTCTTGCTCCTCCTTGTGATGCACACACTGAAACAAGAGCCCACTGTGAGGAAGGGCTGGGAAAGGAGGGGGCGGCCAGGAGGGGGAAGAGCAGAGCTGTGCTGATAGACCAGACTGCTACAGTGCTGTTCTTCTTAATAGGTGTTATTTTCTGAGCAGTTTTAGGTTCACAGCAAAATTGAGCAAAAATTACAGACAGTTCCCATATACTCCTGCCCCCACACATGCACAGCCTCCCCCACCATCAACATCCCTTACCAGAGTGGTGCATTTGTTACAATTGATGAACCTGCACTGACGCATCGTTATCTCCCAAAGTCCACAGTTTACCTTAGGGTTCACTCTCTGCTTTGTACATTCTGTGGGTTTGGACAAGTGTATAATGACGTGTATCCACGATTACAGTATAACACAGAGTAGTTTCCCTGCCTTAAAAATCCTCTGTGCTCCACCCATTCATCCTTCCCTCCCCCCTAACCTCTGACAACTACTGATCGTGTTCCTGTCTCATAGTTTTACCTCTTCCAGAGCATCGTACAGTTGGAATCATACAGTACATAGCCTTTTCAGATTGGCTTCTTTTATTTAGCAATATGCATTTAAATTTCCTTAATGTCTTTCATAGCTTGATAATGCATTTCTTTTTAGCAATGAATAATATTCCATCGTATGGATGTACCACAGTTTATTCACTTATTGGAGAACATCGCTATTGCTTCCACATTTTTCAGTTATAAATAAAGCTGCTATAAACATTTGTGTGCAGGATTTTGTGGGGACAAGTTTTTAACTCATTTGAGTGACTACTAAGGACCACGATTGTTGGAACATATGGTAAAAGTATGTTTAGTTTTATAAGAAACTGCCAAACTATCTTCCAAAGTGGTTGTACCATTTTGCATTCCCGTTAAAAACAAATTAGAGTTCCTGCTGCTCCGCATCCTCACCAGCAACTGGTGTTGTCAGTGTTCTGGATTTTGTTCGTTCCAATAGGTATGGATTGGCATCTTGTTGTTTTAGTTTGCAGTCCCCAATGACATACGATGTGAAGCATCTTTTCACATGCTTATTTGCCACGTGTGTATCTCCTTTGGTGAGGTGTCTGTTCAGGTCTTTTGCACATTTTGAGATTAGGTTGTTTTCTTGTTGAGTTTTAAGACTTCTTTGTGTATTTTGGATAAGTCTTTTATCAGATCTATCTTTTGCAAATGTTTCTCCCTCCGATCTGTAGCTTATCTTCTCATTCTCTTGACAGTGTCTTTTGCAGAACAGAAGTTTTTAATTTTAATAAAGTCCAGCTTATCATTTATTTCTTTCCTCAACTGTTCCTTTGGTGTTGCACATAAAAAGTTATCACCGAGCCCAAGATCATATAGGTGCTTTTCTGTGTTACCTTCCAGGAGTTTTATAGTTTTGTGTTTTACATTTAGGTCTATGATTCATTGTTCATAACACCAAAACTATGTCAATATTGTTAATAGCAAATCTGAGCAGAGCATTATACTTTTTCAATAGCCTGTTGTTTTACTTTAAGTTACCTATTTGCCTCATTTATTACTTACATGCTATTTTTATATACACATGTGTGGTAGTTTAAAAATATGTCCAAAATTTTTTTGATACTGTTTTTCAAAATGTGGAGCTCTACTTCCCTTGCTTTGTAAGTGGGCTGTACTTAGTGAATTGCATCTGACAAATAGAAATATGGGGAAAGTGACGACGTGTGACTTCTGAGACTAAGTCATAGAAAGCATCACTTCCTCCTCCTTGATCTTTCTTATAGATTGCTAGCTCTGGGGGAAACTAGCTGCCATGTTGTGAGGCCGTTTAAGCAGCCCTATGGACAGGCCCATGTAGCAAGGAACTGAAGCCTCTTGCCAACAGCCAGCAAGGAAATGAGGCCTTCTGCCCATAGCCACGTGAGTCAGCCAAGCTGCAAGCTAGTTCCACAGTCCCAGTCATGCTTTCTGCTGACTGGAGCCCCAGCTGGTGTCTTTTGACTGCAGTCCTAGCTAAGCTGCTCCCAGATTCCTGACCCTTAGAAACTAGAGATAATAAATGACTTTTGTTTTAAGTCTGTAAGTTTTGGGGAAATTTGTTATGCAGCAATAGATAATTAATACGATATCTTTAATTTCTTCCTGATTATCACTTTGTCACTAGATTGGCCATATTATCTACTCTGTCAAGTCTAATCATGTTTTTCCTAGTTTCTCCACCTTTGTTCCCATCGGGACAGGTTAGTCTGGGACCTGAGTCGTAGCTGGCCTCCCTCCCACCCTGCTGATTGGACTCACTGGCTCTTCCATCCCTTATGCTTCCTGCTTCATTTATATTCCTTTCTTTTCCTGAAACCCATCAACTACTAGCTCCTAGGAAGAGATACATGGAAGATAAATTTTCTTAGTCCTTACATGTCTAAAAATGCTTGAATGTTTTCATTCTTTATCGATGATCAAGTGTGGTTGATTGTAGAATTCAAGGTAGAAAATTGTTCTCTCTTAAACTTTGAAGGCACTGATTATTTTCTTCTAGCCTCCAATGCTGTGCTCAAAGCCCAATACCATTTTCATTCCTGTTGCTTTGCATATGACCTAGTTGTCCCCTTCTTGGAAGTTCTAGGTTCCTCAATTTTGTCCCTCATGTTGTGGAATTTTATGACGTGCTTTGGTGTATTGGTTAGGATGCTTTGCCAAAATAAAGAAAACCCCACCAAACGTGGCTCATACTGTAAGTTGATTTTTTATCTTGCATAGTAAGAAATCCAGAGATAAGGTGATCCAGGGGTTGATTAACTTAGTGGCTGAATTATATCATCAGGGACCCGGGTTTTTAAAAATCTCTCTGTTCTGCCAGAGTATACTGGGTAGTTCCCTTCATAGGGAAAAAATTGCAGCAGCCTATATTCCAGAGGCAGAAGTTGAGACTAGCTCATTCTCTGACTCTTTTTAAAACTGTGGAATATTTCCCAGAATTAATTCCATCCTCGGTAGACTTTCTCTTATGGCCCCACATCCAAAATTAGGTGGTATGCCCCTTGCTAAACTAATTACTGGAAAAGGGGAATAAAATTAGTAGGATTGCCTTAGACTAATCAAGATTTACTTCCTGGAACTGGGGGTAGGGTCAGTCTTCCCTGACAACATGACTTAGCAGTGAAATATGGGGATTTTACATTAAATGTGAGTTGTATTACAGGGAAGAATAAGGCAACCAAAATTGCCTGGTGTGGTGGGTTTTTGTGTTACTCATTGTAATGGAGACTTGGTCTGTCTTCTAAAAACTGGTTAAAGTCTACTATCTGCTGTGTGTTTTGTCTTTGTGGGTTTTTGCCATTTCATTTCTTTATTATCATTTTAATGAGATCTCTGAAGGGAGAGGTGATAAATGTGTGTATTCAGTTTGTCATCTCCATTTGGAAGTATTTACTCAGCCAATGCTTTGTTGTAATCTATGAGTTGTAATCTATTAGTAAGCTCTGTTCAGAATTTTAAAACAATGAAACAGAATAGAAAATACCAGATTGTATATATTGTATATCGTAAGATTAATTATTTTTTCATGAAATGTTTGTTTCTGTTGTATCTGTGTGTGTGTATCCGTGTACTGGGTAGGAATGTAAAATGAGTTTCTTGCTGTAAGTCAAAATCAAAAACTTTGGGGAAGCATTGCTTCAAAGAAATCTCTTCTGAGCATCATGTGATCTACAGTGCTATCTTAGGTTGCTTCTACAGATATGTGAGGCTAGGAGAACATAACAAGCATATCAAACTTCAAAGGGTGTGAAAAAATACATGGTGTATGTGTAAGGAAAAGCCCTCAATCTCCCAGAGAGCAACTCAAAATCCCACGGAAACAAATGTGTGCCCATCATCACCCTATTCCTTTCTGTTTTCCAAAGGGAGAAACCATGATGCTGATATAAGCTTAATGCTTGCACGAGGTAGCAGGCAGGTGGCACTAAAAGGCACATTTCTGGACACTGAATGTGGAGTTTGGCTAAGACCTGCTCCTGATGGTCAGGGCTATGCACCGAACGTGCAGAGCTCTGCTTTGGGAGCTACCTACCCATTCAGCAAATGTCGATCAAAAGGCTGCATTCGCCAAGCGTTAGGAGAGCCTTAGATGAGAAGAGGTGCCAGGCTTCTGCTTAGTTACGTACTATAAACCTGGAGCTTCGGAATGTAGTGGGATCAAGGTTTGTTTTCAAGGCATATTTTAATCCATCTTGCCCTCTCCAGGCAGGTGTATTCGGCAAAGCCTGATGTGTATATTTCCTATACCTAAAGATTTTGGGGAAGTGAAAACATTCTTCTGTGAAACCAAAATTTTTAGAATCAAAGTGTGTCTTGGTTGGGAAGCTCCTCTGTCTGACTGAGTGAGGTCACCGTCAGCTGCTCTGGGAACATGTGTGGAACCCACAGCCTCACAAGCCCACAGCCTTAGGGGCGGCTGGGAGAAATTCTCAGTCTGGCAGCCCTTAACTATCCCATGCCTGGGTGTCCTGCCCTTTCTGATACCCTTTCCTTGTTCCATCTTGCCATCTGGGTTACACTGTGTTTTCTGTTATCCATTTAAAAAATTATTTTGTTAATCCTTATCTACTTTCTCCAATATTTTCTCTCTTCTCTTTTTAGCTATTCAATTATTTATGTCTTAACTTGTTTTTCCTTCCACACGGTCCCTTTTTTGCTCACTCCTCTTTTTTTTTTTCCTTTTTGTCTCTCTAGTATCTGTGCTTCAATTCACCCCCACCCCCCACCTGCTTCCCTTTCCCCAAAGGCTTTTAACTTCCTCCCTGCCTACCACGTGCTGTGCAGGCCTAGACCAGGCAGAGGATACTTCAGAGACTGCGCAGTAGGGCAAGGCAGCCTGGGGAGGGTTCTGAATATCAGAGCTGGGCGCCCTAGAAGGGAGGGCTCCTGGCCATGTCTTGTCCAACACTTTGATCAGATGTTACCCAGACGAAATCACAAGGTCACTCTTTACCAAATTTGTTGGTCACTCTATGTTGAGAAACTACAACACTTAAGGTGCCAGAATCGAGATCCAAAAACATCTTGGAAGGCATGGCAATGGCTGAATCTAGTAATAAACTATGTCCCTTTCTTCACTGGGGTGGAAAATTAATTGCTTAAGACCAGGAGGGGCGAGATGTGGCTAGGCAGCGGAAAAGACCTAAAAGGGTTTTAGCCAGAAGTAGGGTAAAAGGGAGCCACCATCTGGTGTCTCCCCATCCCCCGCCGCCCCCCAAGCTCATTCGAGTTGAGGCTTCACTAGAGAAGTACAGTGTCTGGAGTGAGCCAGGCCAGCCAGGTACACACTCAAGAGAGAAACACCATCCATCCACATTTGCCAAGAGCAACTAGGACAGGCTGAGAGAACTAGGGATGGTTAGTGACAGGAAAAAAGGATGTGATAATGATATTTAAATATTGAGGAAGAGAAATCAGATTTATGGCTCCCAAGGAGGAGGACGAAGTTCACTGGAGTCAGACTTCGTTTTCAACACCGGGATGCGCTGTGCAGCAAAGTTGTCCATAGATAGACTGGGCTGCTACGTAAAGGAGTATGTCCCTTTCATTGGAAAAGACTGAATGTTTGATGGAATGTTCAAGAGATTCAAATGTTGCATATGTGGTTGAGCAAGATGATAGTCATAGCCTTTTATGGGTGATACTAATAGTAAGCAATAGTAATAGCTAACATTAATTGGGCACTTACTATTGGCTGGGTACAGGGTGCTCAAAGTTTTATCTACATTACTGTTATTGCTACGATCTTAGAGGTGAGGAAATGGTCTCAAGGAGGTGAAGAATGTGCTCAAAATCACAGCACTGAAGAATAAGGACTCATTGGTGAGTGGGACTAAAACTCTAACAGGTCAAGAGAATGTCTAAAAGTTGTTTAATATGGACATTAGAGGGCTGGAGTGGAGTTGAATGGAATTTCTTCCACTATGCTGCAAACAGCAAGGACAGGTGCTTCCTGTAGTTTCTGCATGGGACCGTGCAGCAGCAAGGCCGGCAAAAGGGGGCCCAGAGGAATTTAAAGGAGCTGTCTTCTTCAGCCAGGTGGAATTAGTCTACAAAAAAGAAAAAAAAAAAAAATCACGTAGATATTCATGCAATACCATTTTTGTTCAGTTTAATAGTTTTCTAGATAATTTATACAGAGAATTTTGTCAAAACTACGTGTCCATTCGACTCTTGAATTACGGCATCTATAGGTTTGTTTCTGATGCCTATACAATTGGAGAGGAATGACTCACAACCCCTCATTATTCCCTGTATCCACAGGCAATATTACTTCTCCGTATTTAACAACAGCATAGAAAGATTTGGAGTTCTTTTATATTTTATCCAGCTTTTAGGTTGTTGTCAGTGGGAAATTTAGTCTGAACAGCTCACCCAACGCTATTGGAAATTGGAAGTTCTTCCAAAGATGTGAAGTTTCCACTCAGTTCCGAGTGCACCCTATTCTAGAGTGTGAGCTCCAGTTCTGTAATCAGCACAACCCCAGTTTAGAGGTTCTCTGGTCTTTTTCAGTTGAACCCCTTGAACTGAACAGAAAGGAGGAAGAGTCCCAGAGGTGGATCCTGATGACCAAGAGCACAGAATTGGGGACGCTCAGAGGGCCTGCTAAGGATCTGGCAGTGAGTGGGACTGAAAATGAAATATTTGTGAATAATGCTCAACAAACAATAATCGCTCCCGAAAGAAAATTCAGGCGTGGAGACAGACTGAACAATACATGGAGCCAGAGCCAGGACTGGCTGGAGACTGTCACTGTGCTCTGAGGCTGGAGCAGAGGGATCTTATCCTGGGAGGGTGGGAAATAAAATGGGAAGTAGGGATGGGAGAAGGGAGTGAGAACCCCACCCCAGCCCGCCCCAGGCTTGTGAGCACGTGGTGGAACCTCAGTGCTGGGGTTTGGTCACCTGTCACCCTCAGCTTGACGCTCTAATGTGCTCAGGCCTTTTGGGGCACAGCCCGTCATTCAAAGGGCTTCCAATCAGATGGTGTCATGAACCAGGGTTGTCCCGAGGAGTTTGCAGGAAAAAACGAATAGTAAGATGGCACAAGCCCCTTTGCTCCCTGCCTCTGGTGACCTGGATGAGGCAGGGCTCACTCCGCCACCCCGGGCTCTTTTCAGCACGCCAGCTCTCTCCTTTGGGCGGGACCCCTCGCTGAATCGGTCAGAGGTGCGCCGTGGAAGGAGGGACAGAGGCCAATCCTGGTTGCCCCAGGAGTCCTTTGAAATGCAGAGCTGCCCTGGCAGGGGACACCCAAGTGGCAGCTCGCGGCTGTCCCGTGGGAGGCTGCCACGTTCTTACCTCTCTGGCAAGGCCGGGCGTGCTAGCTGGGACTGTGATACACATGTGCTCAGAGCCAAGCGGCCGGCCTCAGAATTGGGTCACCTCAGAGAAGGGCGACGAAGATCTATCCCGATTGCTGGGATCGGATTTCGTCCTTCCTTGTAAAACCCAGCCGTGCCCCCAGCCTCTGCCAGCACCAAGGCGCTCCTTTGTGCTCGCGCTCCAGGAGGCGGGAGAGCGAAGTGACAGGGGACGCGGCCCCCGAGCTCCCCAGCCCGCTCCCTGGGCGCCGGCTCCGGGGGGCTCTAAGGGGACAGGAGGGGTCGGGGCCTCAGCAGTTTGATCTTCCTGGCAGGCCCTGGGGCCGCAGCCCGACTTTCCCAGGGGCAGCGTCTCCCTGGCACAGCTCGGGGCTGCAGGGACGCCCTCCCCCGCCCGCCGCGTCCTTCTCACTTGTTTTTCTGCTGACGCCGGAGCAATAGCGCTCTTGCGTTTGAAACACGCTGTGATTCAAAGAAACCCGAACCCAGTTATGAGACAGGCGCGTGCTGCCCTCTACCGGTCCCCGCAGGTGGCACCCGGGCTCCCGGGGGACAGTCGCCCGGGCCTGCCGGCCGTCGCCTTCCGCTGGGCGGGCGGCCTTGTCCCCTACAGCCTGCCCTTTGCTCTTCGCGGGGGGAAAGATGTCAGAAGCCAGGCGACTTTGGTGTGGCTGGCTGCGAGAGAAAAACGGTGCAGACCTGACACAAGCGGCCGCCTCTAGTCCGGGAGTGTTTCTCGGACCCGCGACCCTCCCAGCTTAGGAAGGGGTTGCTCGTCTGTTCCCCTGGCGGCCTCTAGAGGGGAAAGCACCTCGTGTCGCAGAGGCCACACAGCGTCTGTCAGCAGCGCTGCGCACACACAAGGGCTTCCTTTTCCTGCCCTGCTGGTGACGGGGTGCGGTGGCCTGAGACCCGCCTCAGACGTTCTAGCTGGAGCCCGGGGAACCAGCTCAGATGCCAAACACAAACTCTTGGAAAAACATCTGCTGGGTTAATGTTTGAAGAACCCGAAGAACTTGGTTGCACATAGTCCAGTTCTGTTTAGAGAGGAATCTAGGACTTAAGGAACAAAGTTCGTAGGTGTGGGCGGAAAACCTAGGAAACGTTTTATTTGGGTAGCTGGGAAGCGTGTGTCCAGAAGTGATGGAAAGAATCTGGGAGAGGAACGCGTGTTTCCCCCCACGAAGCCTGCATCTGGCAGGGGGAGACCATCAGGCTGCGTGTGAGTGCTGCTGCCCAGCAGGGAGCAGTCAGGCAGTGGTCCCAAGTCTGGAGTGCTGTACACGGGGAAGTGTCTTTAAAAAGACAGTGTAAAACAGAATGCAGAAAGGGCCTGCTCCAGCTTTTCTCGAACTGGGGGTTGGTGGTCACAGAGATGAATGGGGTCATTTCTGCTGAAGCAGCTGTTGGGGGAGGCAAACCCTTGCTGTCTTCTGCCCGATGCAGGGGGGCTGAGGGGGAGAGGGCTGGACTGGAATTTGAGTGAATGGGCCTTGTTTTCACATGTGAGTAGTCCATTTCCTAGTCGGTCTTTCCTGGTAGAAATGGAAAAGAAGCATTTCTTATTTTATTTGCATCTTTGGTTGCAAAAGCCCATCCTTAGGAAATGAATCTCTCCCTATCCTTCCCACTCAACTTTAAAGAATGGAGTTTTCTCTCTTTTTTAATAATACTGAGCAAATCCTGGGGGAAGTGGGGGAGGGGGGAATAAATAAATAAATAAAAATTATCCTCTTTTGACAAAACTGACCTGAAATTTTGGCCTTTGTTCATCTTTGGATGCCTGATGGTGCTCACTCAGCCCCAGACTGTATGGAGCAGCTTTCCAAAGCTATAGGAGCCTGTTGTCTCTGGGCCAGACAGGGGCCATGTGGTCCTGCTCTTGAGCTCTAAGGGACTGGCAGGTAAAGGATGAAGCTAGCTCTTAGTGCTGGCTTCCTCAAGGGCACAGAGCCGGATCTGAAATAATACCTATATTCTCTGCCTCGAGATTCGGTTTGTTTCTAGCCACCCCACCTCCCTCCAGCTTAAAGATGGCATAGTGTGCCTTTGGGAGATCCTCCTCCACCTTGCTCGGCAGGGAGCCCCTTTCCTCAGCCACAGCATTATATACAAAGCCAGCTCCAACTCTAGAGCCACAAGTGTTTCTCCAAAGTTGGGGGTCTGCTGAGCAGCATGCATCTGCTCCTTGATTTTATTTGGGTTAAATCAAAGGTAAACAGAAGGCTCTGGGCTTATATGTGATGTTAAAACAAAAGGATGTAACCAGAGGGCCTCTAAAGGGTTCTTTAAATTCCTGACATTCCGTGATTTCCTGTTAATGTTCGTCTAACAGGGATTAGAGAAAGCCAGCAAGATCCAAAGGCCATGGTGGCAGCCAACATGGGGAATTGAGCTCAGCAGAAGGTAGACAAGGCTGCACGTCTGCCTGATGGAACAGGTGGCACTCCAGATCTGGGCAAACCTTGCACCTCGGCTTTGCCACTTTTACTGGCTTGCAGGCTAATTACTTCTCCGAAACTCAGTTTTCTCCCTGGTAAAATGAGGATGTTAGGAGCATTACATTATATGAAGTCAGTGCCTAGTATATGGTAAGAAGTCAATATTATTTTTTTTAAAGGCTGGATTAAAAAGACCAAGTGTAATGAAATGCAGAGCTGGCTTCGGTGAGCTCTATGCTGCATTTGGGCTTGTGGTCAGGTGAGGGAAGGAATTTGAAAGTAGAAAGAAAAGGAGGCAGAGAGAAAAGAGGCGTAGGACCTCTTGTGGAGAAACTAGCTCAAAGCACAACCTGAGCAGCGTAAACGGTGTGGGGGAGTAGACATTAGGGAAAACAGGAGAGAAACGGGGAGGAGAAACTCGAGAAGCCAGCTCTGCATGGGGAATCCAGCAGAGAATAGAATCTGGCAGAACCTGGGCTGTGGCCTAGATACCTGCAGAGAGAAGTTTTGGCAAAGAGTGAAAAAGGGGAGCTGGGCAGGGGGGGAAACTGGGAACCAATCCAAAGCCACTAGTCTGCCAGGCCGAGAGGAAACCTTGGAGCAGCAGCCTGTTAAGTACCCGATTAATGAACAAGCTGCTGGCTGGTTCAGGTAAGGGCGCACCTGTGATTTACCTAATCCCTGCAAAGCTCACACCCTGAGATCTCCACATACTCAAGTCATTCTTTGCTCAACTGCTTGCCTGAGCCTGGATTGTGCTGAGCAGCCTTGGGGGAAGGGACTCCAAGGAGAAAGTTCACCAAAAATAAATAAATAAATAAATAAAATCCAGCCCCATTTTAGCCATTTTTTAGTGGCCTAAGTGCACTCTCATGTTGTGCAAACATCACTACCGTCCATCTCCAGAGTTCTTCATCTTCCCAAACTGAAACTCTGTATCCATGAAATACTAACTCCTAATTCCTCCTCCCTCAGTCCCCAGCAACCACCATTCTACTTTCTGTCTCTGTGAATTTGATGACTCTGGGGACCTCCTATGAGTGAAGTCATACAGTATTTGTCCTTTTGTGACAGGCTTATTTCACTCAGCTTAATGTCTTCAAGTTTTGTCCATGTTGTAGCAAGTCCCAGAATTTCCTTCCTTTTTAAAGCTGAATAATATTTCACTTATGTATACACCACATTTTGTTTATTCATTCATCTGTTGTCGGACACTTGGGTTGCTCCCACCTTTTGGCCATTCAGAATAATGTTGCTATGAACTTGGGTGTACGAATACCTGTCCAAGTCCCTGATTTCAATTCTTTTGAATATATAGCCAGAAATGAAATTGCTGGATCATATGACAATTTCATTTATAATTTTTTGAGGAATCTCCCTACTGTTTTCCACACCTAGTTTTGTCTCATTTTAAACTTTACATACATAGAACCATTCAGTACAATCTCTTGTGTCTGGCAAAAAAAGCCAGACTTCACATTCAACTTCATGTTTGTAAAAGTCAATTATTGTTGACATAATTTTTAACAGGCATTCAGTGTTGTAAGGAGTTACAATTTACTCAGTTTTTGTCTGTGTGCCTGTTTCGTATTCTCTCATATCTTACTAAGCCATGTTTTTTTTTTATAGATAGGTCCTTCTAGTTCTAGTATTAGCTGTGCAGCATTTTGTAAGATTATTGAGTAGAGCAGGACGTTTCTTCTTTCAAGTTCAGTAGAAACCTTTGCTGAATGCATCTGTAGAAGTTATGATAGGTTCTGTGATTCTGTCGCCAGTGGGCACATCAACCACCAGCTGCTGTAATAAACTTCGCACTCTACAGCGGCAGATATAGAAGTGACGTTTCCACATAGTCTCCGAGCTGGGCCCACTCATATGGCAAACATCCTTTCCAATTTTAAGACTCCTTCTATAATTTTATGACAGAGTCCTTTGACTGGCTGTTCTGTTATCTTGGCTGATAAGCACATTTGATAAGATGAGCTTGCATTTCCACACCTCTTCTAAGCTGGCTTTTCTTTTTTCTTTCTTTTTTTTTTTGTCTTTTTGTGACCGGCCGCACCGCACTCAGCCAGTGAATGCACCGGCCATCCTTATATAGGATCCGAACCCGCGGCGGGAGCACTGCTACACTCCCAGCGCTGTACTCTCCCGAGTGCGCCACGGGGTCGGCCCACTAAGCTGGCTTTTCTGATGAGCCCCTCCATCCACAACCACCCAAATGGAAAAGACGCAGTTGGAATCACCTACTTGCAGAACCCCTGAAGTCCCTGTGGGTTTCATTGAATACCTTTCTAAAAACCATTTTCGTAGATTGCTGAGAGAGAAAAATATCTTGTAAATCAGATGATCTAGGTTAGTTATGTGTTAACCTCAACTTTTAATGAGGTCTCGTTTAAATGTTCCGGCAAGGTCCAGTTTTGCTTGGGGGAGTAAGGGTCTGGTGGAGCCTTGGTCTGTTGGAGGGTTTGAGTTCCTTCTCTTACACTTACCAGAAATGAGATATTGAGCAAGTCACTTGACCCCAGAGCGCCCTGGGTTCTCCGTTGGTGGAAACAGCATAATTTATTGAGATGTTAAATTGCCTTATGTCTGTTGTCTTTTTTATGCCTTCATTCCCAGAAATCCACCAGGCCCTTGAGCTCCTTATCTCGCTGGGAGGTTTGTGGTGCAGGACTGAAAGCATATTTTGCCTGAATCCTAACCCACCCCTCCAGATTTTGTTTTGGAAATTTAAAGTTGTTCAGGAAACGGTGCTTGCTAGTGCCTGAGGATGGGGTTTGCGTGTGGTGAGGCAGCTGAGGCTGGTGCTTTAGGTTTGGTTTTGTTTTCAGTGAGGGGAGCAAACTGCCAAGCAGAGACAGAAAGGGACCTTTCCCAAGGAGAGGGGAGAGTTGGTGGGTTGCGGAAGCCAGGGGAGCCCTACAAATTTCACTCCTGTGCTGTCACAATCCCAGGTCTCGGAAGGTAGCCAAATCTGGGAAGGAAATGGCCACTCGGTGTGTCCTAGGAGCAGCATGCAGACCTCTTTAAGGTGCCAGGCAGGCCAGGACAATGACAGATCAGGGATGACGAGAGGGACGGGAAACCAGAGGGGCCACCTTGAATGCTCTTCTTTGCTTATGATCCCAGGACCTGTGCCTTTTAAACAACTGCAGAAGCTGGGGTGAGACAGGGCAGTGGCAAAAAGGGCTGAGATTAAACCGCTGACCACACTCGTGGCATTTGAGGTGAGAAATAATTTAATTTGATAAAAATGAAGAAACGACCTTTTCTTATGACCTGTGTTTCTGGAGCAAAACACCTATTGGGCACATATGAAATGGGGACATCCTTGGGTGCAGCTGGCATGACTACCATAGGAACAAAGGGAGGGGCTGTGTGTCCCAGCACTTAGCAGGTCAGGAAACACTTCTCCAGTCCCAATGAGGAGCTGCTCTTCTGGCTACAGAGGGACAGTGCAGGGCCAGGCTCTCTCACTTATAGTAGGTAGGAGTGGAAAATTTCCACGGTGGCGAGGCAGGCTTCCCTGGGCTTCTGCACTGGGTGTCCGGGGCCTGTGGTACCCATGGGCTCGCCAGAGCAGAATGTTGGCGGTTGGGGCTGCTTCCTTTGTGGGATGCAGCAGGGCAGTGACTCTGAATGCTGACAATGCAGGTTGTGCTTAGTTTACCATGGAGGAGAGACACACTGAGACTCATTCTGTGTCCCCACTCTGTGACACCTTGGCTGTCTGCAGATAGTGCTGGAAAATGATGCAGGGAGGACCTTAGCTGGTGGCTAGGCCTGCACTGACCGGTAGAAATCTGATACATCCACAATGCAAGCCACGTGTGTTGCTGCAATTTTTTTAGTAGCCACATTATGAAAAGCAAAAAAAAAGAGATGCAATAAATGTTTACAATATATTTTATTTTACCCGATGTATTAAAAAGAGTATCATTGCAACATGTAATCAATGTAAAATATAAAGAATACAAAAATACATTATATATTAATATAAAAATATTCATGTGATATTTTATTTTTTTGTTTTCTCATTTAAATGTCTGAAATGCAGTGTACGTTTTATACTTCTAGCACTTTTTACTGTGGACTAGTTACACACTTAGTGTCCACGTGTGGTCTCTGAGTTAGACTGCAGGTCTATACCAGGACTCTCAACTGGGGGCAGTCTCCCCCACCCCACCCAAGGAACATGCGCCAATGTCTGCAGATGTTTTTAATTGTCATTGCTGGAGGGGATACTACTCGTATCTCATGGGTAGAGGCCAGGGATGCTACTAAACATCCTGCAATGCTCAGGACAGTCCCCACAACAAAGAATTATATGTCCCAAGATATCAGTAGTGCCAAGTTTGAGATATGCTGTCTAGACCAATCATTCCTACCCCCAGCACCTGCCCCCCCCCCCTTTTTTTTTTGCCAGCAGTGGGAATGAGGCACCGAGAGCCAGCTGGTACCAGGACAGATGCTGGCACCCAGGCCTCTTGAGTTGAGCCCCAGGGCATGCCCTGTATTGCCCATGCCTCCCCCAGGCATGTGTCTGCTGTAGCAGATGTTCCCCATCCTTTCTCCAGCCCAGCTCAGTGGAGGAATACGAGTGACAGTCCACAAGCCACAGGCAAGAAACCTCACCCCCTGCAGGTCCTCAGCACAAACGTTCCTTTTGTGTTCATGAAGATTTAGGGAAGATTCATACAGCTTGTCGGAACTTGAAGCCTGGCCTGGGAGACAAAGGACACACTGAGCCCAGCAAGAATTCTGCGGCTGACGCTCAGCCAGCTCTGGATGAGGCCTTCAGAGCAAGGATTGTCAGAGGAAGCATCTTCCAAGGAGACTGAACTTCTTACTCAACTACAAGAGGGCCTCTGACAGTTTTCTGAATGTCCTGGGGAATGTTTGTTCTTATCAGTCCATGAGAAGTTCTTTACGGTGACCAGAGCCACAGCATAGAAGTATAGTGTCCAACTGTGTTTCCCTCTTCCTCAGTTTCCTTAGCTTCCCGTGTCCCCACTCACCCCCCCCCCACGCAAGTAGGTATGTAGATATGGAACTTGAGATTGTTGTAGAAACTTGCAAGAAAATGAGTGATCAAATGAACGAATGGCACAGAACAGCTTGAGGTATACAGAGGCCTTTCTTCTTGGTTTCAGTGTTAAATCACTAGTTATCTCACAGGTGCTCTTTCCTGAACCCTGGCCTCCTTTGCTGGTGTCCCAGCCTCTCTCCCCTCTTTTCTCGTGTCCAGTTCCGTTCTGCATTCCTGCATTCATTTGTGGATGCCTTGACTGGGAATCTGTGCCCTGGTGGCTCCCATACCTTCCTCCCCAGCCATGGGCTGGCCTTGGGGCTCTCTGGAAAAAAACTTCCTTTCCCTGTGTCCCATGCCCCTGGGGAACTTCAGACCTCACTTTGCAAATCTGTGACCTCTGGACCCCTTGAGCTTATTTAAATTCCATGGTGGTAGGGGGTGGGGAGAATCGGCCCTTTCTGCATGTTCTGCTGAGCAGGAGGCCTTCAGCCTGCACGGAGGCCGACTTCATTCCCATATATGTGCTCGCTGGTTGGCAGAGCACAGGCAAGTGCTTGTTCACTTCGTCTGTGTTGTGTTTAGAGACTGTTGCTTGTTTCTGCCCACCTGTACGTGTTGTGCTGCTCGTTAGCTCAGTACAGGACGAGTAAGCAGAATGTGGACTGGCTCCATCCATTCTGCCATCAGCACGTGTGAAGGGCAGGGTTAGGCAGGAGGGTGCAGCTGCTGGACAGTGAGATTGGGAGGGAAGCCATGCACCTCTCATGCCTGGCTCATCCCCAGCCTGGTCCATAAAATCGTGGGCTGACAACTGGAGTTCTGGCCCTCAAAGATGCACAGATATCAAGGGGCAAGCTGCACTTGGGAACTGCCCGCTGTCTGCCCCATGGCTGCTGCCTGGCTGTTCTCCCTCCCTGGACCCTAGTGTTCTCACACCACCAGCAGGAGGCAGAGGATTCTTTTGCTCCTCTGGGTGTGCCAGGTGTCGAGTTGTTGGGCTCCAGGAAAATAGTCGCAACCCTTGGAAGTGGAAGATAGGTACCTTAAAGCCGAGAACTAGAGGCTTGTCCTGGAAAAGAGGCAGAGTGCCCTGTGGCTACTGGGAGCTGGATCAATCTTAGTGCCCCCAGCTGTGGGCACAAGTCCTTGGTCACAAAGAAGGGCGAGCTGCAAGGCCATGGCTCAGCTTCGGCCCTCAGGTCCTGTGGCAGCTGCCCGGTGTGCTCACGTGGTTGGCACGTCCACTGAAGGGGCCCTAGGCCAAGCACAGGGACTATCTTGTCCACCCACCAAATCCAGAGTAAGCCCTTTTTAGGCACCGAGAACTGCTCTCCTCAGGGAATTAAGGGATGGCTTTTGAAAACTGTTTTCCTTTCTTCTTTCTCGTCTTCTCATCATTTTATTTACATTAAACAATATACACATCATTCTTCTTAAATGAGATGAAGCCCAGAAACTAGGGGTCTGTTTTAAGGCACGTGGTTTGTGCAGATCATGCCTGAGAACTCAGCTTCTTTCTGCCAGTCTGCTGACTCTCAGCAGCTGGAACACCAGCGCTGCATGTGGGGGGAGTGGTGCCGCCCGCCCCAGCATCTCGGCTCTGTGGGCCCTGCCGTGGGAGGTGGATGCGGCTTCCCTGCTGCTGTGCAGCTGTTCGCTAACCACCTCCCTGTGCAGGCAGCTCCTGAAGCTGGATGGGGTACTCGCAGCAAGGCGACGTGGTCTGTGCTGCAAACAGATACCAAGACCATGCAGACCTCGTAATGCAAACGCTGTGATGAACAGGAGAAAGAGTTCACTTTGCATCTCGTTTTGCAGTCGTGTTTGCTGACCTTGCACATGGCTTCAGCTGAATCTTAACGAAAACAGTCTTGGACAGGGATCAGTGTTGCAGATGCTTTCATTAAGCTGACTGCAGAGTGCAGGTGACCCAGGTTCTCCATGGGGCGCAGTGCTTCTCCAGTGAGTGCAGAATGGCCATTTACTCTTGGAAGTGAAGCTGAGGATGTGGCTGTCAAAGGAACATCCCATCTCACTCTTTCTGTTCCATGTGCCAGCTCTGGGGGATTTATCTTAAGAGACATATCATGTTTTGGAGGAGGGTCAGTGCCCAGGGGAGTCATTTTCAGGAGGAGGATGTGGGGACGTGGCACAAGGAAAACCCTATGTTCTAATTGCATTTGCTTTTCTGGACTTTTTTCTATTGATTGCAACTTTAAAAAGTTGGAACGCAGAAACCCTTAAGAAGACAGGCCATTTTCCTTAACGTCACACAAATGGATTTTAAAACCATCCGTCCCGTGGCTTGTCTGTGTTTAAGAACTATAAAAACCGTTCCCGGCAGTGCAGTGACTCTGCCTGATGCTGCACCCACCAGCGACCCCCCTTTGCAGCAGCGTCTGCTGGATCCTGACGCTTGCTGGGTTACCGCAAGCCAGGACTGCTCACTTTGCACGCTTCATAGCACCCCTGAAAGAAAACACACTTAGACGCTGGGTCTGGCCTGGCTCCCCTGCTCTCCTCCTGCGGCAGTTTCCAGGCCACTGCTTTGAGTGTCCTAGTCCTTCCCCCAAGGGAGTGTGCCCTGGAACACGTCAGCCCCGGATGGAATGGAAGCAGGAGGCCTGGTGGCTGAAGTGTCCGCTCTGTCATCCTACCCTGCTGCCCTGTCTCCCTGGTCTCTCTTCTCGGCACTGATCTCATTTCCCAGCAGACCTCCACATGGTGGACATGAATCCAGGTCGTCAGAGCACTGCTGGGGGAGGGCGTGTGCTGGCCAGGCTGGGCCCGGGATCAGCAGCCCCACACTGCTGACCTCCTCCCAGCTCCTGGTGGCCCTTTCCCTCCTGCCCGAGGACTCACAGAGAACGCATCCCCCTTCACTGGGAAAGCGGCCGGTCTGCCCTGTCTCTCAACACTGCACACGGATGGGTCCCAAACCCAGGAGAGTTCCGAGGGCCATGCAGCTCCAGCCTGCTTAGCACGTGCAGGCATGGAGGGATGACGTCTTCACTACCCGCAAGAGGTGGGACACTTTGAGAACATAATCAAATGCAAAAACGGTCTAGAGTAACTCACATGTGACCGGTTTCCGAAAGTTTTCAAAGGGAGGCAGGAATTATTTCTAGATAAGCCTCTGCTGTGTATGAAGGGGAGCACAGGATGGACAGAGGGGCCCCGGTGCTCGAGGCCTTTCGCAGCACGGCTGACCACCAAGGAGCGCAGCTCAGACTTCAGTCGTGGAGAGCTACTCATGTGCTTACTGCACAATTCCTGAGGGGCTGGGAAGGGTGAGAGGCTGGTCGTTCATTACATGGAGCCACATGGTGGAGACTTCTGGACACAAATCTCCTTGCTCATCTGTCGTTCACCGTCTTCCATGCCTCCTGGAGACTTCTTAAATCTTCTTAAAGCCAATCTCCCTGCTGTGTGGCTGTCCCATTCCCCCTCCCCTTGCTGTTCCTCAGGTCACGTGTCTACCCCACCCCCAGCCCCATAGATGGTTTCTTTACTTCCTTTTCCAGTAGCTCTGTTTAGCCCCTCTTGGCCTACTCTCCTGTTCTTTCCTGCCCACCTCCCCTGCCAGCCAGCAGGGGTTTGGAGTGGAGCGGGACACCCACAGGGACCTCCTTTGGGACATGTGACAATGCGGAACTTCACCCAAGCCCCGTACTTACAGGAACAGTGAAGGATAATCCTCCACACTTCTAGAATCTCGCACCCTTTGTGTTGGAAATGACTGACTGCAAAGAACCATCTTCCCCACATGACTTAGATAAAACCCGCTGTCACGGGCTGAGCTGTGTTGCCCCGGGTTGCATGCATTGAGGCCCTAACCCCCAGGACCTCAGAGTGTGACTGGATTTGGAAGTAGGGTCTCTAAAGGGGTAATTAAGTTAAAATGGGACCATTAGGGCGGTTTCTAATCCAGTCTAGGTGTCCTTATAAAACGAGGAGATGAGGACGCAGACACACAGAGGGGACACCATCTGAGGACACAGGGAGAAGACACCCACCTACATGCCAAGAGAGAAGCCTCAGGAGAAAGCAGCCCTGCCCACACCTTGACCTCAGATTCCAGCCCACAGAACTGTGAGGACATAAGTTCCTTGTTTGAGCCCCTGTGTGTGGCACTTTGTCATGGCAGCCCTAGCACACTGACACACCCACCGCCTCCTCAGTCCTGTGACTCCTGTAAGACTCATGGGTGGCCCTCCTTGTTTACCTATGACAAGGACAAATGCAGACCTTCCAAATTACTATTGTTTCTTAAATGATCGAACTGTTTGTCCCCCAAACTAGCTAGACGCAGAGATAGACACTTCTTGTCCAGCTGTCAGACTCCCCTGATTACAAAAACGTTCCAGCTGTAGAATCGCCCTCCTGTGACTTGTCTACTCCTCTCTGTAAATGTCTAGACAAAACCAGCTGCCAGGACACTGATCTGTGGATCTGATGCTCTTCCTGCTGCAATAGCCTGAATAAAACCAATTTCCTACCTGTTTATTTTACTGTCTCAGATAGTTTGCCGCTGTGACTTGTGTGGGACTGGAAGCCCACCTGGACCCCTGTCTTCTCCAGCGGCCTGTTGTGCTCCTTCTGTGACTGGAGATCGGACAGTCCACGGCAAGTCCTGTTCCCTGTGCTCCAGACATTTGTTCCTGGCAGCACAGTGAGGATCTGACTTTGATTCTTTGTTGTGTGAGCTTTTGGTTTTTTTGTCGCTGCTTCTGTTTAAGCTTGCTGCTATGGGAAGTTCTCAATCTACTTTCAACCCCTTCAAAAATCCCCTCCCATGATATGTTTCCCACTATGGTGACAGTTCAGTTCATTATCTCAAAAAATGTCCCTGAGGACAACCTAGATCTGCAGTGGCCTCGTGAGGGCACTTGGAATCTTCCTTAACTTGCTCACCTACAAGGCCCACTCAAATCTCGGGGCTCTAAGATCTCTCTCTTCTCTTTAATGGTCAGCTTGTTTGCTTGATTCAAGGAGGCTGGAAGATGAGAAGACGTTTCTGATTTATCTAGACATTTACAGTCTCTTAAGCACTGTGTCTCTCACCAACAGCCTCTCCTCCTCCAACTGCTCCACCCTCAACAAAACTTCACAACTGTGAGCAACAGACAAAATGGTCACTCCCAGGTTTTCTTTAGGGACCCCAGCACCATTCTGGCCTTTATCCACTCAACACCACTGAGCTCACAGTCATCAACTTACATTTTGCTTTCCTCAGTAGACTCTTCAACCCTCACTCCCAATATTCTTTTGCCTTCAGTTGGAAAGGCCAACAATACACATGGACCATCAGGTCTCAGGGATTTCCTGAGGCTTCAACTTATTTCTTTAGGACCCTAAATGCAGACCTGAGAGACATAACCTTCCTCTGCAGCTCTGATCTCATCCAGTATGTAGTTGACATTTTTCTCTGCTCCCCTGATTTTGGCAGCTCATTTATCACCATCCATCATCTACTCCAAGCTCATGCCCATGGGAGACAGAAGAGCTCTAAAAACAGAATACAGTCATGCAGTCCTCAAGAGCACTACCCAGGGCATGGAGTCTCCTCTGAAAGGAAGACCTAATTCCCAAAGGATTTATACCATCATCAATTTCTCTCTTCCTGAGACCAAAAGGTGACTCTGAGGGTTTCTAGGATTAGTTAACTCTTGCAGGAACTGGATCCCTAACTTACCCACCATAGTGTCTCTCTTATATGCCATGGCTGAGGAGACCGCTCCGAAACCCCTTTTTTGGGACTTTCCTTCCATGTCTTCATCTCAAAGTTTCACATCCTCTCTATCTTCTTCTCCCACCTTTGGGTTCTGTATTTTGGACTAATATTCTTTTCCTGCTTTATAAATAGAAGAGAAGGGCATGTTTTAAGGGCCCTCACCATAAAACACAAGGGAAGCCAAAGGCCTGATGGGAACTCTAGCTTCCCGTCAGGTCCAGTGGCTCAGGCGTCTCCCCTTCCTTGCATGCAGTTGATGCTGATGTCAAATTAGTCCAAACCACTGCTAATCCAGTTGTGAGTCATCCTCTCAATCAATACGTACCCCACACAGTTCAGACCCTACTACCCAGCACTTCCCCACTTCCAGAACCATCTCCCACAGAACTACTCCTTCCTCCCCTTGCGTCATGTCCACTGCTCTCAAAACCTCAGTCCAGCTGCTTTCCCTCCTGTCCTCTGAGAGATGACCTCACAACTGTATCCTCATCACATAGTCTGCTATCCTTCCTCACCCTGACCTCGCTGAAACTCCTCTCCAATACCCCCACATCATATTCTCTGTGGACAGTTCTTACCTCCAGCTACAAATGAGAAATTTAATAATCACAGATTTTCAGCAACTCATTGAGTTCAGAGCCACACCTGAACTTGTTAATTTGGTCCAAGTGGCTGAACTTGTCGCCCTCACTGGAGCTTTCATACTGACACATGATGGGAGAGCTAGTGTTAACTGATATGCTTTTGGAGTTGTACAAGGGTTTCTTATATTATGGAAACAAAGAGCTTCCATGAAAGCTGCAGGGACACCCATCAAAAATGGAACCCAAAGCCCTAGCCCATTAGAGGCTTTACTACTACCCAAGGAATTAGCTATTCTCAATATGCTTTTCAAGGAAACTTTCTCGATCACCTGCATGCTTCCCATTTGCTCAGTCTTCTTTAGAGACAGAAACTCTGCTCAAGGAACTGAAGCACAACAACTGCTAATACCTGAGTCTGGTAAAACTAATTGCAAGCAAGCTGGATATTTTATCCACTCGTAGGAGCTTTAGTGACACCCAGAGGACTGGTTGGTCTTTCCAAGACCCCTCACCTTAAATTTAGTCCACTCACCACAGGATTACACCTCATGACAAAAGAAATATTAAAGATCTTGTTATGGTTAATTTTATGCGACAACTTGACTGGATCATGTGGTACCCAGATATTTGGCAAAACATTATTTCTGGGTGTGTCTGTGCTAGGGTCTGCTGATATAACACCGCTAATACCACTGCTGATTTAGTTTCTTTACAAATTAGCATTTGAATCACTAGACTCAGTAAAGCAGTTTGTCCTCGCCAATGAGGGTGGGCCTCATAAATTCCACTGAGTCCTGAATAGAACAAAAACATGGAGGAAGTAAAACTTTGGCCCTTCCTGACTGATTGCTTGAGCTGGAACATCGATCTCCTGACCTTGGCACTCCTGGTTTTCCGGCCTTCAGACTCAGACTGGAATTTATGCGACCGGCTCCCCTAGTTCTCAGGCCTTTGGTGGAACTGCACCACCAGCTTTTCTGGACCTCCAGCTTCCAGATGGAGATCATGGGACTTCTCAGCCTCCATAACTGTCTAAGCCAATTCCTCATAATAAATCTCTTTCTGTGTGCATTTATATCCTATTGGTTCTGTTTCTCTGGAAAGCCCTGACTAACACAGGTCTTCTCCACCAATATTGGTGGGGACACCTTAGTCCTTAAATTAAGCAGTTAAAGTCAACTTGCCTCATGTGCCAGAAACACGATCCTGGTAAAAATGTAAAGGTGGGAAAAGGCCAAGAGCCAGCTTCCACTGTCCCTTTTTCCATTGGCTTTTTATTCAAGTCCCAAAGTCTCATGGGTCTGAGCATGTTTTAACCTTAGTCTGTATATTTTCAAGTTTGTTAGAAAATTTTTTTAACCTGCAGACTACCAGGTTACTGATGCCAGTGTAGCTAAGCTACTATTAGAGGGAGTTTTCCCCATTTGGGGGATCTCTTTGTTCTTGTCTAGCATTAGAGGAACTAACTTCACTGCTAAGGTTAATTCAGGATGTTTAATAATGAGTATTTCCTCTCTCACAAAAATTGCACTGTCCTTGCCACCTTAAATCCTCTGGAAAAATAGAATGGGCCAATGGTGTCCTTAAACACAAATTAGTCAAGCTTGCTGAGGAACTCAACCTACCTTGGCCCAAAGTTTTGTCATAATCCCTGTGATCTTGTGATCCTTCTCTAGCAAACATTGATTATCCCCTTATGAAATAATTACCAGCAGGCCAGTGAGGATCCCTTGCTCCTCTTGGATCTCAAGAGACTATAATTGATATAATCCAATAGCCTTAGATATTGCCAAGGTCTTATTAAATACTCATGTGCTTATCACCAACAGGCCAAGTCTGCCTTTTTTTCAGACATCACACCGCAGCCTTCTGTGATCTCCAAACTGGGGACATAGTCTTCTGGAAAGATGTCATCAAAAGACCAATCCTGAACCCCAGTGGAAGGGACTGTACACTGTTCTCCTAACCACCAAATTGCTGCAAAACAGTACATCTTGGATTCATGTTTCACAATTAAAAAATTACAATCCTTACTCTGGATGGAAATCCACTCCAGCAGGAGACCTCACTCCTACGCTCTCTGAGAGCCCCAGAAGCAGATGCCAGCACAAAGTAGCCTGCTTTCCCAAGACCAATGGGACAACCACATGGCATCAGACAGTGATGGACACACAGTCTGTCCAGAGGTGTAAGTGCAACTCTGCAGCCATTGACTCAACAAGTGACCGAACCACTCATCATGATCCAGCACCCCTGAGAACAACTATGCTTCCAACTGAGTTTGAGCACAGAGACCAAATCTGATCCAACAGCTTTACACAGGGAGAACAAATCTGTACTAAGAGTGGTATAGAGCTAGACATCCCCTGCTGCCTCATTTCCAAACATAGCTGTTCTAGCACAGCCTTATGATGCTTGAACAAGAGCAGAAACTGACGATACTGAGCTTTACCTGAGTCCTGTGCTCCCAGAAAACAGTGGAGGCTAATCCCCTCAACCTTGTGTTTTCCAAAACTGCCACCCATTTGTGCTCTGGGAAACAGCTTCTTGCCAAGAACAGACCTTCCCCATGACTTCCATAAGACCTGCTGTCCACTGGTTCTTGTGACTCCCATAAGACTCGTGGATGACCCTTTGTTTACCTTTGACTAAGGACAGACACACATCCTCTAAATTCCTATTCTTTGCCTCATAAATGATTAGCAAAACTATTTGTCTCCTGAAGCTAGTTAGACACAGAGATAGACATTTCTTGTCCAGCTGACTGAGTCTGGCCAAACAACCACCCCAGCTCTCATGAAAGTCTAGACAAAACCACCTGCCACACTCTGATCTTCAGGTATGGATACTCTCCCTACTGCAATAGCCTGAATAAAACCAATTCCCTTACCTGTTTGTTTTCCTTTCACATGAGAAACTGACATTTATTGAGCACTTACTATACATCAGCACTGTTCTAAGCATTCTAAGATAATACATGTATTATCTCATTTAATCCTCACAATAACCCTATGAGGTAGGTATTATTTTTGTCCCCACGTTTCAGAGGAAGAAAGTGATGTTCAGTAACTTGGAAAATGGAAGCTTTAAACTTCAAATGCAGCACTTTTTCTCCAAAATCTGAGCTATGGCTCTGAACTCTCATACATTAAATATGTTTGTCTTTGCCATACTGAAAACAGAGATCAGAAGTGCTTTGGAAGGCCAAACACTGTGAGATCGTGAGGGCTTATGACAAGGCTGCAATATGAGGAGCGTTTGGGGAGCGTAGTGGAGGCTGGAACAGCCTTTGTTGAGGACAGAGGGTGAGAGGACATTGCAGGCCAAGCATGGGCTCTGGGAATGTCCAGCCTACAGTTAGAACTGGGTTCAGGAGAGCTGTCTGGGACCAAGATGCAGACTGAGGAATGACCTGTGTAGAAATTGACTGAGGACATCAGGAGGGCCTTTTCAGAGAAGCAGCGGGATTGGTCATCACATGGCCATGGGCTGATGAGTCTGTGAGAAAAGGCAGAAGTCACCAGCTCCTTTTCAAAAAGTTTGATGGTAACAGAATGAAGAAAAACAGGAAAATAATTGAGGGGCCTGCAGGGTCCAGCAAGTGCCTAAAAACATGGGTACATGCAGTGGGGACATCCTAATCCCTAGTAATGTACATTCATCTTCACTGTGTCCAGGCCCTGGGCTAAGCACAGTCTCCCCTGATTCTTCCCCAAACCCTACACGGCAGGCACCGCAACCATCTGTGCAGCACAGATGAGGGACAGGAAGCTCAGAAAGGTGAACGGGAGCTCGCGGGACTCACAGCGGCCGGAACTCGCGTACACTGCTGGTGGGAACGGAAATCCATAAACCACTTTGAAAACAGTTTGGCATTTCTTTCAAAGTTAAACATACATTTGCCACGAGACCTAGCATTTCCTCTCTGAAGAATTCATTCTCTCCAAAAGGAATAAAAGCATGGCAGCATAGAAACTGGACCACAAGAGTTCGTAACAGCGTCATTCCTAGTAGCTCAAGCTGTCTCAGCCCTGACACCCACCAACAGGTATCGAGTAGAGGGACACGGACGGGAACGTGTCTGCGATGGATCTCTACTTCTTAATGAAAAGGAGCAAACTGGTGATTCATGCAATCACTATGGATGCATTGTAACGACACTATATTGGGAGAAAGAAGCCAGACACAAAAAAGCATACATACCGCTTGATTTTGTTTATATCAAACTCTTGAAAAGACGATTCCAACCTCTAGCGACAGAAAGCAGATCAGTGGTTGCCTGGGGCTAAGTGTGGGGAGGATTGACTGGGAAGAGGACTTACAGCAACTCTTTGGGGGTTACTGAAATGTTCCACCCCTTCACTGTGATGGTGCTCCTTCTTAGGTAGGAGCATCTTATTGTATGTAAATTATACCTCAATAAAGTTGATATAAATTTAAAAATAAAAAAGAATGAGTCCCACATACTGGCATGGAAAGAACTCCAAGAAATACTTTAAAAATAAGTCACAGAAAAA
Source organism: Cynocephalus volans (assembly GCF_027409185.1). Lineage (NCBI taxonomy): Eukaryota > Metazoa > Chordata > Mammalia > Dermoptera > Cynocephalidae > Cynocephalus > Cynocephalus volans. The sequence goes on from NC_084464.1 coordinate 15,101,735, forward strand.
TAAGCCAAGAATTACATTAAAAAATAATCAAATGTTAATTACTTCCTTACCTATGTAAATTCATGGGGAAGGATCTAGAAAAATCACTATGAACTGATGTCCGGATGTTACCCAAGCAGAAAGGAGCCAGATGGAGGGGCACTTTTTACTTACAATAAGTATGCATTTAGTCTTTGTTGTTAGATTTGTATAATCAATTGTTTATATATCGGATTTCTAAAAGGATGAAAAAGAAATACACTCACACAAATGCATGGCACTTGTTCCAGATCACACAAATCTGACTGCAGAGCTAGAAGCTGGGAGCCACCAGGTGCGTGGACCTTGCTGTGGAGGAGACCGTGGTTCTCGGTCGCATTTAATCCCAGGGCCCGCTTGAAGGGGAGGGTGGTCCAGTGGTCCCCTGTGTGCTCTTCTGGCCTCGGGCAGTGGTGGTGGCTCAGGCAGGTCATGAAGAAGCCCTAAGACAGTGCAGAGGGATGCCCTGGACTCAGTTTTCCATGTTATTTGTCTACAGAGCCTTACTATGAATAACTTTTTTTCTGAGATGAGTGTTCCAGAGACAACCAAATAGTCTGGTTTCTTCTAGATCTTAAGTGAGGGCAATCTTGCCCCTCAGGTGACTGTCAGCAATGTCTGGAGACGCTTGATTGTCATAATCCGAAGGGAGAAGTTGCTACCAGCATCTAATGAGTCGAGGCCAGGGGTGCTGTTACACATCCTACAATGCACAGGACAGCCCCCCAACAAAGAATTATCTCGCCCAAAATGTCAGCAGTGCTGAGGCTGAAAACCCTGGTCTAGACTACAACATGGTTTCCATGACACGCTCCAACCTTATTTAGGAAATAAAAAGAACTCGTCCCATTTGCTTTCTTGATGGAGATTGATTTTTACAATAGTGTTCTGCCTTTACATTTTGTGAACTGTAGTGTGGAAATAGAAACAGAACAGTTGTCTTATCTTATTTCTGGACAAAAAGTGGTGTTGGACACACCCCAAAAGGAGACTTCGGGAAATCACATTATTGTTGAAAGAGAAGAACTCAGCATGCTGTGAGTGGAGAGCCCTGGGTTCCAGCTCTAGCTCCCATGCCAACTTGCTGGGTGTCTTTGCAAGTGTCAGTCTCCCCTGGGGGTGGAACTAAGGTATCTTCAGACTCCTGCTGGCTCTAACAGAGTTTATTCTAGAACAAGTCTATGCCTGAGTCAATTTGGAAAGTTGCTAAAGCACAACAAAATATAAAGGAACAAGGAAGAGGAAACCACCACAGCTCTGTCCTTCCACTTCTGGGTGCAGGACACGTCCACTCCCAGCATGTGCTCCCGCATGACCCACTTCCCTTCTTCTGCATGAGCTGGAGAACCATCTGTTGAGAAAGCAGGGCGCCGGCCAAGGGGAGGGCCATGCTTAAGTACTGGTTATGTGACAGTGGGCTGGGCAGAGGAGTGTGTGGCACTTGTTTTCAAAACGAGGTCCAGGGCTGAGCAGTGGCTTGAAGGTGCTCTCAAAAAAGAAATGGCAATTCGCCTCTCATATTTGGGTGTCACTCTATGAAAAGATCTATATTTTTTTCTAGGATGAATTATAGCTCACTTAGGATATTTCTTACTCGTGTAACTCCAGAGGCTGAATTTTTTTCTTTAATTTGTATGAAAAAATGGGATTGTAAATTAGTGCAGCCTTTATGGAAAACAGTATGGAGATTTCTCAAACAACTACAGATAGATCTTCCATATGATCCAGCAGCCCCACTTCTGGGTATATACCCAGAGGAATGGAAATCATCATGTCGAAGGGATACCTGCACGCCTGTGTTCACTGCAGCTCTATTTACAACAGCCGAGATATGGAACCAACCTAAATGCCATCTATGGATGATGGATAAGGAAAATGTGGTATATATACACAATGGAATACTACTCAGCCATAAAAAAGAATGAAATTCTGTCATTTGCAGCAACATGGATGAGCTTGGAGAAAATTATGTTAAGTGAAATAAGCAAAGCACAGAAAGAGAAATACCACACGTACTGATTCATAAGTGGGAGCTAAGAAAGGAGAGAAAGAAAGAAAGACAAGACCACAATAATATGTTGAACTTTCAGAAGGAGAGAACAGACCTACAATTACTAGAGGTGGGAAAGGGGGAGGGGGTTAGGAAGAAATAGGGTAAAGGACACAAAGAATAACTATGATTTGTAATAATGAACATGCTAATAGTATTGATTTGATCATCATATGTTATGGTCAACACTGCACCCCCAAAATATGTATAATCAATTATAATTCAATTAAGAAGAAAAAAAATAATTTGCATGAAGAAGTTGGTATGTTTTGTTTTTAAATTCATTTTTGTTTTTAAAAACCAGTAGAGTAGGTGATTTTTAAAAACATATGAGGTTACTTTAAAATGTTTATGGAAAAATGGAATTAAAAGGTAATACGAATCTTTCCATGAACTTTTTGAAGACCCTTCCTACATATGAAATCCTTTTTATAGGTAATCCATGCACTTGGTAAGCAATTTAAATATTTAAATGGGTGTACAGAGAAAAAAGATGGTCTTCCTTCCAGCATGGGTAGAGATAATCCTTGCTTTCTTATCAAAATGGTCTTGGGGGACTGAGGAAACTGGAAAGTTGCTGCTTTAGGGAAGTGCACGCCAAAATGTGAGAGCTCGGTCCTTGTGACAGCTCAGGAAAGGATAACAGGGTCACCCAGCTGAGGTGGACAGGACAGCTTCTAGGATGATGGTATTCTGTTCCGGACAGCCATTCACAGAGCAATAAACAATTGCACACAACATAGGTGGTTGCTTGCTGCTTTTTTGATAAAAGAAGAAGAGAAAAACCTAAGGGACAGGAACCAGGCAAGAAATCGAGGGTTTTGCAGTTACTGGCTAGAATTGCACTGGGTTTTCTTCCGCAGTAGTTCACTAAGGCGTGTCAGCCAGCCACTATGTCTTTCCCTTGATGTTGTTTTCAGAGTAGTTGGCTGATACAGGGAAGTAACACGGTGTAGAAAGGAAAGGATTAGGGCTCCTTGGTCCTGTGTGTTTTCTTAGAACTCTATTGCCTTCTTTCTGTGTCCAGAGCAAGTTCTGATTTGGATGTAAAGTGTTGCCCCTGGGGCTGCCAGTGACCCACTCACTCAGTCGTGTACTTAACCTGCTGACCTTGTGTCCCCCGTGCATCCTGGTCCCCTGGAATTCTGTGCTCATGGGGCATCACAAGCACCACGGGGGAATGGAGCAGCGGGAGGGTGGACATGCATGGTGCATGGCTCCTCTGCTCATGCGCATGTTCCACTGTCCTACAGGACTGCACTTATAAAGCACAGGTTCAGAAATAAAAAGTATTGAGAATTTCAAGATGGTGACAGTGGAGCATTAAACCAAGTGTGGGCTCTCCCAAGACCCGGGCCCTGTGATGACGGGTTGATCTTCCACAGAGCAGCGCTGCCAGTCTGAGTGTGAAGCCAGGACTGAGGGGTCTTGAAACCGTGAGATGAGCTGCCTGAGGCTAAAATTAATACCCTGAGGATGGTAGAGCCAAGAGGAGGAAGGAATTTAGGTTCCTGGTGACGTTGCTCAGCCACTGGTTTTAATCTCCTTGGAGCTTGCTGGACTTCTCATCTGAGATAAAAATATCCTTGTTTTTCAAGCTGGTTTGAGCTGAGTGCTCTGTTACTTGCAGTTGAAAACTTTCTAACATACATAGGAGGACATCTTGTCCATACTGAGCCGATGCCATCCTGCTTACCTCCATTTTTCTTACCTGTCTGGATGTCTCCATACCCTGCATTTAACAAAGGTAGATATATAATGCTAGGGGCCAACTAGTTAGTCCTAATAAGACTCAAAAGCTAAAGAAGACCAAAGGCACCATGCTGGAAATCAGGCTGTGCAATCAGATTCCAAATGGATTGCCTTCCAAATGATTACCTGGCCAAGACAGTTCCCGCCTTAAATATGCTGAATGGACATGCACTGCCTCTTTAGGTAAATGCATTACTTTGTAAGAGTCACCAGTGACCTGAAGAAGCATTAGCACCATCACACCCAGGGTTAGGTTAACTCTTTGAGTCTCACCACCTCTCTGTTAGTTCCTCATGCTTTCAACTTCATGGTCATTCCATTTAGAAGGTAAAAAAAAAATAATAGTAAAAAAATTAGTAAATCTGAAGAAACCATCAGCTAAGCGACAGAGCTATAGCAAGCGAATCCTTGCAGACAGTTCTACCAGCCTGCAAATGTTTACTCACCTTTCCTGGACTTGCTAAATGCCCATTCATGCTAAGATTGCTTTTCTTCTAGTACAATGGCCTTGGGAGATACTGGTCAGATTGAAGTTTCAGACTCTAAGCTGTGCCCTTCTCCTAACACGAGACCCAAGGGGCAGTTGGGTCACTGGCTGTGCCAATGGCCAAAATGGATCCTAATGTCACGGTTGAAGAATATTTGGGATAATGAACGTAAGTAGCTGGAAAATGCTAATACAGTTTGATAACGTTGTTATCAACGGTCTTAAGTGCATGCAATTCTTTAGAATTACAGAAGTTTATGGTTGGAAAAGTCCCACAGCAGTTACCCTGTCTAGCCCTGCCATGAGGGAGCTGAGACACAGGTGTGATTTGCTCAAGGTCGCGAGGTTAATGCCAACCTGGAATTAGGTGTTTTGATTTCCTGCCCAATGCCCTTTCCCCACACCCCACCCCCTATTGTTCATGCTCCTTTATTACAGCTCCTATTTCTACAGTCCCCTCTAATTGGTTTACGTTCATGGGGCGCTCTCTTGAGGATAAGATTACATTTTTTTTCATATTACTCCTCACTCTCCCCACCCCCCAGGCACATCCTGCCAAGTGACTTTTGCCCAGCAGCAGTTCTGAGAAGCCAGGTACAAAAGGGAGTCTTGGTTGTATTCTTTCCAATATGTGTTAGCCTTGAGCTGATTTGGTCAGGCTCAAAAATGTTCCCCAGTTATTCTGTAAACACTTGGAATCAAGGAAATGTTAGGTCTGGAAGGAGATTTAGAAACAATCCAGTCCTGCAGTTCTCTAACTGTGCTCCACGGAACCCAGGGGTTCCTGCGCGGGGAGCCTTCCATTCAAACTCTTAGAGCAGGTGGTCTGGGGAGCTGAGCAAATCCAGGTTCAGGCCTTGGTTCCCTCCGCTGAGTTACTTAGTTGGGGTTCTGTGTCACTTGTGATACTAGAAAATGGTTGACAACTACAGATCTAGCTACCTCTCTCATTTTCAGTAGGAGAAAACAGAAGCTCAGAATGGAAGAGGGACTGTGATCACTATGTGCACAAGGGCACACCTAGCTAGTGGCAGAAGCAGGGCTAGAGATGCGGTCTGTGGATGCCTCCTGGCTACGTTGCAGAGATAGCCTGGCTTGATTGAGAGATCTGAGCTACAGAAACCAACCCTGTGGTGGCTGCTCATATGTCAAAGGAAGGGGACAAAACAAACACTTATTGAGTTACTATCGTGCAGCAGACGTGGAAAATCCATTTCATTAAGGGCTGATTTATTGAGCGCCTCCTATGTAACAGATACCGCCCCTGCCTGTCACGAGCGTTCTGTCATTTATGCTTCAGGACAAACTGCAGAAGGAACTCTAACTGCAGAAGAAGTTCCAGAGGTGAAGGCTCTGAGAGGCTGAGTGACTATCAGGGTCCCTTGGCTCATAAATGGCCGAGCCACAACCCAGCTGATACCTTGAAACTCCAAATCTGCTGTACTGTGCCACGTCGTATCCAAGTATCCCTTTAAGTCTTTTAAAAAGACTTAGGAAGTCAGTGCCGCAGTTGCACGTGAGCCTTCCAAAGACTTGAAACTCAATTAAAACCAACGACTTGAAAATGGTAGGCATCCCTCAGTGCCCATCTTGTGCGGAGACGGTCTTTGTTAAGCGGAGTCTCCTTAGAGTCCTAATCTCTCTCCCTGTTCAGGCTTTCATGATTCACCACACGCAACCTCAGCCCTTTCTCTGCTCACAGTGGAAAATACCGCCTGTCTTGCTGCTCAGCTGCAGGGCGGGTCTCGGAGCAGCTGTCCCTGGGGCGATGGGTGAGGCTGGGCCTGGGCCTGTGAATGCCAGCGATGGGGAGATAACAAACGTGCTGCAGAGGGAGAAACTGCTCCCCGGCACGGGTGCCAACCTTCGCTGTTTTCAACTGTGCTTGTCTTTCAAAAGACGTTGGGTCTCTATAGAGTGCCAGAAACTTCTGAAGCCATTTCGGGTGTTGTTTGTTAATCATATTGTAAGGATCTTCCTGGGTGGGCTGTGCCCAACTTCCAGTCATCTAAATATACTTCACAAAGACCAGGAGTCAGTTTGAATAAATTGGACTTACCTGGGTGCTGGGAGGGGAAGGGATGCGCGGAGGGGTTTGCACCAGCTTTGGCCAGGGCTTTTGGGCAAGTTGTTTAGGGTCTGTTGCAATTGCTGATTCTCCTCTTGGGAAATACGGTGGCTGCCATCCCTGTGAATATTTGTGTTTTCAGCCTTAGAACCCGAGATCTTTTCCCCTTGCTCCTGGGGTATATTGTTAAAATTCAGTGGTAGTAATGGCAACTTGGGCCTGGCCATGTGGACTGAATATTAAGGCTTATCCTCTAGGCTTTCTTTGCCAGCTTTAAAGGTAAACATGCTGTCCTTCAATTTAAAAAAGGAATCATAACTCTTTATGAAAATGTTTGAACTTAAATAATAAGCCAAATAAGCCATCCCAATTGAGCACAAAAAATGATTACGAAATTAAAACCACAGCATCATTTGGCACTTTTCTTGTTCATTTTGAAGTTATTAACTTATAATCATATTCTCTCCCACTGGGAGGAGGCAATTTTCCATATGACTTTTAGAGAAGAATGAAACACCTTCCTCTCTCAGGAAGCTAAATCTAAATATGATATTCCTTTTTAGCAACTCCTTAGCAAAGATATGGGCAACTATCAGCAAAATATCTCTGGGCATAGATATGCCAAAAAGGAAACCCGGGAGGGGCCTTGGTGGCCCCAGGTACCAGAGGATGGCTGGAACTGCTGTGTTTTGGGCAGCAGAAGTGTCCCCTGCCGCACCCTCCAATCCCTTCTCATGTGGGAGGTCATCTCTGAGCACACCCCACCCTCCCACTTGTACACACTCTGGGGCAGGGGGCACATGGATCTTCCTCTCTGTGAGCACCGGTGAGGAGTGGAGACAATGCCTCATCACAACAACCTTCTACATGTATGTGCTCTCTCTAACGTTCACAGCGCTTCCGTGTGCATTTCCTCGTTTGTGGATTCCGAGTGGAATCCTGAAGAGGCTGGAGCAGGCTGTCCACCCCAAGGGACAGATGTTAGCTGGCAGCACTGGAATGCAAAGACAATTCCTTCATATACTTTCTTCTTGTTTGTAGTTACAGTGAACTCAAGCACTGGGCCAACATCAGTCATCTAGGCATGAACATGCTACAGTACACGGGAAGGTTTTTCTTGTTTGTTTTGAAAGGGATTCCGTCTCTATTCTCTTGCCGTGTGCTTCTTCGCCCTTCTGTCTCTGATTTCTTTCTCTCTGGCAAAGCCATTTCAGCTCACAGGACTGGGACTTTGGAAAAGGACACTCAAGAGCATCACAATGGGCTAGGCCTGGACCTCTCAGGGCAACATTCCTCACAACTCCCTTAAGAGCTTAGAGATCTGGAGCTAGTGGCAACTGGTAAAGTTTTCAGCATTTGGTAAACAGCCAGGGTCCGGAGCTCTGGGAATAGCCTTATTTAGCTCTTTGTTTAAGTTTTGGGTTAGAAGCTCCCAAGAAGCTGATGCAGGGGAGAGGAATTAACAACCACGGCTCATTCACAGCCAGACAACCAAATGGACTGAAAGACTCAAGGCGACAGGGGAGAGAGAATCCAACCAGCTTGAGCCTTGGCCCAGCTTCTGGAGGAGAGCTTTCTCCCCCAACTGCTCTGCATCTGGCTGGTTGTCGGCCAAAGATCTGTGAACACTCCAGCGTTGATATGCTGTGGGTGAGGCTCGTGGCCATAGCAACGGGTGAGAGAGACCTGGTCCCTGGGAATGAGAACATGGCTAATAAGGCTGGTGGGGGGTGGAGGGCAGGCAGGGAGAGGTAGAGGCTGGGCTTGCCTGCAGACGGAGCCATTCTTTGCTGCGGGTGAAGCTGTCAAGGTCCATCTCAAATTCCTTTTAACAGTAGGTGCAGCTCAAGCCGGGAGCTTGTTAGATCAGCGACTACGATCCACCCATGACTTGTTCCCATCAGACAGAGTAAACAAACTGCCCCAGTACTGATGGTGCAGCACTGACCTCCTGTGAGCTAGTCCTTGTTGAAACATTTATGGGGAAGGCCACAGAGTTCTGATAAGAGGATGCGTGTTATCTCTGTTGACTAATGCCTGAGTCAGTCTCATTCACAGAGATGTTCTTTATGTGGGAAACCTGCAGCTGGGACTCTGGGCTCAGGTTTGAAGACCTGAGTTCTAATCCCTGTGATGCCATTACCTCCACGTGACCTCTTTGTGCTCCAATTTCCTCATCCATAAAATGGACGCATGGTGAAGTCATCCGTGGGGCTCTCTGGTCTGACTTTCTGTATGTCTACGGGCTGTAGAATTAAAGATGACAAGGCATCTTCATTTTCTATTTCCAATTTCCTTGAAGTCATCAGCTGGAGTTAAGGACAAGTTTGAAAAATAGATAGGTTTCTTTTCTTTTCTTTCACTTTAAAAAAAATTAGACTTTTTAAAGAGCCGTTTTAGGTTCACAGCAAAATTAAGAGGAAGGCACAGAGATATGTCATATGCCCCCCACCTCAACACACGCACAGCTTCCCCTGTTATCAGCATTCCCCACCAGAGCTGAACATTTTTTACAATGGACGCGCCTACGTCGACACATCACTATCACCCGAAGTCCATGGTTTTCGTTAGGGTTCACTCTGGGTGTTGTATGTTCTGTAGGTTTGGACAAAAGTATAATGACATGTCTCCAACATTACAGTATCACACAGAGTAATTTCACGGCCTTAAAAATTCTCCTTGCTCCACCCATTCACACCCCCTTCCCCCCAAACCTCTGGCAACCACTGATCTTTTCTCTATAGTTTCGCCTTTTCCAGAACGTCATATAGCTGGGATGATACAGTATGCAGCCTTCGCAGATTGGCTTCAGATGGTTTTCTTCCCTCCTTCCTTCCTTCCTTCCTTCCCTTCTAACTCTCGCAAGTGTCAGTAGCACTGTGACTGAACGGTTGTTTTGTTAAGGCAGGCGATCGTGAAGAGTCTTTTGTCATCTTTTGTCAGTCTTATCTGCTCACCTCCAAGATGGCCCCAACATTCCTTCAGGCCCAGATCTCCTGGATCACTTTTCCTGATCACTCATTCCACAGCAGAGCCATCCAAAGTCCAAACTGCCAGGCCGCACACCAACTTTTCCTCAATGACCTTCGGCACAGCCCCAGCATCTTAGCATCTGAAACTTGTTATCTGAGGCCATAGTCCTGAACCCCAGCTGTGTGATAGAATCAGCTGGAATTTAAAAAAATTAAAAAAAAAAAGATCCATGCCTGGAGATTCTGATTCAATTGGTCTTGGGTGGGGCTTGGGCATTGGTGTCTTTTTAAAATGTTCCCCAAGTGATGCTAATGTGGAGTTGTTCTGAAAGCCCCTGTTAAAAGGGAATAAACCTTCTGTTGTTAAATGTATGTCATCCCTACCACGTGAGTGTGGAGGTGATTCTCTTGGATTCTGATATGGCTGCTTTGTTGGGGCACACCCCTTAGATTTGAGATCACACCCTGAGGTAGGGGTCCTGGAAGATGGTCACCAGAGATCCCCACTTTCTGGTATTCAGGGCCTTGTTTAATCCCCTCCCCTTAAGTTTGGGCTGGACCTAGGGACTCAATTCTAATCAACAGCATATGGCCAAAGTGGTGGGATGTGACATCCAAGATTTGGTTACAGAAGGTCTGTGATTGCTGTCTTGCTTGCCCCGTATGTCTGTCCGTCTGTCTCTGCCTCCTCCCTCTCCCCTCCAGAGCTCTTGCTTTTGGGGAAGTCGGCTGATGTGCTGTGACTGGCCCTGTGAGGAGGCCCACATGGGAGGAAATTGATGTTTCTGGCCAACAGCCAGCAAGGACCCTCAGGTTCCCACAAGAGTGAGCTTGAACGTGAAATGCCCCTCCAGAGGAGGCTTGCGGTGACCACAGCCCTGGCTGGCACTTTGATTGCAGCCTGTGTCAGAGTTATTCAGCTAAGCCACATCCAGATTCATGACCCACAACAGCCATGAGATAATATTTGTTTGTCGTTTTGCTAAGTTTGGGGGTCATTTGTTACACAGCAAAGGTAACTAATACACTTCCTGAGAGAAGAGGTGGCTCCTTAGCAGGAGCAAAGTACTCACTGAGAAGGCCAGGCTCGAGATGGATTCTGAGGACTGGAGAGATCTAAGAGTGTGTTCCTGGGGTTGGATGTGAAACAGGAAGGGCCCAGGTTGCTGGGGCTAGGAAGGCGAGTGACCCATGAGCAGAATCTGCCAGCTAGACTAGCCCTTCTCCAATGCCAGCTGCCTACAGAATGCCCGGGAGTCTTGTTGAGATGCTGAATCAGGTTGGGTTGGGGCCCAGGAATTGATTCTACCAGCTCCAGGTGCTGCAAGTGCTGCTGGCCTGAGGACCACATTTTAGAGGACAAGGAGCTATCCTACTTAAGTTCATTTTTCTCTCTATGGCTACGTCCTTTTCAAATAGCCTTGTTGTTCCAACCCTGACTTAGGGGGTGCTTCAGGAAGCCAAGAAAGTGGCCTTTGCCCTTTGGGAGTTTGGAAGATGGAGCAGTGCCCCCTTGAGGCGACGTGGTGCAGGCAGTGGTGAGGTTGAGTCACATAAGTAAGTAGCTCTTTGTATAGGTCAAGCATGGTCAGATATTGGTAATTTCACAAGGTTCCCATTATTAAGGGATCAAAGTCTGGCCACCCATCCCTACTGAGAGAGCCTCCTCTCAGTGCCAGTCTTGGAGCATCTGTTGTTATTTGTATTTTTTTGAAAGGAGACGATTCCTCAGCAATTCTCCCACCCAAGCCCCCCTCACCACCGAGGGACACGAATGCTGGGTGTGTGGCCTGAAGCAGCTGGGAGAAAAGCCTTGCCAGTCTGAAAAGAATCTACCTACTTCATGTGTCAATGGAACGTGTTTATTATATTCTAAATAAAATTTCCTAACCAAATACATGTGGTGAAACTGCTGCCCCACGAAGATGGACTTGGTCCGGCGGGTGTTCTCCTGGGAACGTGTCTCTCCCAGCTCCAGAAGCGCTGCCTACACTCCAACTCTGAGATTCCGTCTCCTCCCCAGACCCTCCTGTCGCCTCACTGGCTTCTCCGTCTTGCCTGCTTTCCTGCCTCTCTTCATTTCCTCATAGTTGGTCGGTCCTCTCTGGCCTTCTCTTGGGTCTCTTGTCAAATGTGGGTCCAGGCCAAGCATTTTGACTGTGATCACAATCACCCCCAGGCCCCAGGCCGACCACCATAGTAGACACCCCCTCACCCCCACGTCCTGGAAAGACCACTCCTCTGCCCCGAGTCACCCCACCCTCCTGAATAGACCCCACCCTCCTAAAAAGACTCCACTCTCCTGGAGAGATACACCCTCCTGGGTAACGCCCCCTCCTGGCGAGACCCCACCCTCGTGGGTATGCCCTACTCACAAGGCTAACCCCCCACCTGCTTTCTCCCTGCGGGCTTCTGGGAGCAGTGTTGCTGTGAAAAGGACACCAAGCGACCCCCCACTTCCCGTTCCCCAGCCCCTCGTGGGCTCTCCTTGTGGCTCACAACAGTTCTTTCACTAGCTTGCCTGATGACAAGTATGTTCTGAGAGTGTCCTAATGATATAGATTTTGGGTTCCATCCCAGTTCTACTGAATCCAAGTCTCCGGGGGGTGTTTGGGAATCTGCCTCTCCGCACGTGCGGCTGGCAGTGCCTCCTGGAGGGGCAGGCGAGCTTGGAAAGCGCAGCTGTGGCCCACGTGGGACGCCCAGCCTAGACCCCTCTGGAGCCATCAGGGAACTTTCCAGCTGCACCTCCCAGCCCTGCCTCCCACCACCACCCAGCCAAACTCGGGCTGCTTCTTTCTCAGAGAAGATTAAGGCCATCTGCTCTGTACTGCCCAAGTTTCCCACCCTCCACCCTCCAAAATTGTCCACATTTCCCATTCTTTCCCTATTTCTCCCTTCTCCTAGAAAATAAACATGTTCCCAAGGCTGACTTCCCTCCCCACATCTGGACCCCTCCTGCCTGGGCTGGTCTCCTCTGGCAAAGTGCCCATCTGTACCCTCTCTCCTGTACAATCACCGTTTCCTCCCTGGGGGATTTTTTTTTTTTTTTCAATTGGGCTTTTTGTCTCCTCCCTAAAAAAACAAGATATCTCACAGTAACTGGGCTTCTCCCTCAAGCCTCCAGCTCATCTCCCACCTTCCCCTCGCTGCTCATACCATCTCTCGTTGTAGGGTCTGGGTTCGCCTTTGCTTTCCGGTCTCATGTGTGCCTGTGCAAGGCTTTGCAAGGCCTCTGCAAAGAGCCCAGGTTAGGGACAGAGCTGGGCCCTCTGCAGCACTGCAGTGTGGGAGAAAGAGAGGACTACACTCCGGGCTTGCCCCGGGACTGGGCAGCCACCTGGGTTTTATTTTCCTTGACGCTGCTGTTCCAATCCAAGGCTGTATCTTTGGTGTGTCCCTGCAAGTACACAGAGTCTGTCTTTGTATGAACAGCTAAAGAGAGCAAGAAAAATGACTGCTCTGTATGGGTCTGGAGGATAGAGAGTTGCTGAGGCCTACAAGTGGGTTTCCTAGCACAGATTACAAAAGAATCAGCCCCACAAGAGACACTCAGGAGCTATGGGGGATGTGGGCCAAATTCCACTCCAGCCTGGGCCGGTACCTGCGCTGATTCCGCCGCCCCCCGCCCCCCAGCACTGCCATGCAATTCTTGAAGTAACGGTGGACTCTCAGGGTTGCTCACCTTCACCTGCTTTGCTTGATGATGAAAATCTCTGGGGCTTGTATGAACCCAGATAACAGATGGGCTGGAAAACCCACATTAGCGAAGACTTCCAGCTGATTCTGATGAGGAACCAAAGAGAAATCCCAGGAAAACCGAACCTCTGACCTCTCCCCTGCTTTCTTCTGAAAGAACTTCTCCTGCAGCAGCTCTTTAGCTGTGATCTGTGAAGTGTGGTTGGGAGAGTTCTGCTGTAAAGACCTTCTTACTGAACCCTGACTCTGAATCTAGAACAGGCACAGAGGAAGGAGGTTGACTAGATACCTAACTCTTATCTCTTCCACTTTTTTGTAGACATCTTATGAAATCTTTGATCAATGGAGAGCTGATCCAAGAGAAGTTTAATAAGAGAAGAATATCTGAGAAAAATGTCATTGGAATTTTAATAGGGATTGCATTGAATTTGTATATCACCTTGGGTAGTATGGACATTTTCACAATGATGATTCTTCCCATCCAAGAGCACGGGATGTCTTTCCATCTTCTTGGATCCTCTTGAATTTCTCTCATCAGTGATTTGTAGTTCTCATTATAGAGATTTTTCACATCCTTGGTTAATTCGATTTTTCTCAGAAAAATTGACATTTTTCTCAGAAATCGAAAAAACTATCCAGACATTTATATGGAATAACAAAAGACCATGCATAGCCAAAGCAATACTGAGCAAAAAAAAATAAAGCTGGCGGCATATCACTACCTGACTTTAAACTATACTACAAAGCTATAATAACCAAAACAGCATGGTACTATCATAAAAACAGACACACTGATCAATGGAATAGAATAGAGAATCCAGAAATCAACCCACACACCTACAGCCATCTGATCTTTGACAAAGGCACCAAGTCTATACACTGGGGAAGAGACTGCCTCTTCAGCAAATGGTGCTGGGATAACTGGACATCAATATGCAGGAGAATGAAACTAGACCCATACCTCTCACCATATACTAAAATCAACTCAAAATGGATTAAAGAATTAAATATACACCCTGAAACAATATAACATCTTAAAGAAAACAGGAGAAACACTTCAGGAAGTAGGACTGGACACAGACTTCATGAACACGACCCCAAAAGCATGGGCAACTAAAGGAAAAATAAACAAATGGGTTATATCAAACTAAAAAGCTTCTGCACAGCAAAAGAAACAATTAACAGAGTTAAAAGACAACCAACAGAGTGGGAGAGAATATTTGCAAAATATACATCTGACAAAGGATTAATATTCAGAATATACAAGGAACTGAAACAACTTTATAAGAAAAAAACAAGCAACCCAATTAAAAAATGGGGCAAAAGAGCTAAATAGGCATTTCTCAAAGGAAGATATACAAATGACCAACAGACACATGAAAAAGTGCTCAACATCACTCAGCATTCAGGAAATGCAAATCAAAACCACACTGAGATACCATCTAACCCCAGTTAGGATGGCTAATATCCAAAAGACTGTGAATGATAAATGCTGACAAGGTTGCGGAGAAAAAGGAACTCTCATACATTGTTGGAGGGACTGAAAAATGGTGCAACCTCTATGGAAAATGGTATGGAGTTTCCTCAAACAATTGCAGATAGATCTACCATATGACCCAGCTATCCCACTGCTGGGAATATTCCCAGAGGAATGGAAATCATCAAGTCGAAGGTATACCTGTTCCCCAGTGTTCATTGCAGCACTCTTTACAATAGCTAAGAGTTGGAACCAGCCCAAATGTCCATCATCAGATGAGTGGGTATGGAAAATGTGGTACATCTACACAATGGAATACTACTCTGCTATAAAAAAGAATGAAGTACTGCCATTTGCAATGACATGGATGGACCTAAAAAGAATTATATTAAGTGAAACAAGTCAGGCACAGAAAGAGAAATATCACATGTTCTCACTTATTTGTGGGAGCTAAAAATAAATAAATAAATACAGAAACAACCGGTGGGGGGGAGGGAAGAAGACACAACAATCACAATTCCTTGAAGTTGATACGACAAGCGAACAGATATGAGGTTGTTGGGAGGGAGGGGGGAGAGGGAGGGGGGAGGGAGGTTTTAGTAATGGGCACAATAATCAACCACACTGTACATGGACAAAATAATAAAAAGAAAAAAACATAATAGCATATTTACATTATAAGTTTGCCTTGACTGAGTTATAAAAACACTCAGTGCTATGGTCAAGCCCCTGAAATAGATACCATATGGCAGAAAATCTCCAAAATGTGGGCTAGTATCATTCAGAGAAGATGTCCTTATGGATTTGTGACCAAATGAGAAAGGACAGTGCAGTGTTTAGATATGTGTTACTTAAAAGAAAAAAAAAAAAAAAAAAGAAGTCTAATAAGAGAAGAATAGACTTGGGTTTGAGGATGGCTGAAAAGTCCCAGTAAACAAGGCGCTCACATGGAGCTACTCCTCTAGCGGTCGCCTTTCTGATGACTCCAGCCAGGAACGCCAGCCCTGAACCCTCCCTGTGTGCTCTCTCCGTCTCCCTACCTGTGTCTGCCACAGGTATCCCTGTATATCTCTGTAAATATTGCCACAAGCTCAGCCAATGAGTTATGTTTTGTGCATTTTTTTGCATGATTCCTTCTTGTACCCATGGTGTCTAGCACAATTTTTGCTCATATTAGAGCTTCATAAATGTCATTGATGAATCCAGGACAGATATTTATTTATTTTTATGTCTAACGTAAGCAATTTGTTTTTTTAAAAAAAGGTATTATAGGGCCGGCCTGTGGCTCACTCGGGAGAGTTCGGTGCTGATAACACCAAGGCCACAGGTTCGGATCCCATATAGGGATGGCCGGTTAGCTCACTGGGTGAGCGTGGTGCTGACAACACCAAGTCAAGGGTTAAGATCCCCTTACCGGTCATCTTTTAAAATAAAAAAAAAAAAAAAAAAAAAAAAAAAAAAAAAGGTATTATAAAATTCACAGGCCAACGTAAGGCAAAGTGATTTATTGATTGATTTAGAGTTTTTGGGTAGAAAAGATGCAGGTACATGCATATTTACCTATTGTCCTTTCAGTGTGAAGATTATTCTCAGTGGCTGAGCTCCATCTCTCTCTCTCTTTGGGTGACTGACTCGTTCCAGGATTTGAACCCTTGACCTTGGTGTTATAACATCGTGCTACAACCAACTGAGCTAACCGGCCAGCCCATCCATCTCTTTTTGTTCAGATCCAGGAACCATCTCTTCATGGTTATTATCCTTAAAAATCTTGGCTAATAGTATATTTTTCATACAACGTGGCTATTGCTCACTGTGCCGTGGCTCTTGTGGACTTGTTCATTTGAAACAATGCCGACCTTCCTGCCCCTGCACTCTCTAACACCATGTGTTTAACGGTGGTTATGGTGTCACTCGCAGGGCCGCCCCACCCAGCGTGTCTGTGCAGGCTGGCTCCTGTGGACTCTCTCAAAGTTGTTACTGTACTTTGCTGGTGGTGACCACAAGGGCAAACCTTACCCAGAATATTCAGGAAAATTGTGAATGATGGTTTGTCCTCAGGTTGTGAAATGCACCATTGTGAATCTCGTGGTGTGGAGGTAAAAGACTGTCTTCCAACCGTGTCCCCTTGTGACTCTTCAGCCTGCCGTCCTGGTTACTGTCTTTCCTGCTGATGCCACCCTCGACTTCCGCCCACCACCGCCAACGTGGAGGGCAGGCCAGGGGCCGTGGGTGGAGCAAGCACAAGGGTCCCATTCAGCAGGCTAGGCATCGGTGAGGGCGGTGGCGGATTTCAGAGTGCAGCCACTCAGCAGCCCGAGATCCAAGAGGCACCTTCACAGCCACCGCTGTCCACCTCCTGTGCGTACAGAGAGACTCCACACAGGTTCTGGAAATGCTTCTTTGTGGGTGTCATGGGCCCCTTCTCCAGAGGGGACACTTAGGAGAGGGAGGCTAGTAGAAAAGGGGCCAGAACGTGTATTCGTTCTCCACTGTCCAATCTGAGGCCCCCTCACCCCATCTCTTACCTGGGCAAACCCTGGTGTGTGACCCAAACCTTATTCCTGGAGGGTCCTAATACCGTTCTCAATCTGAAACTCCTGGGGGAGTCTATTCACTGTTTCTATGAAGTACCCAATTGGATCCCTGGGTTCCACAGGAATTCCTCCTGCCCACTGTGTAAAAGGAGCCCTTCCTTCCCAGCTGGTCAGGATGACTAGCCCCTACCAGGATGGTGACTCTTCCTCTCACTCACTGGCTGGCAGATGCAGGAGTCCAAGGTGTCCTGGTGGCAGCGATGGCTTTTAATTCAATGGGAAACACTAAATCCCCCAGTGGGCGATGGGAGTGTTGGTTAGCAGGCCCCACTCCTGCTTCCAGTCCTTGGTGCCCTGATCCATGCATTCTTCCTCCTGGGTGCAGAGCACCGTCAACATGTCTCCAATGTGATGTGTCCTGAAGGATGGCTTTCTGTCCTTTCAGAGGGTTGCCTCTGAGCTGTCACTTCAGTTGTACCTTTTGAAGGCTATTCCAGCATGTGATGAGGCTACTTCTGGGTGGCGTGGTATATGAGATGACCAGCAGGTCCCATGGCCATACGCCCACTCCTGCACCTCCCTCCCATGAAGTGAGTCCCCTGGTGTGATGCTAGGCTGGGTGGAATTCCATGTCTGCAGGTCAGACATTCTGTAAGCCTCTGGTACGTGGTGCTGGCTGAGGCAAACCTGGACCTGGAATAGTTATCTACCATGTGAAGATGACCTGCTGCTCTTTGAGAATGGAAAGCATGCAGTGGAATAGACTTGCCACCAAGCAGCTCGAGGTCAGGGCCTCAGCATCGGATTCTGTTGCTGGCAGTTTGGACATTCAGAGGCAGCAGTAGCTACACTGGCCTTGGTAAATGAGTCCATGCAGTTGTCTCCACATGTAGCCTCCATCTCTGCCACTGTGGCTACTTCATTCATGTGCCCATTGCACCGGTCTAGGTTGACCAGTGATGGAGGCTGGCTAATGTCAACTTACCAGATAGTTTTTGTATTAATATATTTGGGCATTCAGTGCCTCTTTTATGGGGGTACTTCCTGGGGGGTGACATGTAATACAGAAATCTTCAGACTTGATGCTCTTGCCCATTGGTCCATACACATGCTTCAGCTGATCACAGGGGAGCCCTGCCCTCAATATGGCCATAGGTGCAAGCTGGGGGAGGAGCCCTCGTGCAGCAGTGGTGGGTGACATGGGAGTCTGGGCTAGCAGCTCATGCAGCTTACCTGTGCCCTCTGTCCTGCCTGTCTTTGATCTGAAATGTACAGTCTTCAACCTATGATGCATATTGTCCCACTACTGACACCTCCAGCTCACAGGGTCTGCCAGATCACATGGCTCCAGTGACAGGTGTGCTTGCACTTCAGTTTGGACCTGCTGAAGAGCTCTTTGCTACTCCAGGGTCCACTCAAAGTTAGCACCCTTTTGTGTCTCCCAGTGTGTGGGCTGGAGCAGCATTCCTAGGAGTGGAATGTGTTGCACTGGGCTTCTTTCTTCATTGTGAGGGATGCAAGATGCAGTGATTTTATTTAACTTTAGTGAGAATATTCAGGAGTGCCGCTGACTTTTGGACCCCTAAGAACTTCATTAAAATGCAGGTCTCTGAATCTTCATGGGAGTTTATCTCCCTTCCTCTCTAGTGCATGTATCTCACCAAGGTCTCTAATGAAATAGCCATCTATTGTTTGTTCTGCCCAATCTGCAAGATGTCACAGTGTTCTGTGAGATGTTCAGATGGTCCACATATCTTTAGACTATTTTAAGACAGAAGGAGGTGTAGAGTTTATAGAGTCTTGAGGAAAAGCCCTAATTGAATATTGTTTTCCATCCCACATGAATGCATAGTATTTCTGATCCTCTTTCCTGGTTGGAATCGAAAAGAACACATCGCCCAGAGCAAGAGCTGCATACCATGTGCTCACGGCCTCACTGATCGGTTCTAGCAAAGACGCTATGTTCAGCACAGCATCTGCTATCAGGGCTACTGCTGGCTTCATCTTGCTGTGGACTATAGTCATTCTCCAGGGTTTATCCAGTTTCTGGTGGGTACGTCGCCAGACTGGTTACTCAAATGGAGATATGATCAGTGTCACTGCTGTACCCTTGAAGTCTTTAATGGTGGTACACATTTCTGCCAGCCCCATCAGAATGCAAAGCTGATGGGGGCATTGTCAGAGGTTTCCACTTAGTATTCTCCACTATGATAGGTCTTACCCCATGGGCCAGGGACCCAATACTGAACCTGATCCAACTACCAAGTATGTCGATCCCCACTGTGCACTCAGAACTCAGTCCACAGCATGTCACTGGACCCAGCAGGACCACTGAGAGCTGGACACTAGCCAGGACTCCTCTTCGTGCTGGCCCTGGGGGCCCCCACTCTAACAGGGGACTGTGCTAACACTTTGGATACCCAAGCATGGGTGTCAACTCAGACCCTGTGTCCAATAATCCTTGAAATGGGTGGGTTTTCCCCTTTCCCCAGTGATTAGTCACCTAAGTAAACGTCCACAGGTCCCTTGGGGGTGAGGCTACTGTTGTGGATTGAATTGTGTCTCCTCAAGGAAGACCTGTTGAAGTCCTAACCCCTAGTACCTTAGAATGTGACCTTATTTGGAAATAAGAGTTTTTTGCAGATTTAACCAAGTTAAGACGGGGTCATTAGTGTGAATGTCACTCCAATATAACTGGGGACCTTATAAAATGGTGAAATTTGGACTGATACTTGCTGCACAGGAAGCTGTAAGGCTTGCCTGAGACAGTGTCTGAGTGCACACTCCCCTTGCAGTGCCCAGGGCACAAATTCACAGTGGCACTTCCCCCCAGGGGAACTGATTCGCCTCTGGAACATTCACAATACAGTTTAGCAAGTGGTCTTTGAAATGAAATCTTATTCTCAAGCAGGACCAAGGCACCAGCCTATCCCTCTGTCCCCAGAAAACTCTTTGTTGGGAGTCCTAAGACACTGGCAGCTATGTTTAATGAGTACATTCTGTAACTTCCAGGTATTCTGTTAGGACACTATTATCCAAATAGTGCACAGCAAAACTTTGGTTTATTGGGAAGACATTCATTTCCTTGGGTTCTTTGCCAATTTTTGGTTTAGGGAAGTAAAGGGTGGAGGCTCTGGTAGCCATGTAAAGGGGGGGCAGGGTTGGATGTGTGTGTGTGGGCGGGGGTGCAGGTGTGGGTTGTGAAGGGTCTGTGTCTCTGTGGGGTGAGGGAAGATGCTTCTCCGAGGGTTCCCACAGCGTCATGGGCCTGTGTCAAATGTAGTGAAAGTGGGGAGATACTGTGTGATGGTGTTCATCTCCAAGCTCTTCTGTTTTTAGGTGTAGAGTGAAGATGAAGGGAAAGGGAAAAAAATTCTGTCTGTCCCTTTCTCTTTTATTCTCCCAACTAATCCAACTTGTCTTCTGCAGTGGTGGGTGGAATGGAAATTGATTCTCCTCAAAGCAGCCTGTGTTGCGGTCTAAGACACAATCACGCACACATGCAACACACACATGCTCACGCATGCATATGCATGCACACACACACACACACACGTACAAAGCACACACAGGCACACACACATAGCCCACCAATGTTTTCAGCAGTGTTCATATAAGAGGTGTTGCAAAGAGACTGGAAGCATGTCCATAGTTAGCAAAGCTCCAGGCTGTGCCCTGTCTTTTTTTTAAGGTATGTAATTTTATGATTCAACATATGTACACACCCATGAACCATCGCCACAACCCACATAATAAGCATACACATTACCCAAAAAGTTTCCTCATGCCCCGTTTTATTCCCTGCTTTCTGCTTCTCCTCACCACCCTTTATTTAATGAACTTGATTTTATTGAGCAAGACGAGAAAACACGACAAAGGGAACACCACGGTTGAGATGGAGCCCTGGCAGCATGTGCGGTGTGGGCATTGGTGGTTTACCAGCCGACACACACACAGCATCTGATAATGGCACCATCTTCCCATTGTTTTATCTAAGAAAAATTTTTCTTTTTGCCTGATGAGGAAATGAGCCTCCTTCTCTTCGCTTCCTCCTCCCCCGCGATAGCTGTCCACATACGCATTTCTCAATTTAATGCTTTGGTGTTGAGGAAAGCAAATTCTCTAATGCTTGTTGACTCTGAAAAAGAAGCCTAAGACTACTTGCCTTTGACAGCCTCAGGAAAGTCTTTCAGGGAAGGATCTCGGTCAGGGATATCTCTCAGTGGATCTGTAACAGCCCATGGTGGCTACTCAGTGAAAATGTGGGATTTCTATATTTCCCTTATGCTGCTTTTGCGTCTTCTCTTGCTCCTCGTATGGTGCCTGCATGTCAATTTCAGTCGATTATTTCAGATAAGGGTCTGTATGCATTTAAAGAGGTGATTGTGTGCGTGCTGAGAAGGGGAAGGAAGCAAGGGGGGAGAGGAGGGCAAACACAGGGGAAGAAAGAGTTTGTGCCATCCCTGTTGGGCCAGCAACTTCTGCCCCCGTTAGGGGTGAAGACGCTGGGTCGGGGGAGCTGCCACTTTCTGAAGCAGGGGTTTGGTGGAATAGGCCGGTGAGGCTGTTGGCTGTGTGGAGGGCAGAGGTGTCAGGATAGGGAGCCAGTTACAGAGGACTCAGAATTGCAGGATGAGAAATATGCATTTAAGGGCTGGCAAAAAGCAAAGGAAGCCGTGTGTGCCAGGGAGCACCAGGGAGTGCCAGCGCAGGCTGGACTGAAGCGGGGAGCCTGCGTGAGGGGAGGTGCATGGCTGCCCAGGCTTGGGGGCTGCTCCAGCAGGGATGCCATGGACATTTCAGAGGTCTGTGACTCACCCATGACTGGATCAGGAGTCCAGGAAGCAGGGGAAGACAGGGACAGTCAGCTCTCAGCAAGGAGGGGGAGGTCTGGAAGGGAAGCAGGAAGCAGCTCACAGAGGAGGACATGTTTACTTTAGGCACTTAGAGCTGGAAGTGCCCTAGAATGCCTGGGAGGGAATGTTCAGTCTTTTCACTGCCGGTGTGGGTCACACCTTCAAGAGAAGAAGTTGGACTGAAGATGTGAATAGGAGCATTGTCCGAAGTGAAAACAGACCGTAAGAGGAGATGAGATCCCCAAGGGATCATGACTAAGTAAAAAATTAAGATCTCTTAGATCCATCTTGTCATTTTTATTTGTGGGATATATATCTGTTATGGGATGAATTTCCCTCCCCACCAACCCCCCAAATTCACATCTTGAAGCCCTAAGCTCCTTATACTTCAGACTGTGAGTGGATGGAGATGTGGTCTTTAAAGAGATAATTAAGGTGAGATGAGGTCTTGAGAATGAGTCTTAGTCCAATATGATGGGTGTCTTTATAAGAAGAGGAGATTTGGACTCAGACACACACACAGAAGGAAGACCATGAAGACACAAGGAGAAGACGACCGTCTACAAGCCAAGGAGAGAGTCCTCAGGAGAAACCAGCCCTGCAGAAACCTTGATCTCAGACTTTCAGCCTCCAGAACTGAGACAATAAATGTTTGTTCTTTAAGCCACCCAATCTGTGGTATTTAGTTGTGGCAGCCCTAGCAAACTAAAACATGTTTATCTCTATATACCCATATCCATACCCATATACCCATGGAATTGAAAGATAATACAAATCTTTCCATGAACTTTTTGAAGTACCCTTGTATCCACACACACATATATATACATACACATATATACACTATACAAAGTTACTTGAAAAAGTTCATGGAAAGATTTTCATTATATTTCAATTCTGTTTTTCCACAAACTTTTTAAAGATAACAAAGACACATCATATTAGCAGTGATGATTTTCTGAAAATAAAGATAATTTAGATGACTTGTTTATAGTTTTCATGCCCAAAGAGTTTTCTAAGGTCTATGCACAACTTATGCAGCACCTCATTCCCCTGAAATATGCCTTCATGAAATTAAATGAGTAGGGAAAAGATATGGAGCACATCTGCCTAATATCCACATTAGCAGAACTCCCTAGATGTGTACATCTGATTTGATGATGAAAAGTAGTGGTTGTCACACTGATGGGTCACCTTCTCACCTGGTTCTTGTGCCTGGGGACTGCTGTGTCCAGTGCCCATCTCATCCCTCACATTCTCCTCGGCCCTGCCTCAGGAGCCTGTAGGCGCATAAAGGAAAGGTGGGTGCTGCTTTACTGGCCAGGCCTATCTGGACACATGAGCATATGGCACTTGAGCATATACAGAAGCCAAGCTCAGAAGGGCAAAGTCCTCATGGTCTTCAAAAGTCTTGTTGACCCTCCCCTTCTAAAGTTCTACCTGTGCCAAAGTTGTTAGGAGACAACGCAGTGTAAGGAAATGCCAGCACAGTGCCTAGTATGGAGGAAGCTGTCAATCGTTATCGGCATTAACCATTTTTATTACACACTTGCCATTGCCATCCCTTGACTGCAAGCCAAGTGAGAGAAAGATACACAGAACCTTGGTATTCAGATCCCTTACACAACTCTGTCCTGGTAGGGGCAATAATGTTCGTCAAATGATTAAAGTAGGACAATAGAATTTTCTTTGCAACGTCACAGCATTACAAACCATCTTTTGTTTTTCATGGTAGTGTGAGACTGTAGAAATATCTCTGCAAGCTGAAACTCTGCACAGCTATTTGAAAGCAATGAGGAACATTAAAATCGTTTCATGACATTCAGAATTTTTGTTTAGACATTAAGAATTCTCTTATTGTTGGTTATAAATATATAAAGAAATTTAAAAATAGCAAAACTAATATTTAGCATGCTGCAATTTGACATTAGAAACATTGAGAAACAGTGTTTCATTGCTTTGTAAAAAACGTATCCAGAGGAAATTGAGCAGTGTTTGCCTTCTTCTCATCATAAAACTTACAGTGTGGACCAGGCATCTTTCCTATGCCTTAGTTAAGGGTCACACTCCTTTCAAAATTTGGATAAGCCTCCAACATTTTATCCTTCGCACTATCAGTGCTGTGAAGGATCTCCAAGAGAATTCCTTTAATAGGAAGTTTTTTTTGCCAGCCTCTTCATTCTACGTCCCTCTGGCCTCACATCCAGAATCTCTCAAAAGACATAAGCATCAACGTTCCCACCATCAGCTCTTCCTTCTCTAATTCATCCACATCTGATCCCACTGTCACTTCTGGCATCATCACTTTCTGTTTCATTGCCACCCTCCCATCTTTGTTGGCTCATTTCGTCTTTTGGGTACCCATTTCTGTAAGATGTCACATGGGTTCATCACTGGGAGACAAGGAGACAGCACTACTGCACACCTGCTGCCTGTGTGTGACTGACAACAGGTGTGCAGCGACCGAGGCCCTTAGGGTGGTTGGTTACCCATCATGATGCACATCTGTTATCTACATGGTGATCTGAGGCTGACGACCAAGCAGCAGAGTTTGTACTCTACGCAATTACTCACAGGTCGTGTACTGCGGTAACTGAAATTGGAACCATGTTGTTGGGAGACGGGTGTTACTTAACCTCAGTTACTACCAGGTAACAGAAATTCATGCATTTGGGAAATATGCAAGGTGTGAACTGCCTGAATATTCCATAACGTGATGTGTGCCTGGTACATGAGGCATATAAGACCACTGAGATTTTTTATTATTCTTGACCTTTAATTTATAGAAGTTCTTTTGACAGTATCAGGTTGTTCATGTGTGAATGAGCTTTACTTCTCTGAGAAAAGGCATTCCTGATCCTCTTTGAATTTACTACTCAAAAGGTATCTGAGGGAAATTTGCTTACTTGGTAGATGCTGTAGAAGCTTTCCTGCAGCATTACCCAGAGTGTGTTTCTGGATGGTGATTAAGCATTGGGAAAGAAGCATTTGAGCTAAGGAAGTTCCAGTCCTCCTAGGAGAATTAATATGTTAATGTGCATCGTGAATCTCCCTGAGATAGATCATGTTTCCTGAATTCCAAACTGCTATCACTTAAAAAGCATCATAAGGTTCATAACAGCTTTATTGGAAATGCCTTAGTTTGCTAGAGCTGCCATAACAAATACCAAGACTGGGGGCTTAAACCACAGAAATTTATTGTCTCACAGCTCTGAAGGCAGGAAGTCCAAAATCAAGGTGTCGGCAGGATTGGTTTCTCCTGAGGCCTCTCTCTGTGGCTTGCAGAAGGTCACCTTCTCGCTGTGTCCTTCCCTGGCCTTTCCTCCATGTGTGAGCATCCTTGATGTGTCTCTGTCCAAATTTTCTCTTCTTAGAAGGATATCAGTCAGATTGGACTAGGGCTTACCACCATGACCTTATTTTAACTTAATCACCTCTCCACATGCAGCTACATTCTGAGGTACTGGGGGGTTAGGGCTTCAACAAGTGAATTTGGAAAGGACACAATTCAGCCCATAGCAGGCGGTAAGGAAACACTGCACGCTAATTGTAAGATAAATTCTGATTTTAGAAATGTTGAGGAAGGGGAAAAAGTGAGTGTTAGACTCAAGGAAATGTGGAAATGTAATTTATCTGACCCTGGCACAGTGTTGTGCATGGATTATCTCATTGAAGTGGTTTCTATGGATCTTACTTAACATAAAATGCTGAAGTGGTTGGTAAACAGACAATTGGATATAGCACCATCATTTTGTAAAATTCTCGTGTAGATAAAACTTAGATTTTGTTTGGGGTTTCACTGAGTGTCTAAATATGTTTACAAAAGTTGTAAAGGTTGAGCATCCCTAATCTGAAAATTCAAAATCCAAAATACTCCAAAATCCAAAACTTTTTGATCACTGACATAACACTCAAAGGCTGTGCTCATTGGAGCATTTTGGATTTTGGACTTTCAGATAAGGGATGCTCAACCAGTATGTGTTCTGCAAATATTCTAAAACCTGAAAAAACCCAAAACCCAAAAGAAACACTTCTGGTCCCAAGCATTTCAGGTAAGAAATACTCAGCCTGCGTGGCAGTGTTCAGAAGTTGAAAGTTTTGGCCTCTAAACCCCAGTTTAAGAAGAGCCCTTCTTCACTGTCACTTGCAAAATAGTCTTCCCAGTGGGGATGGGCCCTTCCTTTCATGATGCTCTCCCCATGCAGGGCTGCTTGGGTGCTACATCTGCACCTCGTTAGTCAGGAATCTTTGGGTTGCGTATGAAAAAAATCTTAACTTGGAACAGAAGGGGAAAAATAGGAATTTAACTGAAAGAGTTCCCAGGAACTGCACACTGGACAGCTTTGTGCCCTGTCATGCATTTTCTCAATCACATCTGTCATTGCAGCAGCAGCTTCAACCCACTTTCTGCTGAGAATGCCTCACCTTACTTGGGCAGCCTTGAGCCTCCTACCAAGGTTCTCCTAAACCATGGGGAGGGGCACTGGCAGGACCCCACCCAACACTCACATATGCTTAACCTGGGAATGGAGCTTGGGGACAGGAGCCAATGGATCAATGCTCCTGCTTTTCATCCTTCAGGTGTTGCCCTGAAAGCCCTGGCAAGATCTTTCTCTGGACATCCACCTCGGTGGCCAAGTTGCCAACTCATCCATGTGTTGACTTTTTCTCCTTCCCTCGCTTCTGCTCCCTCTTCCCAAATAAACTGCTGCATGCAAGGCTCTGCTTTAGGAGAAACCCAGGCTAAGACAGAGGGGGTGTTATTACTAGACAGGTCTGAGTCCTGGATCTTTGCCTGGGCTCCCAAATAGAACAGAGATGAGGTGGGTATTGTGGGGAGAGTGGAGAAGGTGCAGATGTCCAAAGGAAAGTGGTGCTATCACTACAGCAGAGGAAGTAAATGTGCACAGACCAAAAACAGGAAAGACACAGGGAGACAGAGAGAACATGATCCATTACATCTACCAAGGCCTTCAGTAGCGGTAGAAACCAAACTCCTAGGAATATGGTTTCCTGAAGGGTCAGATTGAAAGTTCACCCACAATTATGCCATAGTGAGATTTAGTATTCTCTCCATGTCCCACCCATTAGAACGTACAAACCAGTCCCATTTCCCAGATTCTTAATACTCATGATGCACTTGTAGAGGGGGTAAGCCTGTTACTCCCATTACAGAGATGGGAAACCAAGGCCAAAATGATTCACTGATCTCCCAGAGCCATAAAAGAAAATCATTGCAGAGCTGGGGTTGTGTTTTGGGCTTCCTGTCCACTGCGGCTGAGCCCTGCCTTTCACTGGAACCAACTCCAGGGAGAAGGTTTGCTGGGTTTCCTGGAAGGCAGAGGTTTGCACCCTCACACCTTTGCTGTGGCATTTCCCATGGGTGCAGCAAGAGATGCTGCAGCTGGTGTGCCTGGGGCGGGGTGGGGGGGCGGAGCCACACCGAGCAAGGTAGGCTCAGGATCTGTGTCACCACCCACCGTTCACCCGTGACCAGACCTGCCACTGCCGCAGAAGAGTCTGACTCCATCCAAGAATGTCAAAAGGCAAGACTGAACTCAGTTCTCTTCAGACTTGAGTCATGATAATAAACAAAGATGTTTGTAGCAGAAAGAAAAAAAAAATTTGCCCCCAATGTTGAGCTATTATTTTTCATTGTGTTGGTGGAAAATATGACCTTCAAGAGTATTTGTCTCTACTCATGAATCTCAGGGAAATACAGACAAAAATAGGTTTCAATTTTGCTTCTTTGTTTTTTCATTAGGATAGTTCTGATTTATTTTCACCCATTGGGGTGATGCCTGGGACGGTATATTGAGGGCGGGATAAATGGAGGGACCAAAATGTATTTGGCTTTTATTAATGGCGTTTACATGTGTTACTTTATTTGCTCCTTATGACAACCCTGTGAGACATGTTCTGTAATCACCCTTTTTACAGATGAGCAATCTGGAGCTTAGAGAGGTTAAGTAACATGAGCATCAGTGGGCAAGTTAAATGGAAAACCACTCTCCAAATCCAGCTGTGCCAGACCCCAAAACCTGTGCTATTCCTGCTGTGCAGAGCATCCCTGGCCTTCAGAACCTGCGTGCGTTCCAGCTTCCCACACGCTCATGCACACTGCGTGCTAGCCACCAGTGCACGTTCTGCCACGGTAACCCCACATCAGGGATGTTTGTCATTTTTTTAAAAAAATGTGCTTTTTCCTACTTTTTATTATGGATGTTAGATTTTTCTCCTTCCCTGAAAGTTATCTTTGGACATATATATATATATTAATATAAGTGTTTGGGGTCAGGGGAGAAGTGGAGGGAAGAGAACCGAAGTACGTGCTGAATTTGAGGGACCATATTTCACAGATTCTAAGAGGAACGCTGTCTCGTGCTTTAACCGCTCTGAAATCTCCATGCCTTCTATCTGCTGTCAGCTGGGCAGCTGTGTGACATAGTTGTCATGGCATCAAAGCTCAGAGAACAGGAGTCAGAGGCTTTCACGAAAATCCTGAACACAATTGTGGAGCACTTTTAAAAGAAATACGGCCTCACCAAAAATCTCATGAGAAGCTCTCCATGGTTCACACGCAATAGTGTCCAGTAAGACTTGGATATAAAATTCTTGAATCAGAGAGTGACTCCAGAGTGGATTCTGAATGTGAAGTTTTAAGCATACTTTAGCTCATTTATTTACCTACAGTTCCCTTTTTGTGTATGCACAAGATTAACATATGATTAAAAAACTCTTCATCCAAATAGATCTAAAAGAGCTCTTTGAATACATTTAAAAGAAAAATTCTAAGTATAAGAAGGGCTTGTGACACATATAGATATTTGTGAACATTTTTCCTTTCTTAGTCCCTCATTAAGTAATAGTGCATCTTACACCGAGTTTTAGACTCCATAAAATATGGTAGCTTTTGTTCATGTTTCCATAGTCATCAATCTGCTTCTAATGTATTCATGGAAAAATATGTGAGCCATCTTGCCATTAAACTATTTTCGAAATCTCATGGAAGCCTGCCAATGTTTTTGCAATTTAGCTAAGAAACTCTCTTGCTCTGGGGAGGGGAAGTTCCAATATCGTCAGGCACTGTTTCTGGATATATTTTTGGTTAAGTGTTTGTTAATCCTGGCATTTGTCTAAAACAAAACAAAACAAAAAATGAAAGGTGAGCACAATTAAAATGCTTGCATTATAAAACCTAGAGGACGAAAGTCATTCGTGCAAGGCTGGTCTGGCTTTTATAGAAACACTTTAGTTCAGAAGCCTTGCCCTGTTGCTCCAGTGCTGACTGCCTCTCAGTTAGCAATCTGTGCTTTCTCTAGTTCCCTTGGTTTGTCCCATGGCTTTATTTATTAGTATATTTAAATACACAATTTTCACCTTTTCATTGGTGCTTGCAGATGTGTTTATATTATTTTTGCATTTAGAAAAATGCCATTATATCATAAAAATATTTCAACCTTAAATTACTTCCCACAAGCTTCAAGTTTCATGCAGTTCATATCTGGGCATAAAGAGAAGTCAATGTATTCTGGCCGGAAGGGCACTGGACTTTGGTTTTTGCTACAGTTTTGCAGACAGCAAATGCCCCACATGAACAGAGTAGATCCATTCTTTCCATTTTCTGCCATCTTTTAGTATGGCCACTGCCATGTGTCCCTTAAGTTTGGGCCGATAGTAATTTCTAGGCTTGGAGGAACCTGCAGTTCCAAGAAAGCAGAATGCGGACATCCCCTGAGTTCTAAACACCTGCATTAAACGTAGCCCC
Organism: Cynocephalus volans; assembly: GCF_027409185.1. Taxonomy (NCBI): domain Eukaryota; kingdom Metazoa; phylum Chordata; class Mammalia; order Dermoptera; family Cynocephalidae; genus Cynocephalus; species Cynocephalus volans. Next base: position 15,131,416 of record NC_084464.1, read on the forward strand.
CATCTAAAAAGAGCTCCCAGATCTAGGACTTGCTGCGCTGTAGCCCTCTTGAACAAACGACCCCTCTCCCTCTCCCTGTGCCCCCCCAACACTGAAGTGAAGAGCTTGGGGGTACCCCCTCCCCGCCCATCACGGTGGGGAGCCCAGCCTTTCCCTGTGTTCCCACTCTCCTTTCTGCTGTCTGGGAACCCCAGTCTGTAGCCATAGAGATTGCTCCCATTGTCACAATACCTTGAAGGAAGAAGGGTTTCAGCCTTCCTGATCAGGTGGCTCCTGTACTTAAAACCTTTAAATGACACCCTGTTACTCTCAGGGTAAGGTCCAAACTCCTAAAGTGACTTCCAAAAACCCTTCACCACCTCACAGGATTTCCGTACACCTTCCATCTCTTCTCCCTTGGTTCCCTGGCCTTTCTCGTTAATTCTCTGAATTCAGAGTCATTCTGAACTTGGCTTGATTCCCCCAAATGTGCTAGGCTCTCCCTGGCTTCTCCGCCTCTGCACGAAGACTAGTGTGCATTCAACTGGCTTTTGAGGGAGTCCTGGAAAAACACTCACCCCAAGCCTCCAGATTTTGATGGAAAAACACATTCCAAACCGATGTTGAGAGAACAGTCTGCTGTAATTTGCACAGGTTTTGCTAAAGGAACCCAGTTTGGGCCTGGCAGCTAACTCCTTCCTGCTGTAAGACTCCTTCAGAGCTTTGGAAGTTTCTGCACAGAGCGCTGAGCTTTTCTGTCCCTACCTAGTCGGGCATGTGAAGTCATTTGGAATAGGTCTGGGTGAACATTGATGAACTCGGACTTGGCAGTGCAGGTTCCCATGAGACAGCAGGACAGGAACAGGGTGAGCACATACACCTCACAACGCTGGAGGCCACACCTAGTTCACCTGCAAAGACACCGGGGGCTGGTGCAAGCTCATTCTCAGTGGTTAATAGGTGTGAAATTGGTATTTATCAGCAGTGGCTTTTCATAGTGTGGCTTCTCTGAGTTCCCACCTTCTTTCTAACCCTGGCAGGACATCTTCCCTTCCCTGTAGTTCAAATATGTGCTCCAGCCTCAGCTTAGTCTCTGATGCCATATAAACAAATATTTCTTAGTGACGCTTATGAAAATCACCAGGTGACTTTTCTCTGGCCACAGTGAAAGCAGAGGCTGCTCAGGGGAGCCCTGGAATGGTGGGCCAGAGTCAGGCCATCCCCAGGGGCGCAGAGTCTGAGGGGGCTGAGCCCCACGGGGCGCTCTGAAGCACTTTCAGGCAGGTGAAAAAAGGCGTCTTGGCTGAAGCAAAGAAGTGATTCTCAGCAGAGCCGGTGGGTGTGTGGAAGATGGACGAGGTCCCCTCTCTGCCTCTGTGTGTGCGTGTGTGCATGTATGCACGTGTGTGCACATGTGTGCGTGTGCACGTGTGTGTGTGTATAGACTGTGTGTATGATGAGCCTCAGGGTCTGTTAGCATCTGCCGTGACTTTGCTTGGTCTCCTGACCATTCCTCAGGTCCTCTCAGCCTGTGACAGCTACTGTTGATGGAGCACTGCGGCAGGCACTGGCTTCCATCCACTCATGTGATCTCACTTCACTGTCACCACGGCCCGAGGTAAGGACTATTCTCTCCACACATGAGGAAATGGAGGTTTGGGAGCTTAGGCTACTTTTCCAAATCTTGAAGCCAGGTCCTTTGGCCGCCACAACCCACGGGTTATTCCATCATCATTTGTCTCCCTGGGGAACATATGGAGGCGGGGGCTGCTTCCCTGCAAATACTACAAAGGGTTTTTGCAGTAGAGAAAGGGACTTTTCCTCAGCATTCTTCAAGACATACTGTCAGAAATTCAGTAAACACGCCCCATGCCTGAGATTCAGGGCTAGGAAACCTATTCAACTCGAGGCCTTCCTACCGTCTTGTTTTCATGGCCACTTCTAAATTCATTTAGCCAGGTTACTTGCCTGCTTAAAGCCTTTTCATGGTGCCCTCAGGGTAAGGTCCTGACTCCTCGTGTGGCTTTCCAAATCCTTTGGAACCCTTCCTTGTCTGAGCAGGCACACTAAAGTTTTGCAGTTTAAAAGGTGGCAATAATGCCATTTTAATTAAACGTCTCTCGGGAAAGCCTCCATCAGACCTGTGTGTGCATGAGAAAGACAGTGGGTGTTGCAGCTGGGAAGCCATGTGGTCTGAGTGACTCAGGACCTGGGAGCATCACTCACCTCAGCAGACGCATTATTCAGCCCCTTGCCATTTCCTGCGGAATCCCTCACGTGCTCAGCCTCCCGGGGTTGGGATCAGTCTAGCAGCTGGGCTTGGTACTCCGCCTTTGTACCCTTCCCACCACCCTGGGGGGAGGTCTGATGGTGTGTGGGCTTCAGCAGGGGGAATTTGCCCACTCTGCTTCCTAGAACACACAGCTGCAGTTTGCTGTTGCGAAAATATTTATTGAAGGTCTGGCTATAGCTGGGAGAGTTTGACAGCTTGTAAGGCACATTCTTTATCTGCAGGACGAGGTTAGTCTCCGTTTGGGCCTGGTGTTTTTGAAAGAAGGAAATCACTTTCATAAGCATCAGATTAGATCCAGGAAGCAGCCGCAGGACAATGAGAAGCCGACAGAGGCAGAGCGGAAGGATTTTGTCATTGGTGACTACTGCCACCTCCTGGCTGAGCTTCTGAATACGTAGCATGGGCTTCCTTGGTGAACGTAAAGCTTTCTCAGTGGCCTCCCTGTCCCGGCTCTCTTTCTACAAGTTCTTGGTGGTGCAAAAGGGACACGAAAGTAGTCATTTTTTAGATAGAGTATTTATTGGTGTATTTCATACTAACACAGGAAGGGGAGTAAGGTCATAGTGGACTTTCCTCCTCTGAGGAAATAGGGAAAACAATTCATCAGGGCAATTTATTATGCCACCTTCTCACTCAGTGTTAGCTTTGTCCCGAGTCAGAGTGGGGTCCTTATTTGAGTTTCTAAGTCCTCCTACCAACTCTGTGAAGCTGACCGCTTAGCAAATTCAGGGAAATCTACCATTCTGGAAAATCAGTACAAAATTAAGGAATTGAAGTGAAAATTGCAATACAAAAAATTATTGGGTTAAGGCACATCTTTAAATTATGCAACAAAAAAATGTACGATTTGGTACCCATCTTCTTTATTATTTCATATTAGTTTTATACCTAGTCTCTTGAAATGTAAAATCTAAGTGAGGTAGAGGATTATTACAGCATACATACAATACACACACCTTGACAGATAGGACTTTCAGTGATTTAAATTATATTCTGGGGGAGATTGTATTCCATCTTTCATATCAAAAGTGCTGAGATCCATAGGGGACAATTTCAGAACTATATTAACTGTATTAAGGATACTTCCTCAGAAACGGAAACCCCAGACTTTTGCTGACCGCATGGCCACTGTGTTAGTCTAGGTCCCAGCATGTGAGGAATTTGTTAGGGGACTGTCTGTTAGAAAAGATGGGGAGACAGCTAGAGAAAGGCTGGGGGAGACACCAGACCACAGTGCAGGTCTGACCCCAACAGCAGGAAGGAAAGGAAGGAAAAAAGGAAGGATGGAGGAAAGGAAGGAGGGAGAGAGGGGGAAGGAGGGAGGGGGGAAGGAGGGAGGGGGAAGGAGGGAAGGGTGAGGAGGGAGGAGGGAAGGAGGGAGTGGGGAGGAGGGAGTGGGGGAAGGAGGGAGTGGGGAGGAGGGAGTGGGGGAAGGAGGGAGTGGGGAAGAGGGAGGGAGGAAGGAGGGAGTGGGGAGGAGGGAGGGGGAGGAGGGTGGGGGAGGAGGGAGTGGGGGGAGGAGGGAGTGGGGGGAGGGGGGAAGGAGGGAGGGGGAGGAGGGAGGGGGGAGGAGGGAGAGGAGGGAGGGGGAGGAGGGAGGGGGAGGAGGGGAAGGAGGGAGGGGGAGGAGGGAGGGGAGGAGGGAGGGGGGGAGGGAAGGGGGAGGAGGGAGTGGGGAGGGGGGAGGAGGGGTGGGGGAGGAGTGGGGGGAGGGGGGAGGGGGAGGAGGGAGGGGGAGGCGGGAGGGGGGAAGGAGGGAGGGGGAGGAGGGGGAGGAGGGAGGGGAAGGAGGGAGGGGAGGAGGGAAGGGGGAGTGGGGAGGGGGAGTGGGGGGAGGGGGGAAGGAGCAAGGGGGGAAGGAGGGAGGGGGAGGAGGGAGGGGGGAGGAGGGAGAGGAGGGAGGGGGAGGAGGGAGGGGGGAAGGAGGGAGGGGGAGGAGGGGGAGGAGGGAGGGGAAGGAGGGAGGGGAGGAGGGAAGGGGGAGTGGGGAGGGGGAGTGGGGGGAGGGGGGAAGGAGCAAGGGGGGAAGGAGGGAGGGGGAGGAGGGAGGGGGGAGGAGGGAGAGGAGGGAGGGGGAGGAGGGAGGGGGAAGGAGGGAGGGGGAAGGAGGGAAGGGTGAGGAGGGAGGGGGGAGGAGGGAGGGGGGAAGGAGGGAGGGGGAAGGAGGGAGGGAAAGAGCTGGATGGAAGCATCTTGGGCTACAGAGTAGTTCTAAGGGAAGTTTGGTGAGGCTGGCAGGATGCTTGTGATAAGTAAATTTCAAAAATGAGCCCCAACAATCCCTGCCTCCTGGTAACCAAGCCCTTGTATAATCCCTTCCCTTTGAGAGCGGGCTGGACCTAATGACTGGCCTCTAATGAATAGCATATGGCAAAAGTGATGGTGTGTCACTTCCATGATGTCATCTTGCTGAACTCTCTCTCTCGTTGAATCTTGTTTTGATGAGGCCAGCTTCCACGTTAGAGAGTCTCATATAACAAGGAACTACGTGCCACCTCTAGCCAACACCCAAGAGAGAGCTGAGTCCAACAGCCTGTGAGGCACTGAATCCTGACAACAAACACTAGGTGAGCCTGGCAGAAAATCCTTCCCCAGTCAGGCCTCAGATGAGATCCCAGCCCTGGCTGACACCTTGTTTACAGACTCAGCTAAATTGTGCCTGGATTTCTGACCCACAGAAACTGTGAGATAATAAACGTGTGATGTGTTAAGCCACTAAGTTTTGGGATAGTTTGTTATGCAGCAACAGATAATGACTACAGTCCCTGAGTCAATGTCACCTATGAGAGAAGTTTTATGATTCCCAGAAATGAGCCTTTTCTTAGTATCCCTGATGAGCTCAGTCATCAGCTGGGAGCGGCCTGTGGGAAGTGTGCCCTCACTGTGGACATGGTCATGGATTTCAGCAGGCAGGGGCTGGGGCCTCATGCAATTACATCCCTGCAGTTGGAGATCTGTGAGGCATAATCTCATGGCAACTACAGATACGCAGAGCAAAGATGACATTTCTCATCCTCCCTTCAAGCTTGAGTGGCTCACTCTCTTGCTGAATCTTGTTTTCATGATGCAAGCTGCTGTGTGGAAAGTCCATGTAACAAGGAAATGTGTGCAATCTCTAGTTAACAGCCAGGAAAGAACTGAGGCCCTCAGTCTTCTGAGGTGGACTTCCTGGTCAATACGGGTATGTGTAGGCTGTGTATGCAATTCCAGGAAGGGTCCTAAAAAGAAGATGGTTATCACTTCCTTGTCCTTTCTCCTCTCTTGCTGGCTGGAATGTGGTGAGCTGACTGGATCTGGAGCAACCAGTTCAGACCGTGAGCAGAAGCCATGTGCTGGAGGATAACAGAGTCACAAAGTAAAAGAAATCCAAGCTCCAGCGATCGTGGGCTACCATAGACTGCCCAGGTTCATGGGAGAGAGAAATAAATTTCTAACTTGTATAAATCACTGCTTTATTTTCTGTTGCTTACTACAGAACTTAATCCTAACCGTAAAAAAAATTCTACATTTTATATGTAAAGTCTGGAGGTTAAAGGAGCAAATATTCTCCAGAAGGCAAGTTATGAGAAAAAGAAAAGTTTAATTATCCAGGACTATTACTGCGAGAGGATATTTGCTCTGTATGGTGACGGTGGTAGCAGATTTCCCCTTCCTGTTGCTAAGAGGGTGTTCCTCTCAGTTACGAAGGACAGGAGAAGAAAACCATTGATGTTCATCATGAAGAAGTCTTTGAAAGCAGCACGAGAAAGCAGCTCAAAGCCACCCACTGTGTACCAGGCTAAGAACATTGAACCCAGAGGCTAACAAAGTCTGTTGAATGAAGGGACCAAGGAGGAAGCCAGCTTGAATTTAACTGTCTGTCAAATCTGTTGCAACTATCTTTCCCTACACTAATCCTTTTCAAAGGTTTTAAAGCTTGAGAACGTAATAAATACTACCCTTTGTTGGGCTTGTCATTCATTCAACCCAGTATGGCTCTTTGGCCATGGCATTGAAGGTATTTTTTGGAAGGATATGGTTATCCGCTCTGATGAATTTCAAAACATGAATTTACTCACCACAACTTTTTGGCTATGTTATCCATAACATTTTTAGTCCTCACATGTATTTTCAACATGGGACAACTTAGGGTTAGCAAGTTCTGTAAGTCTACCAACTGTTCCATAGGATAGGAGGCAGGTTGAGCAATAAATGCATGAGCCTGGGGATACACCAGTCTGGTTTTAGCCTTGGCTCTGTCACTTATATAGCTTTTGTCATGTTGGGCAAGTGCTTAATCTGTGAGATTGTTTTCTCATTACAAATGAGGTTAATAACAGTCCATAGCTTATGGGATTGTTGTGAGGATTAAATTTGATAATGCATGGAAAGTCTTGGGGGTTTGGCAGAGAGCTGGGCATGTTGTAAGTACACAGTATTAGTTATTGTTATTATTACTATTAATACCTAATCTCTGGTGGTCATGTGTTATTCAATATGGTATCCACTGGCCACAAGTGGCCATAAACACTTGAAATGAGGCTAGTGCAAATTGAGATGTGCCGTAAATATAAAATAAAAACTATCTTAAAGTCTAATGAAAAAAAGCATGTAAAATATATTGCTAATAACTTTTTAGAATATTGGTTTTACGTTGAAATGATAACATTATGGATATATTGAGTTAAATAAAATATACTATTAAAATGAATTTTTCTTTTTTCTTTTTCTTTTTTTAAATGTGGCTGCTAGAAAATTTAAAATTACCTCTGTGGCTTGCATATCAGATTTCTTTTGGACAGTGCTGGTCTAGGCAGACAGATGGGGTGGGGGTGGTAAAGTGAATCAGGAAATCATGGTTCATTTTATCAGTATCTGGTGGTTATTTGGGGATTGGCCAAAGGAGACAGAGGTTTGAGGGAGGAAATCTACTTCGTAAAGGCACTGAGGATACTGATATGATGCAATTTCACAGGGTCATCTCAGGGAACAGCAGGGAGAGTTTGAAGAAAGGCTGAAAATACAGCAGTTCAGACAATGGGGGTTTGGAGAGGTGCAAGTGTCATCAGCCAGACCCAAGGTGGGTTCTAAGATCCAGGGTGTTGACAGAGAACCAATGACAGATAGTTATCTGGGACCATGACAAAGGAGCCAGAAGTTTAGGAGTAGGAAATTCACTTCCCAAGAGCGCTGTTAGTATCCAAATTCAATTCCACAAATCTTGGCTGAGAACCTGAGTGCCAGACCTTCTATTAGAAACTGGTGAAAACACAGTGCCTGCTTTCCAGGTGCTCTCCGTCTAGTGGGGAAGACAGGCAGGTAAACAACTGCAGCACAGAGTGATCAAGAGCTGTAATGGAATGCAGTGGGAGCTCAGGGTGGGGAAAGCTAATCTGTTTTCATGGATAAGGAATAGTTTCCTAGATAAAGCAGCACCTCTACTAAGACCTATGGGAAAGTAGCCAGGGAAAGAAGAGATGCAAGTTCTAGGTAAGGGAGTTGCATGTGCTCAGGCTGGGAGGTCAGGAGGGCATTGTGTGTTGCTCATGGTTTAATGTTGCTGCTGAGTGAGGGCTGGGAATGGCTGCTCTCCTGAGAGAGGAGAGACAAGATTATAGAGGGGACGGCATCACAGATGGAGGGGCATGAGGGGCTTTGAAGACTTTAAGCAGGGTTGTGACATGACTAGATTTGTGCTTCCGAAAGATCTGTCTGATTACATTGCAGGGGTTCTCGTTCTGGGTGCGATGGATTAAATATTTTCCACACTGTCTTTCCCACTGAAATCAGCTACAAACGCTGGAAAGAATGTATGGAGCAGCTATGTGAAGACTCTGAAAAGCAAATAGTAGCTGGTGGATGGGGAAAGAAGACTAGCATTTGAAGCACTGCTGAGCCGGTGGTGAGTTTATATCTCCCCGCCCCCAGTACTTCCTGTATTCAACACAGCCTGAAAACTGGAAAGGGGCGCTGGCACAGAGAACCATCCAGGAGAAGCTCTCTGGTTCAGGCATGAAGAGTGGGAAAGGTGTCTCCTAATGCTAAGAAAGAGTTGGGGAAATTTCCATTTTCTCTTTTCTCCATTCTCTTGCACCCCAGTCCCCAAGCAATTTGGAGGTGGCAGCAAGACAGTGGCAGCAAAGGGAACCCCGAGGACTGTCATGGTGTGCCTGGTTGGGGGGGGGGTCCGGTACCCTTCTCCATGCCTCGGGTCCCTGGGTGGGCCCAAAGGCACTGGTGTGGTGTGCCTGATTGTAAGGTCTGGTCCCCTTCTCCATGCCTCTGGTCCCCAGGCAGGCCCCAAGGTGCTGGTGGTGTGCCTAGACTGGAACTAATTTTTTGTCCTTTGCTGACTTCTAACATGGGGGAACTTCCTGTAGGAACCAGCACTTGAGCTGTGTGGTTGAGCTAAATTGCTGCTTTGCTGCTGTTTCCCTAGGGAAGGCTTTTTGTGCAGCTCAGGGTTTAATGGTTGATCTTATAGGTACTTCTGGCTCTCCAGAGACGTGGTGGAGCTGTTGTGTAGAAACTCTGATCTGGGCCTGAGTTTTTTCATCAAACTGCACCCCATGCAATTCTGCATTTCCGACCAGTCTCCTCTGAGTGGTCCTGTGCTGATTGGGGGGCAGATTGGCTGTCCTTAATGTGTCCCAATGTTCTCCCGGTGGGCCTGTCTCCCCCACCGCCCATGCTCCAAACACTTCCCATGGGATGGGCCCTGCGCCAGTCCCTTGTGATGACTCACTGGACTCTGAATGGCTCCCTCTTTTCAGTTGTTCTGGCTCCTTGCTCCTGCGTGGGTCCATGGGAACTCCATTAGTGGTCTTGCTGTCCTGGGGGCCGCCAAGGCCCTCCCCTCCCCCGCCACCTCCAAGCAACCTCATCTGAAGGGCACAGCTGCGGCTTCTGCCAGCTCCCGCTCCATGCGCTCATCAGCTCAAGCCTTAAAGCAGATGTGGCCTGAAACCTTCAGAACAGCTTTTTCTTTCTCTCATCGTGGTTTCTCTCGCCTTCATGAACCCCATAGATCTCCCTTCCTCTTCCCCTGAGCTCCAGTGGCCCCAGCTTGGCTGATGTTACATTTTTATAGTTGTAAATTGGTTGATTTATGGGAGAGAGTGACACTGAGAACCATCTATTCTGCCATCTTGACCGGAAACTCACATGGCATAAATGCTGAGTGGAGAGGCAGCGAGCCTGCCATGGGGCCAGCTGTGGAAGGGTGAGGGGCCCCACCCCAGACTCGTGGTCTATGGACCAGTGAGAGTGGACAGAAGGCTGAGTCAATGGGAGAGCCCAGTGGGAAAGAGGGGGTCACCAGTTCGTGAGGCACAGACATCAGCAGCAGATTGGCTGATCCCACACACCAGATCAACCCAACTGTACCTCACCACCAGATTGGCAAGATAGGCAAGGGGCTGAGCATGGTCTCTGCATCCCCAAACACCTTCGCTCCATCACCATGAGGTCACAGGAGAACTCCTCCCCCATGAACCAGACACCGTCTTGGAAGAGGTGGGAATGGAAAAAAGGGCACTGAGATAGATCACCCCAAAAATAAATACCAAAGGGACTGTTCAGGTTACTACATCTTACTAAGGTTGGAAACCAGTCTACATCAGTTATCTTTCCTCTGTCACCTGGCAGACGGGGACTCAGGAGGAAGACCAGACTAGCTACAGACCAGAACTAAAAACACTACATTTTCTTTTTCCTATCTGATAGTGTAAATTTGTACCCCAGCGACACTTTTCTTTTTCAGATGGAAAAGAGGCTGGAGCTTATGTATTAGAGGAATTTGAAGACAGAAGGACTAAACCTTAGGTGCCTCTCCGTGAGGTGGGGTTTTGCTCTGTAGCTAAGTTCAGAAACTAAATTTTTATCATCTTTCTCTGGAATAACCAGAATCAAAGGAAATGTTTCATCTAAATCAAACTCAGGAAAGACCAATTGATAAAAGAATACTGAGTTCATTTAGTTTCCTGTGAAAAATGTAAGTGCCAGCGGACTGGAATGCTCAGTTATTAGGATGTTAGGGCCGAAGAGATATTTGAGGTAATTTGGTCCAAGGGAGGTAAAAACATACACCGAAAGTTAAGCAGCTTGTCTGTGGCAGGAACTCAAACCTTCACCCCTCCCACTTTGCAGGAGAGTCAATGTGGGAAACCAGGTCTCGATTGGAAGGCTGCTTAACAATCATGGAATTAGGACAAGAGTTTAATTCTACTTGCTGAGCAGATGGGAACTGTCCTGTTGGCCCATCTTACAGAGACACAGATTCTAACTCCTCTGATTCTCTTTTTCTAACCTCCATGCAGAAAGACCACTGGATCTGTACTTGGGTCATAAAATGCTTAATTAAGATATGTTATTTTTGAGGTAAGTGCCAAGCCCAACATACATTCTTGATCGGATTTAAGTATGTCCTGAGTTGAGTAGCAATGATCACAACAGACGGTGGCGGTGGCTGCCATGGTTGAGTGCTGTGCTGACAGCCGGATGTGCTCCATCTCTTTATCCACAGACTTTCAAATTGTCTCCGAGGACCCACTAATTTCCACCTCAGAATGTGGTCTTTGCCCCTTACCTGTGACCCTCTATGTATTTGTGCGGAGCTGTGAGGCTGCTGAGAAATCCCATCTCTTCTCTCCCAGCCACTGGGGACACTACATACCTATGCTTCTGGAAGGCTCTTGGGACGGAGCCTGGCTCTGTGAAGCCCATGCTTGTTCTCTTATGTGGATTTGAGTCCCCGTGTCGGCTTGTGAGTGAGTCTGGTGAGCTGCTTTAGAGAGATTGCGTTCTTGTTTTCAACAAAGGCAAAGGCAGAATAGAGGCACTGGCTAAAAACTGGAGATGTGTAAGGGAAATTTAATCTTCTAAGGATACAGACGTAATACAGAGAACGGCGTGTAAGTGATCTGGATTGACTGTCTACACCTTAAGATTTGAGGTTCTGTGGGTCCCTTCATGAGAGCGGGTGGCAGGCAAGTCACGTGTGCTACCCAGGAACCATGAGGGCGGCAGATCCATGGTGCAGAGCTGAAGACACAGATACAGAAGCAGCCACGGGGCTGTCAGGAGCTACCGGAAATGACTGGAAAGGGAGACTCACCAGGGGAAACTGACAAAGAAGAAAGGAAAGAAAACCCCGCTTGGATTCCAAGGCAGAGGAAGGCATGTCACGGGCAGGCTGGTCTTTTGCCACCTCTGCCTAGTCTGACCATTCGGACCAATGTAAACTTTAGGAAGAGCAGAGCTGATTTTTAACAAAGCCAAGAATTGACTGAAAAAAAAGTATACTTCATCAAAGCTTTCCTTCTCGGTATTTCTGTTTCATTTCTTAATCAATGTTGAAATAAAAAAGAAAACCCACAGACTTCTTTATTGTAGTAAAATATGTATAACATAAAATTTACCATCGTAATCATTTTTAAGTGTAAAATTAAGTGGTATTGAGGACATTCGCATTTTTGTGCAGCCATCGCCACCAGCCAAATCTAGAGCTTTCTTATCTTGCAACTCTGCAGCTCCTCTTTTCCTCTCCCCCAGCCCCTGGCAACCACTGTTCTACTTTTTGTCTTTATGAATTCGACTACTTTAGGTACCTCAGACAAGAGGAATCATAGCATCTTTGTCCTTTTGTAACTGGCTTATTTCACTGAGCATAATGTCCTCAAGTGTCATCCATGTTGTAGCATGGGCCAGAATTTCCTTCCTTCTTAAGGCTACGTAATACTCCATTGTATGTAGATTATACATTTTGTTTATCACTGACGGACACTTGGGTTGCTTCCACCTTCTAGCTATTGTGAATATGCTATGAACATGGGGTACAAATATCTGTCCACATCCGTGATTTCGGTTTTTGGGGTGTGTATCCACACGTGGAATTGCTGGATCACAAGGAAATTCTGTTTGGAGGAGCGGCCGCACCTTGCGCAAAGACTTTGACACTGAGTCCGTCAGTTCAGACAAGCCCGTTACCTCTCTGTAACTGATTATGCACATTTCGATGTTGTCTGTGATTTGCAGTTACTTGGTAGCGCTGAACTTGAGTATTTTAATTTAACAAGAGATTCATTTCATTTTTTAAAAGTCTAGAAAGGGTCTTAGCTGAGTTTAGCTCCTCCGTTGGGAGCCTGGCCTGTGTCCCCCTCAATCTGGATTGGTGAGGAAGACAGAATAATAGCCCCCAAGGATGTCCACATTCTGAATCCCTGGAACCTGTTACCTTAATAGCAAAAAGACTTTGTAGCTGTGATTAAGTCAAGAGCTTTCAGAAGTGGAGACGGAGGTGATCCTCGATTATCCAGGTGGGAGAAATGTAATGACAAGGGTCTCGAAAGGTGGACGAGGGAGGCAGGAGAGACTCAGAGAAGACGTGACCCTGGAAGAGAGGCAGAGAGAGATGCAACATTTCGAAGACGGAGGAAGTCAAGCAATTCAGGGGGCCTCTAGATGCTGGACAGGACAAGGATATGGGTTCTCCCCAAGAACTTCTAGAAGGAAGGCAATCCTGCTTACACCTTAATTTTAGTCCATTGAGACCCATTTCAAACTTCTGACCTTCAGAACTCAAAGGTAGTAAGTTTGTGTTGTGCAAGCCACTAAGTTTGTGGTAGTTTATTACAGCAGTGATGGGTAACCAAGGTAACGGGTACTGTGGGCCCTGTGTTCTCATTTTACACCTTCCTTGTTATTCCTCGTCAAACTGGAAGGGCCCTGAGAGCAGAAACTGTGCTCACGTCGCAGCCTGGCCTCCATCACAGGCCCCATGGGAGAGGCTTAATGGGCACTCACAGAGGGGTCCCAGTGACTGCAGCACACAGTGTCCAACAGCGCCCAGGCTCCACCTTCCAGAGCTTGGACAGAAGCCCAGGGCCTGGGGCGCTGACCCCACGGCTGATGTAGTGTACTTGGTCTCTATACCTCATCACTAACATGCTTCTGTGAAGTACTCTGACAGATGTGAGTTTCAATCAGGGTAAGTTTTTTTTTTTTTTAAATGGGGATGGTATTACTTCACAGGGTAGTGGTGACTTAAATTACCTAATTTATGAGAAAGTACATAGCACGGTGCCCTTGAAAGCAATCCCATCATACACATTTAAGTACTGAACCACTTCAGATGAATGGTTCAGTAGGCACAAGGTGCTCAAGGTCACTGATTGTCAGTGAAAGGCTATTTTCTCTTGTTTTCACTCTACCGCGGGTATTTGAACTAATTTGTTGGCTTGCCTTCTGTAACAGTTCCCTGCTTTCTTCCATTCCTTCCCCAAGAAAAAGAGAGAAAGAAAAAACTTTCCAGCTGGCTGGTTAGCTCAGCTGGTCAGAGCTCAGCCTTACAACATTGAGGTGATGGGTTCAGATCCCCACACCGACCAACTGCAAAAAAAAAAAAAAAAGCCTTCTCAGTATTATGAAGCTGAAGTGGGTTAAGACCTTCACTCTGTGTTTCCCTGATAAGAGATACTTTCCTGTCCTATTAAGAGAGTTTGAATGAAGTTCCCAGCTTCATTTAAAGGGACTTCGACCCTGACAAAGAACAAAGCACTTTGAGAAAAATTTAAAGAATGCCTTTGAACACGTTTTGATGATAGTGTCAATGGCTGCCAACGTCTCAGGATCAAAGAAATCTGAATAGACTTCTACAATGGTGACTGCTTTATAAAAAATGTTAAATTATTGGGAAGGGCGTGTCAAATGTTGAACATTCCTGGATCCATTTTCTTTTCCTTGCCTACTAAGGAAAATAAATACAGAATGAATGCTTTTCAATTTTTTGCAATTAAAGTAATTTTAATACTTTAATTTTGAGTATTTCACATTTTGGTAAAATACATAGAATATAAAATGTACCCTTTTAAACATTTTTAAGTGTTCTCTGGCATTTAGGACATTCATATTGTTATGTAACCAGCACCACCATCCATCTCCAGAACATTTTCATCTTCCCAAACTGACATTTCTACTTTTTAAGATGCAAGTTGTATCAATGAATTTAGGAGTCCACGTTTTCTTCTTGGCTGTATTTAAAATTGTTCTAATGTTCTAGTAAATATTATGTGCTCATTTTAATGTACGCAGTTAAAAATGACTCAGTGGAAGACAGGAAGGGAAGAGGAAATAATACTCACCGAGTGCCTACCACGCTTGACATGTGCCCTCTTCCACACAATGACCTACGAAGCAGAAATCATTGTCCCATTTTACAGATGAGGAGACTGAGGCATAGAAAAAGTAATTAGCTTGTTTAAGGTCACACATCCAGGCAGGGATGGAGCTGAGGCCCCACCGTTCTCTGTTTTTTAGTGGCACCAGGCGCATGAGTTTAGAGAACTTCAAGTGGAAAAAAAAAGAAAGAAAGGAAAAAAGCAAAAAAAGGCACAGGACTGAAGGACTTGGTTTTGAGTTAGATTTGAACTTTAGGACTGTAGGGTTAGGGTTGCTAGTTACTGAAAGATATTCCCAGTTTGCTTTCTTGGGGATTTTTAAGGACTCAATAGTCAGTTCTCCTACTTAGGGTCTCCTTTTACTGAAAGGATTGCTAAAGGATTTCTGTGGTTTGTGGTCACATTAAAATCCCCCTGTTGTTATCTGCTTTTGCAAAGTAGTGACAGCAGGAACAAAGGTGAGGAAGGGCAGGTGTAGAAAGCTCAGGGCAGGAGAATATCACCACGGAGGGCGGTGGGGGCTGGGCAGCGGCTGCTTGACACGCCTGTTTTACTCAGAATAGCATATCTGAGCAGAGAGTGACGGAGGAGGGAGGGATGGAGAGGAAACAGATGGCTTCTTCATACCAAGAAGGATGGCTGGCCTTTGCAAATCTCACCCTCCATAGAGATAAACCAGAGACTTACGCCTCATTTCTCACTGGATTCTGGTACTGTCCCTGGGGCTGCTTTGGGAAGACCTAATTTCTGTCAATCTCTGTGCACAGAGATTAATCTATGCATTATATGGCAATCGTTTTACTTGCATTCCATCTCTAAACGACATGAGCACACAGGTTCTGACACGGTCCCAATTTAACAGATGAGGAGACAGAGGTCACGTGGCCTGTAGGTGGCAGAAGTGGGATTTGAACTGAGGTCCGTCCATCTGTCCCTAAGTCCATGCTGGTCCCCACCATGATGCTCTGTCCAGTGTTGAAATCACATTGGCTTGGGTACTAAACCCGGCTTCACCAGTTTCTACCTTGTGACTTCTCTTTGGGTCTGTTTCCTAACGTTACGAATCATGGGTGTTATATTACCTGCTTCATGGGATGCTACGGGCATTATGTAAAATTACCCACCTGAATATGCTGGCCAGAGCACAGGCACACGTCACAGGTGAAGTCATGTCCCCCTTCTCCCGCACAAAAGATATGTGGAAGTCCTAATTCTAGTACCTCAGAATGTAACATACTTGGAACTAGGGTCTTTACAGAGGTAAACATGTTAAAATGAAGCCATTAGGGTGTGCCCAAATCTAATATGACTGGTGCCCTTATTAGAAGGGGAAATCTTGACACAGAAACAGGCAGGCACAGAAGGGAGATGACGTGAAGATGCACAGCAAGAAGGCCACGTGAAGACAGGGGACAGGAGTCAGGCATCTACTGGCCAGGGCACACCTGGCACCCAGAAGCTGGGACAGAGGCAGGAACCTTCCCAGCTCCTGCAGAAGGACTGTGGCACCTCCATTTTCAGACTTCTGGCCTCCAGACCTGGAGATGATGAATCTCTGTTGTCTAAGCCACGCAGTTTGTGGTACTTTGTTATAGCTGCCCTAGGAAACTAATACAGTACACAGTCCATGTTCTTTTTTTTCTTAAACCATTTATTCAACAAATATTTTAAGCCAAGTGCTGGGGATGTGTTCAGAGGCGAACAAGACCCTGTTTCTCCTCTTAGTCTCTTATGTGCGAGTGGGGAAACGAACAGGTACACAAACAATTACAGTGGAATGTGGGTAGTGTCCTGCTGTGGTCAAGACAAGGGGAGGGTCCTTCCAGAGCCCCAAAGAGCGTCTCTAACTCAGCCTGGGCATCAGAGAAGAGCAGCTTCTTGAGGGAGTGATATTTCAAAAGTGATGGAATCACTGTTTTTTGTTTGTTTGTTTGTTTGTTTGTTTGTTTAAACAAAGCTGTAACGGAACATGGGAGTTAATGACTTTTCGTTGTTATAACGAAATAAGCTCAGTTCCAGGTAAATATGAAGAATGACGGGGAACCATCAAGATTAGAAGGGAAGCTGGTGTGTTTGTTTCCTTCCACAGTTTTGCCTTCAGAATAGCTTTTAGCTGGGGCATGTCCTTGTTAAGTTTGGGGGTGTTGGGTAGTGATAAGCAAGGGCTGGGGCAGGGCAGGGTGGTGAGAGATCAGGGACCATCAATCAACAGGCAGAGTCTGGTGTCATCTTGAAGCAGAGTATTCCCTTTAAAAAAAAAAATTTAAAGATTGCTTATTATACATACATGTGGGGTACAACGTTGATTTTCAATAGTTGTGTACGATGTGTGATAGTTAGATCAGGATAGTTCGCTTATTCATCATTACAATATGGAATCATTCTTTGTGCCCATTAATCAATTCCTCGTTAGCCCCCCTCCCCTACCCCTCCCCTTTTCCACCTCTAGTAACCACAACTCTTTTCTCTCTTTCTAAAAGTTTGGTGTCTTACTGTGATTGTTGTTTCTTCCTTTCTCTCTGTCTCTCTTTATTGTTTATTTGTTTATTTATGGATTCAGCTCCTGCTTATGAGTGAGAACATGTGGTATTTCTCTTTCTGCACCTGGATTGTTACACTTAGGATAATTTTCTCCAGGTTCATCCATGTTGCTGCAAATGGCAGAATTTCATTCTTTTTTTATGGCTGAGTAGTATTCCATTGTGTATATATACCACATTTTCCTTATCCAGTCATCCATTGATGGACATTTAGGTTGGTTCCATAGCCTGGCTATTGTAAGTAGAGCTGTGATAAATGTGGGAGCTCAGGTATCCCTTCAACATGGTGATTTCCAATCCTCTGGATATATCCCCAGTAGTGGAGTTGCTGGATTGGCATTTCTATCTGTGGTTGTTTGAGGAACCTCCATACTGTTCTCCATAATGGCTGTGCTAATTTACAGTCTGACCAGCAGTGCAGAAGGCATCTCCTTTCTCCACATCCTCGCCAGTGTTTGTTATTCTCTGTCTTTTTCATAACAGCCAGTCTGACTGGATTGAGCTGATATCTCAAAGTGTTTTGATTTGCATTTCCCAGATCATTAGTGATGTTGAGCATTTTTTCATATACCTGTTGGCCATTTGTATGTCTTCATTTGAGAAATGTCTGCTCACCTACTTTGCCCATTTTTAAATTGGATTATTTGATTTTTTTCACTGGAAAGTTGTTTGAGCTCTTTGTATATTCTCATATTAATCTCTTGGATGCGTAGTATGCAAATATTTTCTCTCATTCTGTAGGTTGTCTTTTCACTCTGTTGATAGTTTCCTTTGCTGTGCAGAAGCTTTTTAGTTTGATATAATCCCAGTTGTTTATTTTTTCTTTTGTTATCTGTGCTTTTGGGGTCTTTATTTATAAAGTGTTTGCCCAGTCCTATATCCTGAAGTGTTTCTCCTATGTTTTCTTCCATGAGTTTTAAGGTTCCAGGTCTTATAGTTAAGTCTTTAATCCATTTTGAGTTGAGTTTGGTATATGGTGAGAAGTGCAGGTCAAGTTTCATTCTTCTACATATTGATATCCAGTTTTCTCAGCATCATTTATTGAAGAGGTTCTCCTTTCCCCAGTACATGGTCTTGGTGCCCTTGTCAAAGATCATTGGCCATAAATACATGGGCTGATTTCTGGGATCTCTATTCTGTTCCATTGGTCCATTTGTCTGTTTTTATGACAGTGCCGTGCTGTTTTGGTTACTATAGATTTGTAATATAGTTAGAACTCAGGAAGTGTAGTGTTGAGGCAGAATATTCCCTTTCTTTAGCTCTTTTTCTTCAGCATGTGCCATGTGGCAGGAGAAGATTCCAAAGCTTGGCCTGTGCTGCTAGGTAAGATTGTATAGGTTGTGCACTGCATGAGGACCACTGGCCAAGGGTAGAGTGGGAACTGAAATCCATTATATGCCCTCTTGGCCAACCCATGTGTCCTGGAATACCCCTTTTATTTGCACAAAGGTGCCATCTGCTTGCTACATCTTATGACACTAACTCTGGTTCCACCCAGGAAGGGCACCTTTTTCTAGTTCATGCAAAGTTGCTGTCCATGCTAGTGGTAATCCCCAGTAGGGTGTCTGAGTCTTGCTGCATGACAAGGCATCTGTTTCATTGAAACAAAGACCATTCTACATGTTGGAAGGCTGCCAAGGAGTCCTTGTTACACAAGCAGAGCCTGGCCCGACAGCAACTCTATTGTGTATTCCCATCTCATTAGCTAAGTTACTACCTTGCAGTTAACTCACTAGCCCAATTTTTACTATATGGCTTTTGACTGATGCACCCAAAGACAAGACTATGTCTGGTTTTCATGGAGCCTTGAAAGTCAAGGTCTCAATAAGTCTCCAAGTGATTGACTAATAAAAATCCTAGTTATAAATATTGTGTTACTAGAGCAATGTTCCCTACAAATTTCATGCCTGTCATATACTTAAATGCCTAATACTTTATAAATTACCCTGAGTTTGGAGTTTCTTCTTTTCTAGAACTTCCTACAAATTTCTTTTGGGTAAATGGATATGCTATGGGAACTGGGGTGTTTCAGCCCAGATAGAAACAGACAATAGGGTTTTCTTTTTTCCCATTACCTCAAATATTTGTTATTTCTTTGTGTTGGATACATTCATAATCCTCTCTTCTAGCTAATTGAAAGTACAAAATAATTTGTTGTTAATTATAGTCACCCTACAGCACTATAGAACACTAGATCTTCTTCCCTACCTAGCTTGACTTTGTACCTGTTAACCCAGCACTCACTATCCCTTCCCAGCCTCTGGCAACCACCATTCTACTCTCTACTTCTATGAAATCAACTTTCTTAGCTTCCACATATGAGTGAGATATGCAGGATTTTTTTTTTCTGTTCGTGGTTTATTTCATTTAAAATAATGTTTTTCAAGCTCATCCATGTTGCCACAAATGACAGGGTTTCATTCTTTTTTATGGCTAAATAGTATTCCATTGGATATATACGTCACAAACAACTCAACAGCAAACAAACAAAACCCAAATACTATGATTTAAAAATAGGCAAATGACCTGAATAGACATTTCTCAAAAGAAGACATACAAATGACCAACAGGTACATGAAAAAATACTTAACATTCACTAATCATCAGGGAAATGCAAATCGAAACCACAGTGAGATACCATCTCACTCCAGTTAGACTGGCTATTATCAAAAAGACAGAGAATAACAAATGCTGGCGAGGAACGCGTATACACTGTTGGTGGGAATATGAATTAGTACAGCCATTACGGAAAACTGCACGGAGGCCCTCAAAAAACTAAAAATAGAGCTACCATATGATCCAGCAATCTCACTGCTGGGTGTACACCCAAAGGAAAGGACATCAGTTTATTGAAGAGATATCTGTACTATGTTTATAGCAGCTCTATTTGCAATAGCCAAGGTTTGGTATCAACCTACGTGTGCACCAGACAACAGGTTCTAATGCTCTTGTCAGGAGCATGGTGTGGAGAGGGTTCCTGCGCAGCAGGAGCAATGCCCGCTGTCTGACCGCAGAGGGAAAACACTGATACGGGGATAGTCAGGTGATACGAGTCGGTCCAAATGGGCTTCCAGATGGCAGTGGGGGAACAGAAGGGGCCGGGGTGGGGTGTTTGGTAAGAAAATGGGATCCTCATTCTGGTGTGCCTCCAAGGAAGGGAGATCCTCCTGTTCACCAGGGAAATTGGAATTTCTTATGTGCCAGCAGTCTGTGGGTTCACGTGAAGACACTTTAACAATAATCATTCAGTATCACTGGCTTGAAACCCCTCCTGCATGTTACAGAATCTCTTAGCTCTCTTCACTGTCTGCCTTGGTTATTTCTGGGAGCCTCACGTGGACTGGAGAGCAGTTCTTTCCGATCCCCCTGTAGCGCCTTCCTCGCAGGCTGCTGCCCAAGCTCTTGAAGCTACTTGCAGGCAGAGCCTCACTGTGGCTGTGTGTGTTGGGGACAGTATGGCGCCGTGCAGAGGCCTGGCTTGCCCTCCCTCCCCTCTGTGCTGGGTCCCTCCAGCTTCATGGAGCAAGCTATGCTGTGTCCTACTCTCTTGCCTTTGTGCTACCTTGCCACTGAGTCCCACAAAACTCTGCGGGCGCTCTGGATTTTCTCCAAATCCCTTGTGAAGTCAGCTCCTGGCTGCAGCTTCTCTCTCCAGGAGGCTCTGCCACGAATCTGGGTGTTGGGTGGCGAGACGGGACACCAGGCTCTCTTTCCCATTCTATCTCTGCCCCAGGAGCTTGCCCACAATGCGATGCCAACATCATCACTTCCACCCCCAAATTATCCTCAAGAGATGGCACAGGGTCCATTTGCTAATGTAAGAATTGGTTTCCTTCAAAAGCTGTGCTTGTTTTCAGTGATCCGTTTTCTAGGGCTCTTCTCCAGCCTTGAAATGTCTCTGGGGATGAGCTTCCTGGCAACCAAGCTCTCGTGTGAGTGGCTTGTTCCCGATTCCAAGATTCTGGAAGTTGGAATGTGGCTGTGGAATACTAAAGTATGTCAAAACACATACAACATTGAACAATGAAATCCAGTTAAAAAAAATAATCAAAAGACAAACAATTTCAGACAGACCCCTCTCAGGATGGGACTACAAAAGGGGAAAATTTTTTTAAAGATATGTCCACGATCCAAGATCAGTTATAGGATAAGTCTGTACGTAAAAAGTAAAGTCTTATTTATGGAAGAAATAATTCTGAGGGGGAAATTCCAGGGTCAAGCTTTATCTTTTGTGTCCTTCTCTACTGCACATCTATTTACATTATACAATTTGTTATTTCTTCAAATTTCCTATAGTAGCATGATAAGTCATCAGAGAACCTGTTTGGGGTACAAAACTGATTCAAAATATTTGATGAGTCTCTTGATTATAACCCAGAATATGCGTATGTTGATGAAGCAATCAGATATTCCACAGAACTGTCTGCTCAACCAGGTTGACCTCAATCCAAGGTTACTCTTCATATCACGTTATTGGTTGAAGCAGGAAACTCAAACCTCGGGGTTTGTTTTTCCCAAAACAGACAGTACTGACAGTGCACTATGTAAGAACAACAATACAATACACTTTGAGAAATAAAAAATATATATATTTGAGGCACATTTTTTCGTAATTATCTGCTTACCTATTTATTGTCCTTCAAAAGTATAGATGTTATTGTTCTGTTATTCATTCCTATCTTCTTAATTTGTTCCAAAGATAATACTGCCATTCTGCATTCTCTCTGGAAGGAAAAAAAAAAAAAAACCTCACTCAAAACCAGCAGTGCTGTTAACAGGTAAGTAGATGTCAATGTATACTTACAACAAAAAACTGAAAAATATAATGTGTTTGTTCATTCAAACTTTTCGGTGTAATATTTCCAAGTCTGACTCTCTTATATTCCTGGATTTCAGTTGGATAGACCAAGATAGTGATAAAATGTTCGCTTTGATTACTGTGGTGGAAAAATTAAATGTTCAATTCTATTAAAATGAACAAATTTCTCGGAAAAACAAAAAACAAGTAAAAACACCCCCCAAAACAACACAGCCAAACAGACAGTTTGGTACCTGGGGGAGCAATAGAGAGCAAATCCCATGTGGGAACGACGTTTGCCCCCAGGGCTGGCAGGCCAAGGTGCACCTGACACCGGGTGACCGACCGGTTAGGGGCATTTCTGAGTTAGCCTTTCAATTCCTCTCACTTCATTACCATAAATGAGGTGGGAAAAAGAAACGCAGAAGGGAGCAGGCGAAGCTGGGAAGAGCGTTCTCCTGCTCCTGCAAAATCACAGCTTAGGAGCGCGACTTTCTATTGAGCGCTACCTCAGGCTCTGAAAAAGCTGCAGGACACAGAGCGACAGGCCGCCCTGTCCTGGCCTCCCCAGTGTTGGGCCCATGTGGAGGCTCCTGCAGGCACTGTGTGCACCTCATGACCCTGCTCTTGACCCCTGTGCTCGGTCTAGCTCCCCTCGTGCAGCGTTTGTCCTGGGTCCAAAGGGGTCTCCTTGCTGGGGTGCCCCACGCAGGACCCTGCCCACTGGATCTCCAGTCACCTGAGGAGTTCAGACGACACAGGTCAGACATGAGAGGAGGTGAGGACACACTAGGGAAAGAGAGTAACCTCTGGCTTGGGAGGGGCACAAAGGTGGTTGTTCAGGAGGGTGACAAGGGGGCCCTTAATGGAGGGGATGGGCTTAGCGTGGCCATAAAGACCTGGGTCCCCAGTGGGCCTCAGTAAACACTTGCTGACTCCTTGAGTATCGGGAATTACAACTAAGTATTAACAGAAAAGCCTGACAAACTTTTACTCTATACAGTGAGCCCTGTAGTTATTATGTACCACCAGCTACTGAGAGAAAATATTAAAAAATAGCAGCAAAAAATAACAATACAACAATAAAAATTAATACAAATAAAAAAGCGATACAGTGTTACAATGATTCCATAGCATTTACATTAGTAGGGGTAATAAGTAATCTAGAGATGATTTAAAGTGTAAGGTGGATGTTTGCAGGTTACATGTAAACACCACACCCTTTATATGTCAGGGATTTGAGCATCCTTGGATTTGGTATCCAGGGACAAATCCCCTGCTGATACTAAGGGACAACTGCACCTTATTTAGTTTAAAATTGAATTCATTGCCTAATGGTAGCAAAAACAAAGTGTGTTCCAGTTCACGGGGACGTGACACCAGGGTCTATAGCCAGGGAGCCACAGCTGGAACTGCTGTGGGCACCAGGACCTCTAATGTCGCCTCAGATCTTTGAGACCCAGCTCGCACGCTCCCTGCCCCACGAAGCCAAGCCACCGCCACTGTCACTCCAGCCTTGAAGCTGCATGATGTTGTGTTCTCTTTTGTTACCTACCATGGTTTCCCCATTATAAAAGATTTTCAGTACTTTCCTTCTTCCCTTTTCCTAAACTTTAAACCGACTTTGAACAGGGATTATATTATACATTATTCATTTTTTACATTTTATGCATTGTGCTTTATAGAGTGCTCAGCAAGTAGTGAGTAGTGAATAAATATTTATGGAAGGAAGGAAAGAAAAATCGAGAAAGCCAGACTGTGCTGGTGTATTCATGCAGTTGGGTTTGACGGTGAGTGACCAAAGGTGTTTGTTGAAGAGCATAACAGTTTCTCCAAATCATGAAACTCAGTAGTTCAGCTGACTACTTTAATATCTATGATCTTTTTCTTAATTATTTCCTGTGCTCTTATCAGTGAATTAATCTAATCCTTTTTTAGGCTACCTTTGTTTTTAGCTTGTTTGCTTCTTGACTGAACAAACCCTTCAAGTCTCTAACCAAATGGCCAAGGGAACCTCAAATAGAAAGAACCTGGGTTTGGAATCATACTTGAATCCCAGCCCACTAGCTGAGCTCACAAGCCCGGGAACCTTAGGCCAATTACCCAACTTCTCTAAACCCCAATTTTCTCTTCTGTAATGTGGATCTTGTATTACCCACCCATAAGAGGTTACTGGGACTAAGTATTGAGATGCAGGTAAAATACCTCGTACAATGCCCGGCACAGACAAAATGCTCAAACCATTGTTAGCTTTAAAAAATTGTTCTTATTACTGTGGTTCTGCCTTCTCAGAGGCTCTCCTTCTGCACTCACAAATCTCTTAATCTTTTCAGTCCGTTGATATGTGGAGACCTTGCTGCATACCCGTGATCATTTTGATGATATTCTCTGGCCCCTTCTCAAATTTTCTCCTACCATTTCTGAGTAGAAGAAAAGGAGGGAAAGCACAAAAGAGTGATACGGGCTTCAGTGGCATGGGTGTTTTCTGTCTTTTTATCCTTGGTTGGGATTCAGGGAAATCCAGAAAAATAACAGCTGGAGGAAAAAAAATATCATTGTTTTCAGCTAAAGGCACATTGATCCACAAACTCTTGCCCTCAGGAATGAGGAGACTAAGATATCGGAGGACAGAATGTGGTTTTGTTACACATGTTAAAGAAAGCTGGGTTAGAGGGAGAAAAACATTACAGGCTGGTACATTTGAATGCAGCCGAAGGCTTCAGTTCCAACCTGAACAACGGAAGTTATTTAAAAACTAGATGTAACATAGATCTCGTCCAATTCCTATAGGACTCCTGCTTGCCTGATAAAATGCTTGGGAAATTAGACAAAGGAACTTGTTTTACTGATTGAGAAAAATACAACCAATTCATATCTGAAATGGAACGCTGAGATGATAAGCTCCCCTCCTAACAAGTCCGGGTTATGATCAGGACGTGGCCCTTTCCGTTCTCTCACTAGCTATTTTGGGTTATATTTTTCTGAAGGGAGACGTAATTGTTAAATTTGAAGATGTTACGTTTCGTTCTTCACTTCTTGGATGTGTATCTTATTTGCAGGAAACAAGTTTAATTAAAAAATACACACATTTTCCTTTCATAGGCCCTTTTGGCCTGGTAACAATGTTTCTGTTTTGGGAAAACTTGTATTTCTGTTTTGGGGAAAAATGTTTCCCTTAGAAACTTTTCAGAGTTGATGGTTCAGGCGTTTAACTCAGGGAATATTCCCCCATTCCAGGTCTAACAAAATTATCTACACTTGGAAGAAATCAAGGTGCCAAAGAACCATTTCAAGACCTGGAAGGGAATTCAGGCTCGTGGGTGAGGGCCGGGCCTCTATGATCATTTGCTCTGATGATGCAGGAGGGTAGCAGAGGTAAATTAGGAAATGCGGCTTTAGTTCCACAAGTTATCACACACCCTATCATAAAAATAACTCACTTTTATTCAGTGACACTGCAGGCACTGTTCTAAGCAGGTTACATGTATTTAAGTGTCATTTAATTTTCAGTTTCTCTACAAGGTAGGTATTATTATAGTTGGTACTTAAAGATGAGAAAACTGAGGCTTAGATGATAGAAGTCACTTGCCCAATGAACAGGTAGAGTAGAATTAGAACTCAAACGCTGGCATAATTCTAGACATGCTCTTAACTCCTAGCGTCTTTGGTCTTCTTCTCCCTTTACCCCTTTCTAACTCCCCCAGTTTCCACTTTGGGAAACACGGTTCTGGTGGCACTAATTCTGATCCAGCTCTAGGGGTGGGGCATGTGACTTAGGCTAAGCCAAACAGGTCAGGGCCACAGTGATTGGTCAGAAGTGGTCACCTGATCCAAGCCACTCCAATCTGAATGAGTGGCAGGGCTTTGGGATAAAGGGTCTCTCATCCTCTGTACTGTGGACAGTGTGGATATGAGATCTGCAGCTGCTACAATGATTTGGTCTGAGACCAAGGCCTATTCAGGGAGGCCTGTGGTAGAAGAACTGCAGAGAAACAGGGGTGAAAGGCCGATGACAGCCTGAGCCCCCGTAGCAAACCATGGCTGCTGCTTGAACCTCCTCAGAGCCAGAAGTCACACACAGGAGCTAACCGAGTCCCCAAACGTTTAAGCCGTATTGAGCTGAGTTCTCTATGACTCATCACGAGACCTTCCAAGGGATGCAGTCACACTGTCCCAAAGGGCTCTTCAGCATTCTGCCTGGACCATCACTTGATACAGCTTCCCTTGGGTGCCGGAATTTCCCTCATACATATGTATAAAAAATGTCCTGTCCACAGGGGTTGTAATTTCCCTCAAAATATAAAGAAGGGCTTTGTGGGCCCGAAAACAACTGGAGCTGGCTGATTTCCATGAGAGTTCTTTAGTTTTGGAAGCATAACATAATCCTGAACCAAATTGATTTTGTTGCTGTTGTTACTGTTGTTTTGTTTTGTTTTTTCTTCAGGAAAGTTTATTGAGGACAAATGTTTGGTGTTGTTGATGGTGATTTTTGAAATCCTAGCAATCCCTCTTTACAAGAAGAGGTGGAGTAAATGCAGGTCCTTTGGTAGACTGTCCGGGCCCTCTCCCCCACCCCAGATGCCACACACACAGCCAGCCGAAGAGCTGGGCTGGTGCTGTCCACTTCCCATCACACTTCCTGCCGCCAGTTCCGTCCGAGCCTGGTCTCAGTTTCTGTGTTCTGCCAGAGCATTAAATGAAGAAGGTTAACAGCAGACTCCTGAACATGGAGGAACTGTTTCAATTTGCAGAAATGAAACTAATAGTGAAATTTAAAGCCCATGACAGGTCACTAAAACATATTTTGGGGCAGAGAAATGTTTTCCTTTTCTCTCAGATCCCATCCTCAGTGAAACTGGTGTGCACTTGTATGTTCAGCTGGCAAGAGACAGCTCCATGTATGCAAATCCCTGTTTAATCCAGACCTATAGCATCTGAAACACACTCTCTGTCACGCACACACAGAGTCAATTTAAAGAAGAGGGCAAAGAGACAGGGAAAGGAACTTCTGAGTTCCGCTTGTGTCTGTGGAAGCCTGTGACTCTGTACTGAGCTGTTGGGACATGTGTGTACACAGAGTCTATCCAGGGCTTTTATTACTAGATGTAGGATGTTTATGGAAAGGGAGCAGGCAAGCGTCTTGAGCTAGAGGGGATGGTGAAGGGGCAGGAATTGCTGCTGTTCGTGTGCATAACAGCAAATCCCCCCATGTGTGTTCAGAGTTTCCCCAAGCCAGGCATGGCCACATGTGTCTTTTCTCCCAAGCATTACAGGCCTAGGAGAGGACGCTGCTATAATTTTGTCTCTTCACAATCCAGAAAACCTCAGATGCTGGTTTCAAAGTTCTGGCTCACCAGGCATTTATGGCCTGCTGTTCCAGGTGGTTTAATCATGTACATACAGTAATTAATAGCAACTAACATTTTTTTTAAACTATGGAATTTCCCCCTCTTTTAATCTCTAATATGGTGGCACTTATATATAGTGGATATAAAAGACCTGTAAATGATAAAGTCAACCTACCCAACCTACTCCAGCCCCTTAGCAGAAGCAACAGGGGCAGGCATTGGGCCCTGCGACACTGGAAGGAAAGAAGAGGGGAGGGGGCACAGGATGGTGAAGTTGCTGCAGAGCCCAGTGTGAGATCTGCACATCCCAGGAGGGGAGAAGACAGTACTGACAAAATGGCTCTGGCAACAGGCTGGGCAACCTGCTTATTTACTGAGGGCATTGAAGAAGGTGTTTCTGTATGCGAATGAATGTGTCCACTGCTGGACACATGGCTTCTTAATATCTCAGGGGACTGCAAGCTCCATGTAGGCAGGGACAGTGTTTTATCCCTGGTGTATGCTAAGAGCACATGCCTGACACATAAAGTATTCAACAGTTGTTCCTTGAATGAATTAATGAATGCAGGAATGAGTACCCTTGGGTGCTCAGGTCGGGTGTGGTCATGATTTGGGAGATGAAGGTGCAGTGAGTGTTGGACAGCTAGATTAGGATGTCACTTTTCGTGAGGTTTCATCATGTCAGCCTCTCAGCCCTGGTGGTCCAAGGCAAGGGGCCTGCCCAGGAGAAGCAATGTCACATTTCCCAGTGCTGCCACTTTAGCCAGGCCACCATGCCCTGAATTTCTCACAACTGCTTACCTTGTGCCTATATCTGGAGGATGTGACTTTTTACCTACATCATTGTACTAAGATTCTTTGAACAAACCACGATGAGAGATTGTGGGTCAGCTTTCTTTGTCCTCACTAACTGTGGGGAAGTGCTCCAAAGTTGCTGAAGAGCAGTAAAATCCAGGTGGAGGCAACTGATTAGAGAAGCAGGATGGGCCCTTGAGACTGCTCAGTGACTGCCCAGAGGCTCCTTAGAAGCAGATACTGTCAGGGGTTTAATTCATCTGTGGAGTCTGGGGACATTGTTGTGAGGCACCCTCCCACAAGAAATGCACTTACACACCACTCATGCAGAAAAGGGCAGTTTATTCACTTCAGCTGGCCAGCATCCATCTCCCAAGGAGCAACCAAGGAAGAGCAGCACTGGGCCTTGGTCTTGTGGGGTTTTTAAAGGCAAAAACTACATCCCGTTGGCACACGGGTTTGTCCAGGTGCACAAAGCAAGCTAGGGAGCGAGGTCACAGAAGCCAAGAATGAGTTGTTAGAGCCATCAAGCATGCAACTTTTCATCGTGTATTTTCCCATGTAATAATTCACTGTGTATGGCTCCTGTTTCTATGCAATGGCTTTTGTTTCTATGAGGTCAATGGTTTCTCATGCATAAGAGGAGGGTAGTCTGCAGGTAAGATAGGGGGTAAAATGGAGTTACTTAGGTTAAGCAAGCAATTCTACAGAAGCAGATAGCATACATTATGAGGGTGTAGGGAGCTCTATTTCATTCCCAAGTCCTCTTTAGGAAGGAATCAAACCATTGATTCGTTGGTACTTCATTTGTTGTACTTAGTATGTAAAATAAGGAGTTTGACTGATTGTTCATTAACCAAGGTGACCAGGAAAAAGATTTTCAAACCAATTTTTATTATTACTATATGACTCTTCTCTTTCTTTAATGCGTTTTCTGACTAATGCAAGGCTGTCTCTAATAACACCTGAATGGTTGGTATAGAAACAACAGGTTTCCCTAGAGCCATATATAATCCACCTTGTTAGTCTGGTTGTGTGGATTATATATGGGTGCAGCTGCTGCTGTGCATTCAGATAGGTCCAACCTCTGTGTAGGAAACAATGATCACAGTAAAGAGGAAAAAAAATTAACTTTTTACAACGTTGTCAGATTGACTACTACGTGTAAATCTTTTTATCAAAGCACTTTACATGTTAAATTGTTATTTAATTGGAAAAACTCTCAATAAACTAGGAATAGAAAGCACCTTTCTTAATCTAATAAAGTGCATCTACAAAAAGCCCGCAGCTAGCATCATACTTAATAGTGAAAAACTGGATGCTTTTCCCATAAACTGAGGAATAAGGCAAGCATGCCCATTCTTGCCATTTTTATGCAGCATTGTATGGGGCCAGAATTATATGCTAGCCAATCTGCTCACGACAAAGAAGAAGGTCCAGATTGGAAAGGAAGAAGTAAAATTGTCTTTATCCATAGATGGTATGGTCCTGTGTGTAGAAAATACTGAGGAATCCATACAAAAAAATACTAGAACTAAACATGTTTGGCAAGTTTGAGGACCTGAGATTAAAATGAAAAAAAGCAATTGTACTTCTATATACTAGCAATGAACAGTCTGAAAATAAACTTAACAATTTCATTTACAATAACATTGAAGAGAATAAAATGTTTAGGAACAAATTTAACAAAAGCATGCAAGACTTTGTTGAAAACTACAAAATACTGCTAATAGAAATTAAAGACAATCTAAATAAATGCAGAGGCATTTTATGTTTATGGACTAGAAGACAATATTATTAAGATGTCAATTTTTCACGAATTCATAGATAACTTCAATGTAATCCCTCTCAAATTCCAGTAGGTCTTTTTGCAGAATTGACCAATTGCTTTTGTCTGTGGGTAGGCCTCTCTGACCAAGGGGTAAATCTGGCATAGACTGAAGAAGGTTATAATTAGTGATTGCAGCAAGTTTATCCTCTCTGAGGTGGGGCAACAGAGAGGGTGCAATTCCTTTTATGTAGGGGGTGCATTTAGCCCTTAGGAGGACAAAGGGAAGGAGGCTCACCCAGTTCTCACCAGTCTCTAGTTCTAATTTGGTAAGTGTTTCTTTTAAAGTCCGATTCATTCATTCTACCTGTCCTGAACTTTGTGGCCTATAAATATAATGTAAATTCCAATTTATTTTTAATGTTTTAGCTAATAATAGGGAAATTTGGGCTGTGAAAGCTGGGCCATTGTCAGACCCCAAGGTTACAGGTAGGCCAAATCTGGGGATAATTTCTTCTAACAATTTTTTAGTGTTATCTGAGTGGTTTCAGTTTTGGTAGGAAAGGATTCTACCCATCCAGAAAAACTGTTTATGAACACCAAAAGGTAGCGATACCCATATTGTCCAGGTTTTACCTCAGTGAAGTTAATTTCCCAGTGTTTGCCAGGGTTAGTTCCTTGCGTTCTGGTTCCAATGGGCAGCCTTGATTTTGGCCCTGGATTTACTTGTGATCTGGTAACAATGTCTTTTGTTATTTTGTCAAGATCTTGGGTGTAATAATATTTTTTAAAAGTTCAGTTAATTTTGTGGATCAAAGGTGTGTTCCTTGATGTATCTGTTTAATCAGCAATCTGCCTAGAACCTGTGGCAAATAAATCCTGTGGTCTGGCAGAATTTTCTAATTCATGGCATTGTTGGAGGTTTTTAAGATCTTAGCATGTTTTACTTCTTCTTTGGCATAATCGGGAGTCGGCAGCAATTGAGGTGCTGGAATGACTATTAAAGAGTCAAATGGCTGCACTGGTTTTAATGTGGCCTCTTTGGCAGTCAAATCTGTAGCAGCATTGCCTTGGGTCTCAAACGAGTTATCTTTCTGGTGCCCTGGACAATGTATGATGGCCAGTCATTTTGGATACCATATGGCCTCAAGGAGGGCTAGTATTTTTGCTTTATTATTTATTTATTTATTTACTTTCTGATGTTAATAGTCCTTTCTGTTTGTATAAGGAGGCCTCGTGAACATGGGCAGTGGCAAAAGCATATCTGTTGTCAGTATATATGTTAACAGTTTTATCTTTTCCATGTTTTAAAGCCTGTGTTAGGGCTATGAGTTCAGCCTTTTGAGCAGAAGTTCTTTGGCTTAAGGCTTGAGCCCAAATGACCTGATCTAAAGTTACCATGGCCATCCCGGCATACCTGATTCCATTGGAGATGAAACTGCTGCCATCAGTGAACAGCATTTCATTAGGCTCTGTCCAGGGCACATCAGTCAGGTCTAGCCAGAGGCCTTGGAGAATCTTGATTGTTTCGAGGCAGTCATGGACAGGCTCAGTTGGGTTGTCATCCGGGGAGAGGGTAGCTGGATTTAGAGCCATGGTTTTTAGGGGCTGATCTAGAAGTAAAGCTGATACTGGGTGAAGCGGGAGTTGGTGAGCCAATGTTCAGGTGCACTTTGTAAGAGAGTCTGTACAGAGCGGGGGGCCACTAAGCATATGTCTTGTTGGCCTCTTTTACTAGTAAAGCAGTTGCTGTTATGGCTTGGAGACAGGTTGGCCATCCTGCAGCTATACTGTTCAACCTCTTGGAGAGGTAGGTGATAGGCCTCTTCCATGGTCCCAGGGCTTGGGTGAGCACCCCCTTGGCAATGCCTTACATCTCGGCAACAAACAGGCTGAAGGGCTTCATCAAATAAGGTTGGAGAATTTTTAAGTCCTTGGGGGAGGTGAGTTCAAGTTAGTTGTCCAGAATATCCTCCCCCAGGGTCAGTCCCTTCAAAGGCAAAGAGAGGTTGGCTCACTTTGGCCAGTGGGAAGCTGAAGAAGACATCCTCAAGATCTAGCTTTTTGGTTTGCTTCTCTTCTGGACTATCTCTGTCATTAAAGACCTCCTGGGAAATTTTAACCAGCTGAGATAACAATTTTCCTTTAAGTCCTTCCTGTCTTTGAAGCTTTCTCCTAATGTCTGGGGCTGACTGGGTAACAAAGGCAATATTTATCGCTCACCAGTTTTCTGGGGTCTCAAGATCCACAGGAATGTAGGTCCTGTAAGCCTCCATAAGGAAGGAAAGTGTTCCAGGAAAGTGGCGGGGGGTTCGTTTGGTCACTGAATAGTTTCACTTGCTTTTGATAGGTTAGTGGGCTTCCGGGCTGCTGTGAGGAGTCCCCTAAGAAGAGTCTGGTGATACAGGTCAAGAGCCCCCTTACCTAAGTCCATGTTTGGGTGCCCCCTGGGTCTGTTAGAGGGGAACACGCATCAGAGGTGAACAGAGTCATCAGAGGGTCAGCCATTGTGACCAGTAACAGTTTTCAGGGCCTCCCTCCAAATCCACTTGCATTATTCTGACATGAAGAGAGTCTGCTGGAGCTGCTGACGATCATCCCATGTAGGCTGGTGGGTAAAGAAAACAGTCTCCAGGAGGCAGATGAGGCCCTGAGGTTTTTCTGAGAAAGAAGGATTTTGATTTTTCCAGTTGTAAACCATGAAGGGAGCCTGGTCTTGAGGAGTTCTGGGAGGCAAGGGAGCCTGTTGGAGCAAAAAGGGGGTTTGGAGGAACAGCAGGGAGAGGACTGATATGCAGTGCCACTCTGAGTATGCAGAGGGAAAGATCAAGTGGGGGAGCAAGGGGGCGGGGGTTGGAGGAATGTCAGGGAGAAGCAGTGCCACTCCAAGTATGGGAAACAGGCAAAAAAAGTCCAGAAATACACCTGGAGTTCTGGTCAATTGGTTTTTAACAAAGTTGCCAGAACAATTCTTTCAGGAAAAAGCTATGTGTATGCTCTGAAAGATATTTACCCTACCATTTAAATATTTTATTTATATCTACCTAAATGTTGACTCTGACAACTATTACACTGTGGAGTTAATAAGGCTGTATATTTTTTTAAGTAATGAACAGAGCATGCTTTCTTAGCTGCCTAATTCACATTTTTTGAAGTGTTTTGTCAGTTAATGTTTTCAACCAACTTAAAAGTAATGTTTCCCCATTTTCTCCATGAGTAGAAAGAATGCAAACAAACCTGTGTTTAACAATAAGGTCAGCATGACATAAAGTAACAAAACCCAATAAATCGAAAATGAGGTTGACATTCTGGGACTAATCTAGCAGTCCTACAACAGTTTTTCAAATTTGTTTCTTTGGTTACAGTATATTCAGAGATTAAGCCATTGCTGTTATGAACTACTGCTGTTTAACTTATCATCAACCTCCCCAAATTTTTAAATCTTCTCTGGTGAAGGGAGAAGAAATTATTAAAGGAAATACTCTTAGCTTATTTTCAATTTTTAAAGCCACCTTGGATCTTCAGAGGCGTCAGAGAGTATGGAAGGCACTGTGGGGGTTGAAGCCTTCTTCAGAGAAGCTGGAAGAGAAGGCTTAGTTAAAAGCACAGATGGTGTTCTATTTCCATTCACCTTGGAATATTTGTTTTTTATGGCACCATTTTAGTCATGACAGCTTGTCAGAGATTATATCAATCCAAACCTGTATGTAAGGGGGTTGTCCCACAGACCTGTTTGGAGGAATTTTGTCTCATTTGTTATATAAGACCACAGTTAATGACACACAAAAACACACAACTGGCAACACACAAAAGACAGACAAGTGGCCACATCCAAAATTATTCTAAGATATCCACAGACACAGCAATCACAATGACAAAGATGAACAAGAAACATGGAAACACAATTCCTCTATTGACTTTCAAGTCCCCAATCCAAATCCAAATTACCAATGGGCCCAGTGATGTCTCAGGAGTCCAAGGACTAGGGGAGTTAATGCTGTGTCCAGCCTTCCACTAAGTCCAGCCATTGGTGCACCGTCCCTTACTGAGATCTCACCTACCTGGGGAGATAGTAAAGTGCCCCGTCTGCCTACAAGGAGAAAAGGAACAGCTTCTCTATCTTCTCTTAAGAGATAAATGCAGGGAGGGATATACTCATGAGAGAAAGAATCTCGCGGGGGCCTCCAAAATGTTGTGAGGCACCCTCCCACAAGAAATGCACTTACACGCCACTCATGCAGAAAAGGGCAGTTTATTCACTCCAGCTGGCCAGCATCCATCTCCCAAGGAGCATCCAAGGAAGAGCGGCCTTGGGTCTTGGTCTTGTGGGGTTTTTAAAGGCAAAAGCTACATTCCCGTTGGCACATGGGTTTGTCCAGGTGCACAAAGCAAGCTAGGGAGCTAGGTCACAGAAGCCAAGAATGAGCCGTTAGAGCAATCAAGCATGCAACTTTTCATTGTGTATGTTCCCATGTGATAGTTCACCATGTAAGGTTCCTATTCCCATGTAATAGTTTACTGTGTATGGCTCCTGTTTCTATGCAACGGCTTTTGTTTCTAGGAGAAGGTCAATGGTTTCTCATGCAGAAGAGGGGGTAGTCTGCAGGTGAGACGGGATAAAATGGAGTTACTTAGGTTAAACAAGCAATTCTACAGAAGCAGATAGCGTACGTTATGAGGGTGTGGGGAGCTCTATTTCAACATCTGGTCCTGGGGCTAAAATTAGCAGCTGCAGTCTTTGGGAGACTTCTCTGTAGGGCCTCTCTCTGTCATCGGCTGGTTCTTAGACAGTAGGTTCCAACTGAGGAGCTTGGAGTTCCCACAACACTGAGCTTCCTGCGCCATTTGCTGCAGGCCACGGTCAGGAGCAGATGACAGTAGCATTGGCACAGGCCACAGTAGAACGGTTTTCATTATATAGTTCCAGCAACACCTGGTACTTTCCCTGCAAGGGACACAGGCAAAGTATTAGGCATGTGACCAACAGTACAATCAGCCATTTAACAAACATTTGCAGAGCACCTTGCATGTGCTCGGCACTGCTCTAGACGCTGGGGATAAAGCAGAAGATGACGAAACCTGCCCTGTGGAGCCCAGTCTCACTGGGAGATATGGACAGTCTGCATGGTAAGTGACTATGCATGGTATGTCAGATACTGGGGCGATGGAGAAAACTCGTGTGGGAAGGGTGGGGATAAGGTGAGGGTAGGTGGCAATTTTAAGTAGAATGGTTGTAGTGGATTGAATTACGTACCCCCAAAACTCACTGAGGCTTGATTTGTGTCCCCCAAGTTTTATGTATCAGAAATTTGACCCTCACTGTGACTGTTAAGAGGGTGGGAAATCCTATTATGGTAATTGAAAGGTGGAGCCTTGAAGAGGTGATTAGATTGTAGGACCTGCAGTAGTGAATGGATTAATAATGGTGGTCAGAGGTGCAGTTCTGAGAGCTTTAAAAGAAGAAAGAAGAGAGTTTGTCTTGCTGTCTCTTGCTGTCTCTCTCTCTCTGCTCCAGCATTTTCACAATGTGATACCCTTCCATTACTGAAGTCACTACCAAAGGAAACCTTCACCAGATGTGTTCCCTGGACTTTGGACTTCCAGCCTCTGAAACTATGAGCAATACATTTCATTTTCCTTTAAATCACCCCATTCCAGGTATTGTGTTATAAGCAACAGAAACGGACTAAAACAGTGGTCCAGAGACACCCTGCTGAGAAGACGACCTTTAGGCAAAGACCTGAATGGTGTGGGAGGGTGCTCGCAGCTGTGGGGCTGGCACCCCCACATTTGAGAAACAGTGGGGTGGCTTCTCAGACTGCAGCAAGGGAGGAGGGGAGGCCAGAGCCTCAGAGCCTCACAGGCCATGGGGGTCGGTGGCTCCCACTGTGAAAGGGACTTGGGTCACAAGAGGTCTCCCCAGAGGAATGGCCTGCTCTGACGCATGTACTAATAGGATTCCTTTGGCTGCTGTGTGAAGATACCGTCTGGCACCAGGGGGGTGATGGGTTTGCAGCCTCTGATCTGGAGAAGAGGCTGCTCTGGGGTGGTGGGGGCGGCGGCAGCGGGGCAGAGGGACCGGGAGGGAAAGAGGCACGAGAAACTCCTGGTGCATCTTGAGATGCCTGTCACCCAGAGGGGGAAAAGGGTGTTGTGATCTGCATAAAGCCAGAGGGCAGGCATAAATCAGAGCACTGGCAGAAGCTACAGGAGAGGTGGCTTTTGTTAGAAGAGAACAGCTTTCTAACAATTAGCAGAGGCTTGGAAGGGAGCGGATTCCCCAACAGCACAATTTACTCGAGAGAGCCAGACTCCACTCTGGATGGTGTCTTGGGTGTGAGGACTGATTAGGGCAGCACTGAGGTGTCACTCAACTTGAGGAGTCTGGGATTCTACAGGCTCCCATGAGTCTTATGGCTCAGATACGGAGCAGCTGTAACTTTAGAAGCAGTGTTAGAAAGTGAAGCAGAGCAGTAAAAGTTAGAGAATTAGTTATAAGACCAGCTCGCATTTATATCTCATTGTGTTTCATTGTCACCAGTCTCTTCATCCTCATGATCTACTTTTCCTTCAACTCTCCACGTGCATTTAGGTACACATCTACAAAATTATTGAAACCCAGAGGAATTTTTTATTATCGCTTTATGAGCTTAAGAAAAGATACAGTATTTGAAGGAAGAGCTTCCAGATCATGAATGACAAGATCTACATATTTTGCTATGACAATATTTACAAACTGTGCCAGTCTGGAGGCAGGTGGAGGTGTGTCCTACGAGGACAGGAGGCCAGAGTAGGGGTAGTGGGTCGAGAGCAGCAGTCTTTCTGCCTTTGAGGAGGCACTGAATTTGTGAGTTAGGAATTTGTAGCTGCATCCCTGGGAACACATTGAACAAAACAAAAAACCGATGCTGTCCATATGCTTTGGGAGCCCAAAGGATTTCTAAATTCTAACTCAGAAAATAACAGGCATAGACAGATACAGGATTCCAGGCAGAACTTCAATCTGGGCCAAGGGACTGGGTGTGGTGAAAGGAAAAAAACACCAAGGCACTGAAGATTGAGCACTGAATGGAAAATTTTTTGGCTAGGCAGGGGCTACCATTAGCCCAGAGCTCATCTCTGGGGAATTTGGTTGGAGGAGGAAATATGGTCTTTTCAAACCAAAAGGCTTCATGCTGTCTCTGTCCCATATTAGGAAAGCAAAGTCTCCAAGCGCTCTGGGCTGGCTATTGGCCAGGGAAGGCTGGGCTGGCTGTGGCCAGTCCGTGGCCAGTGAAAGGAGCTTGGGATTATGAGCTCCAGCCGCCTCTGCTGCATATGGGACTTGTCACATCAACTTGCGTACGTGACATGTTGCACTGACTTGCTGCATACGTGACTTGTTGTCTTTGCTGCGTGAGTAACTTGTTGCATGTGTGACATGTTGGATGTGTCCCAGTAGGGTCAGCAGGCTGGGGGACAGGGTCAGGAGCTTGCTGGGTTTCTGTTTCCCAGAACCAGACCAAGCAAAGAGAATCTGTAGATGCTTCAGTGTCCACGCGCAGGGTCAGGAGAACTGACTCCTGTCCTTGCCCTCACACTGGGTGATATTTCCTGGTTGAAGAGAACAGAGAGCAGGCACTGCTTTCCCCGCGAGCATCCTAGATGATTGCAGTAAAGCTTTCTATGTCTCTGGTATGTTTTCTTTCAAAGGGGTCCTACGACTTTAAGAAGTTCTTTTATTCTCTATTTTATAGCAACTGTTGATGGTAACTGATTTTCAAAAAAGCCAATAATGCAAAATAAAAATCAATTGTTGGCAAGTTTTAAGTCACCTTCCTTTAGTGCGGGGTCAGAAGAAAAAGAGGGAAAGAAAAAGAATTCAAGTAGCAAAGATTTAAAGGAGAAAAAGAGCTACCTGGGAGAACTTAGGCCCCACATCCTAGAAGTAAAGAGAGGTTGAGATTTCCTTTCTTGTGAAATGTTCATGTTATATATTGAAAGGCCTGAGTAGAAAACTCTGGATAATTCCAGAGGGGGAATGCTGGAAACTTCTCAGCTGCAAGAGCAATGCTAGTGGAAATACAGGTGGTTCTATTGAGAAGACGCTCTGGCTCAGGAACCCAGAAGCTGAGACGGGAAACACACCCAGAAATGAAACTACCTTAGATTTTTTTTTAATGAGGAAACCCTTTTCTAGAATCATACACAGGTTTTGGAGGACTGAAAGGATGAAGTTGAAAGCAAAGAAATTTAAAATTACTATATTTTTGTGATCCTTTTCATGATGCTCCATAATATTCTCTCAGTAGCAACATACTGAAAATGTATTTCTCTTGTCAGACTGGCTTGAATCCAGCCATTTAATAAAGTCATATTTTTTGGGTAAAAAGGAATGAATGGAACATTCTGCTCTTAGCTGTGAGCCTTGTTGGTGAATGCTGAGAATGTGGGTGTTTTGTTTACTTGGTGGTGGCCCATGAGTAGTTGTGAAAGGACGGTACCAGGGGACGCTTAAGCCTTCGTGGCCCTGCGTACCTCTGTCCCCCTGCAGGAATCCCAGCGGGCATGGGGGTCTTCTGTACCCCCAGGCAGCTGCATCGCAGGGACAGCCCACAGACCCTGCAACCTGCCAAAAAAGACACCTACATGCCCCTCACCCGGAGCTCCCCAAAGGTTCAAAGGCACATACAGTGTTTAATACGAGATGACAAGGCCAGTGTATCAAGCATTTTTAAGCACCAGCTCTGAGGCAACAGCTTTCCGTCTTCTTCTCTCCATCTCCTTCCTCAAGAAACAAACTGTCCAACACAACAACTGAGTCATCGAACAAAACAGAAAACCGAAACCTTACCTCAGGAATATCAAATCCTGGATTATTGAGAGGGCCAGCATAGTAAATCTGCTCTGAAAAATATATAAAGCATAGATAATGTTATTCAATCATTTAAAACCAAAGTGATTTGCTCATACTGTCTGCGGTCACACAGATGAGTAGCAATGGCTGGTGCTAGAAGAACAGCAGCCTTTGATATCAATGTTTTCATTTCCTGATCCAGACCCACCACTCATTCATTTGTTCATTCACGCAGCTAGCATTTGTTGAGCACGACCACGTGGCAGGCAGTGGGGATGCAGGGATGAAAAAAAGTCTCTGCCCACACGTTGCTTGTATCCTAATGAGAATGATGACCCAGAATTAAATACACAAGAAAATATCTAGACTGTAGGAAGTGGTAGGAGGAGGCAGACAGGTAATGCAAGGGAGGCAAGACGGTGTGAGGCTTACGAGGCTGCAGAGGTTAAATCCAGAGACCACCTGCTTGACCTTGGGCAGTCATCTCTTTGGGCTCATTTCCCTTGTTTTAATAACAGTTCCCCTTTGTGGGGTTGTGAGGAATTGAAAGAGTTAATCAATGTAAAGCAGTAATAACTATGTCTGGAAAGCACTAACTAAATATTTGCTCACACTAAGAACTGTGGACATGGTGTTCAGCAGGATGGCTGGTCAGGGGAGGCGTCCCCGAAGGAGACGAGTGAGCCAATCATTTAAAGAGCAGGGAGAAGAGCATTTCAGGGCAACAGAATAAGGACAAAGGTCCTGGCATGGAGAAGAGTTTGGGCAGAGCAGGGAGATGGGTTTGCGGAGGCACAGTGAACAAGAGGGACCGTGTGGAGAGGACTTTGGAAAGATGGAGGGGAGACAGATATTTTGGGATTTGAGGTCATGGTAGGGAGTTTGGATTTCATTCCAGAGGCCATGGGAAAGGTGTGAAAATACAAAGGTACTTCAAAAAGTCTGTGGAAAAATGGAATCAGAAGATAATACAAATCTTTCCATGAACTTTCTGAAGTGTCTGCGTACCTAGTTACATTTTGCAGAGACGTTCTGCTGTGGGAGAAAGGAGGGAGAGACCGGGAGTGGAGGCTCTGCAGTGGCTGAGATGAGGGATGAATTGGTGAGGGCTGGAGGGGCAGGTGGAGAAACACTAGTGAGATGAAGGCTGTGTGCGGAGAGGTGATCGAGTGATGAGCTGGACTTGGAAAGTGAGGGCCAGGCAGGGTTTTTGCTGGAGTGTCTGGGTAGATAGGGTGCCATTTATTGAGATGGGGAAGCCTGCAGAGGCAGAAGTATGCATGATGGTGACTACCAAGCTCTATCTTTCAGGAATGGTTAACAAGGGTCTTTGAAAGCAGTTGGACGTACAAATCCAGAATTTTGGGGAAGAGGTAGGAATGGGGCTATGGATATTGGAGTCATTAACGGGTAGGTAGAGATAAAGCCACGGGACAGGATGAGACTCTCCTGGGGAGAGAGAATTAATAGACAGAGAGAGCGAGAGGCCAGAACCACTCCCGAGGCCCTCCAGCACTCAGAGAGTGGGTCGAGGAGCAGACGCCAGCCACAGAGCACAAGGAGTGGCCAGTAGCATGGAGGGTCACCAGTGTCCTCAAGCAGGAGAGCGTGATCACCTGTGTTGAATGATATCACCGAGAGTTTGAGTAAGACACGGACAGAAATGTGTAGTGAAGTTGGCAACATGAAGGTCATTAGTGACCTTGACAAGAACATTTGGAGAGATGGGGACGAATGCCTGAGCAGGGTGGGTTGAAGAGTGATATGGAGATGAGGAAGTAGGGTTGTTTGTTGTACAGGGAAGCAGAAAAATGAGTGATCACTGGAGGAGGGTGTGAGGTTGAGAATGGTTTGTATCTTTATCCAAGATACTGGACCATGCAAGGGAGTGAACGCGTAGAAAGAAGAGATCGAGGATGCAGGAGAGAGGGAATAACTTAGGTAGGAGGGAAGGATTTGCCTTTGAGAGGAGCATGAAAATTACCTCCATAGAAGAAGAGAAAACAGGGCAGAATGGGTTCGGCTATAGGTAGATTACTTTGGTTTTCTCAGTGAAGGCTGTGGGCAGACAGGCATAGAGAAGTGGAGATAAGGGCCGGTGGTGCGCTGAGGAGCAGAAGAAGGTATACAATATTCACCATGCATGGTGGAGTAGAGTGCATAGGTAGAGTTGACTGCTTTTGGTTTGTGGCCATGAATTTAAATATACTCAAGTTGACCTAGATGGATATTTTCTTGGCAACATTCAGTAGTAGCTCTGATGCAGGAATACAGAGGACTGATGGTTGGGTTGGAATTTTGCTGGACATGAATGATAAGGAGAGAAAGTCAAGGCAGTTGGGGGTAGGAGCAAGTGAAAGATAATAATAGACCATGGAATCTAACAAGCGTAAGGAAGAAAATGAAGGCAGGAGGGGGTCATTGATAGTAAAAACAGTGGTGGAGTCAGTTAAGTGGAGTTATTGCAAGCAAGTCTAGAGTTAAAAGGATTTGATGAAGTCGGAGGGCAGAGGGCTTGACACTGAGATTTCAGATTACGGCCTGAGACAACATCCAGCATTGATGGTGGTCGAGGTGGAGTGATGAAAATGATTGTTGAAGGTAAGGAGGGGAAGCAACCAAGACATCATGGTGCTGGGCAGGACATCTATGTCAATACTGAAGTCAGCAGTGGCGGTGAAACCTTGTCCAGCTCCTCAGATGGCTTCTACCTCCTCTGGTTCCCCAGCACAGTGAACTTGGCACATTATCAGTACAGTGGCAGAGAGCACAGACTCTGGGGTCAGACTATCTAGGCTTGAATGTGAGCTCTTCTTCTTATTAAGTGGGCAAGTTACCTAACCTTTCTGTGCCTCAGTTTTCTCTTCAGTAAATGGGGTGATAATAATGTCCACCGCCCAGGGTTGTTGTGAGCATGATTTGCATTAATCCATGTAAAACTCTTATGAGAGCACCTGGCACATGATAAGCTCTTATTAAGTGCTTGCTATTAACACAATCATTCACCAGTCAATACTACTCAGCATGCATCTAATATAGGTCAGGCACTATGCTAGGTGCTGGATACAGCAGTAGAGAGGAATATTACGTGAACCATCTGAATCACTGACCACCCAGAATCGTAACCATTTGCTTACAGAGCTGTTTCCTTCAATAGCCTGGGCTTGCCTGTCTTCTTCTTTGCACACCTCCCAGTACATTGCACAGTGTCCAGCAGACAGCAGGGCTGCAGTATATGGTTACTGAACGAGGCTGCTGAATGAGCGGAGCCAATCAGGACATGGGTTTCCAACCGACTTCATTCTTGCTCCCACTATTATAACCCTCCACTGCTGGAAGGGTCAAGGCTGGGGTGGGCTGACACAGAGGCTAGATGAGGAAATGAGCCATTTAGAGCAGCCAAGTCTGGTGATGAGGGTAGAGGGCTGGTGGAGGGGGATGGAGGTTTACCGACAGTGTCAGGTATAAAGTTCTTTTAATGACGCAGTGACTTCCTGCCTTGCATGGTAGCTGGCTCTTCACTGCTGCTTAGTGAATATTTGGACACAGACCAAACTCTCCACATTAAGAGTGGCTTTAGGCCAGGGGCAGGATGGCTGGTACAAAAGCAGCTGCCCAAATTGAACGATGTCAGGGGCATGACAATAATCCTCCTTTAAAAAATGCCTTTCTAGGGCAGTCTCAGACCTGAACTCCCTCAAGCAGATCCGTTCTCAGCACAGATTTTGGCTTCTGTTAAATGACCATGTCCCCATCATATCTGTCTTGCCTTCCCTTGGTCAATTCCTGGTACTTTGCAAGATATAACCTGCATATATGGTGAGTGCCAGATGGAAGACATTCCTATTTTATTGCACTAAATGTCCTGATCCATTCATTTCTAAAAGGAAACATCTATTTGGTTCTGAATATAAGCAAGAATTTTATTGGAAACTACTGCTTTAGATAACATGGTATTAGAAACAAAGATGTCAAAGTTCTAGATCTTTTGGTGCAATTGGGGAAGATGCAATAACTCACTGTCCAAAAAAATTAATTGTATGAAGAGTGAGCTGTAGGCCCTGTAACTAATGAGTACAGAGGGTTCATAAGGATTCATTTG
Organism: Cynocephalus volans; assembly: GCF_027409185.1. Lineage (NCBI taxonomy): Eukaryota > Metazoa > Chordata > Mammalia > Dermoptera > Cynocephalidae > Cynocephalus > Cynocephalus volans. The sequence continues at coordinate 15,174,030 of NC_084464.1, forward strand.
CAGTGCTGGTGCTTTGCCAACCTCAGGTCACACACTTCATGTTGAAATCTATGCAAATGGTGCCCCCAGGAGGTATGCAACACAGTGTAAATCAGTACATGATTTATTTTTAGGAAATTACATTTTCCCCAGTGGATACTCTGTGGCTCAAGTCAGGACAATCAGAGCAGAGGGACAAAAAGATCCCTACCCAATCTGTTCTGGCAAGAGATGATTTCATTTCAACTCACCAGTCTTTAGAGCTGCCCACTGTCAGTGTCCCAACCTCCTCACTGATTCTGACTCCTAGATATTCTTTCAAGAAATTCCCTTTGCTTTTGTTGGCTGGAATGGGTTTCTGTTGCCCAGACCCAAGGAAGTGACTGCTATGGGCATGAACCAGTCAAGATCAGTCCTGCTGACCACAAGGACTTGGGACATAGTGTGGCTCAGAAGCAGAGTCTAGGGATGAGGTCTGGGTGTACCGAGCCCTGTCTAGTCTGGCTGGGTTCCCTTGGGCATGTTTTATACCTACTTTACGTTGCTACATATTGCTCAAGGGTGGCATAGCACAAACCACTTAACCTAGGAAACAGACAAACTTAAGTTCAGCCTTGGGTTCAAGACACTAGCTAAGCAATGGAGGGCAGTGTGTTCAACCACCCTGCAGCCCAGCTTCTGCACTTGCAAAGTAGAAGTAGGAGTGCCCCCTGCAGGGCATCAAGAGAACTAGAGAACTTGTCTGTAAAGTTGCTGAGCAGAATGGGGTGCCCAGGACAGGTAGAAACCAGTGGTTATTAGTTGTATTATTTCTCATTGGCTGTGAAGAAGAGTAACACAGTGAGCATTCACTTGGTGGACGCTGAAGCACACGGACTAGGTTTTGGAGCCTCTTTGTTGAGCCAGTGAGTGCAATTGCTGAGTTCTGTTGGTGCTTTTTTGTTTGTTTGTTTTCCAAACTTCTGCTTTAAAAAATGGTTGACTATAGCTCTTTGAAGAACACCATTTGATGATAACTAACATTTTGTTATGCTCATTTAATGCCTCAAGATTTGCTAATTTGTGCTCTTCGGTATTAACAAGTCCTTCAGTGGGGTGAGAGATTTTCATTAAATTGGCCGCCTACACTTTACAGTTTCAACTGGAGCTTTTTGGGGCCCATGAAGTTCCTGAGAATAGCTGCAAGTCACTTGTGAAAGTCTTTTTTTTAACCTGATGAAACAACACCTAAAATTAAATTCTTGCTCCTTCCTTTCTCAGATGCTCTCTGATTCTGAGATTCCTTTAATTAACTTTCTCACACTTCCGCACTGTAAAAAGGGCCCCAGTGTATTTGCATCCATTTCTTCATTTGAAATTTTTATCAGTTTTTAATGTGAGTGGATTAAAGAAATTCACCTTCCTGGGTCTGAACACTTGCAGTCCTTTCTGAAAATTGGCTTTTTTTTGGACCTGAATCTTTGTGTGTTGGTCCCACGTGTCTTTTTAGAGAGGAGACTGGTTTTTAAATTGTGGAAATAACAGGTCCCGAAGGGTTTTGGACTATATGTGAGGCGAGGGCCAGTGTCTTGCTCCACTTTGTCTTGTTCTCAGTAACCAGCACAGATGGTGCCTCTGAAGAGCGTGTGGGGCCCGCGAGCGCTGCTGGACGGGGTCTCCCTCTTTCCTAGTGCTTGCCAGGATCGTCCTGACCTTCCCTCCAATCTTTCAAATCTATTATAAAAATTCAACCAATATTTAAGTATTATTAGGGTGCTTGACAGTGTAAAAATAATTAGAACTTGTGATGACCAGGCCAATTAGTATATTCAGAACAGAAAAAGATCATTTATTCAGCATTTCGACCTCTTTCCTACCTGCCTGGTGGGGTGGGGTGGGGGTGGGAGGCAGTGTTTTTTCTCCCCAGCTGTATTGAGGAATGATTGACAAATGAAATGGCTAACTAACATATCCATCACCTTGCCTAGTCACTTTTTTTTTTTTTTTTTGGTGGTGAGAATGTTTGAGAACTATTCTCTCTCTCTCAACACAGTTCAACTGTACAATACAGTGTTATTAACTGGAGTCACCGTACTGTACATTAGGTCTCCTGAACTTATTTATCTTACCACTGAAAGCCTGTACCCTTGGGCCAGCATCCCCCCATTTCCCCCACTCCTTAGCCCTTGGTAACCGCTATTATACTCTCTGTTACTGTGAGTTCACCTTTTTTAAAGATCCTGTGTATCAGTGAGATCATACAGTATTCATCTGGCTTGTTTCCCTTAGCATAATGTCTTCCAGGTTCATTCATGCTGTCACAAATGCCAGGATTTGCTTCTTTTCAAAGGCCGAATAATATTCCATTGTGTGTATATACCATATTTTCTCTATGCATTCATCTGTTGATGTTGTTTCTACATCTTGGAAACTGAATAATTCTGTGAGAAAAGGTAACCCTTGCACACAGTTTGACGGGAATGTAGATCAGTGCAGCCATTATGGAAAGCCGCATGGAGTTTCCTCAAAAAAATAAAAATAGAACTACCATATGATCCAGCATCGCCACTACTGGGTATACATGTCCAAAGGAACGAAGTCGCCCTCTGGAAGAGCTAGCTGTTCGCGGGGATGCAGCATTGAACTAGGAGGACGCAGCCCTCATCTGCCCTCCAGGGGACACAGAGACCGGCCGAGGAAGAGCAAAGTGGGATGGAGCTCAGAGGCGGGGAAGGCCTCTGGTGCACGACAGACCAAGGTGAGGTGGTTGGACAACAAAGAAGGGGCTGGGGAGAATCTTCCAGCCTCACCAAGAGCATCGTCTCTGGAGGGGGAAGATGCAGGTGTGTGGCTTTACTGCAGTGAGCTCTAACTGTAATCTTCAGTCCTCTCCCTGCCTCCTGATATTTCCTGAGGCCCAAATCTGCAATACGGCAGAGGCCCAGGCCCTGCTCCTCCTGTGGTCCTCTCTGACCTGTAGCTCTGCTTCTTCAGTCTATGACCCTTGAGGGTGTGGTGTTTCCTGTCACTACAAGACACGGAGCTTGTTGATTAGGGTGCTCATTTAAGATAATAATGAACTTGCCTAGGGGAGGGGACTTAGAAAGGTGTCCACTGCCTGCAGGGTGAGTGTGGCTGTGGACAGATCCCTAAAGACCCGAGGCTTCAACAGAGTTTCAATGGATTCTGGGCAGTGTGAGTAGGTAGCGCCAGGCTAAGCCCAGACCTCATTGTAATATATTATTATTATTTTTCAGTGTTTCCTCATTTGGCAGGTTCCCAAGCTCCCAGGCCATTTCACCTGTTATCCTCTACAGCCTCTGAGTTCCTGGTGTCTATCCTGGAGGGAGGCCTCCAAGGGCTCCGCTGCCACATTCCCGGTTGCTCTGGCTCAGAAGGGATCCCTCACGGCCTCCCCATACAGTGGCACAGGGCGTGGCTGGCCAAGGCATGAGTGGGAGCAGGAATCCAGCTCGTGCCCCACCAGGCCAGGCCCTGTGGCCAGGAACTGGGCTAGTCCCACCGGCAGATGCTTTTGGTGTCCTGGGCCACATCCCGAGCCTCCGTTGAAAACTCTGTAGCTGCGGTGGCATCAGCTGGGATCTCTGATGTCATCCTATGCAAGGTCCTTCCATCTCTGCACACCCTTCTTCTTTGGAGCAGCCCACGGAGGGCAACCAGGCAGTGTAGGGACATTAACTCCTGGAGGTAGTTCTCAGCTGAGGAGGACTGCAATCTGTGACCTCAAGGACAATTCCGAGGCACATGCTGCAGTTCCCCCAGGGCCCTGTGGGTGGTGCTCTGGTTCCCACACTGGTGACCAGCCTGATGCTGCACTTACTGGCTTTTCCTCCTGCTCAGAGTCTCTCCCCCTCCTCTCACTCCTGCTTCCTGGCATCCCAGGATCCCACCCACCCCCCCAAGTCCTTGTTTCTGGCCTTGCTTGGAGGGACCCCAAACTAAGAACACTTCCTGGCAGAAGTTGTCCCTTTTTCTGAAGGGTCCCAAGGCCATGAATGAGCTGGTGGTGTCCCTGGGCACCTGGCTGCTGAGGCACTGGGCCTGTTTCTGAGGTTGCAGTCGCACAGTCTAGAAAGTGTATCTGAATGCCCTGCAGCCCGTTCGTGCTCTGGATTGTTCCTGTGAATTCTTTGAAACTCACGCTTGGGGGAACACAGAGGCTGAGCGAGATGGACAAGGGGGTAAAGACCATAGCAGGGAACAGAAGGGAGGAATGGGGCAGGTGAGGAAGCCAGCAAAGGTTAGAAAAGAGAGCTCAGAGGAGGCGAGGGAGGGCACAGCCAGCCTCTGCCTCTGTTTTCTCCATTCCCAGGGCTGGAGTTTTATCGTCATTGAACAGTGGCCCAATGTGGTATATAACCTGCACTAAAGAGAGCAAACCCTAATAAACCGCACTGGACAACTTTGGGATTCCTTGGCATGTCCGATTACGCTTTTATGGGGAGAACTATTTCCGTTGCTATTGGGAGCTTGGTGATTAGAACACGTTCAATTTTATTTTCACACGTTTCTCGGTGGTGCCCAGCACTTCGTTTGACAATTTTGGCTGTGCGAAGGTCACTGTGTCCTGGGAATATGTGTTCCTTTTTGGAATCACAGCTGTACTTTACAGCTCGTAACCATATAATTAGAGCTTGCATTACTTTTTCTCTATGTGAATTATCTCAGCTTCACCTCCACTGTCTCTACTTCGATATCTTTTCCTGTGTTTTCATCCAGTCCGGTGAGATGTTCTTTATGGCCTTTCACTACCCAGAGAGATTTAATGTTATTTACAGCTTGAAAATATTCACTGTGTACTCTTCCTATCATTATCATTTATAAAATTATTAAATACGAATTCTTCCAGGGTTTATTCATGGCTCTCTGTTTATGCCTCTCCAGCAATTCAGAGGCGTGCTTGTTATCCTCTTTTTGTCTTAATACGAGGTTACTTCAAAAAGGTCATGGAAAAATTGTATTATCTTTTAATTTTATTTTTCCAAAAACTTGTTGAAGTACCAACACATATAATTTAAAATTTTCTAGTAGCCACATTAAAAAAAGGAAACAGGCGAAGTTAATTTAATAATGCATTTTGTTTAACCCAGTTATTAAGAATATTACCATTTCAACCTGAAACCAATATAAAACGTATTAACGAGATAGTCACATTCTCTTTTGTTTGTACTATTTTCTTTTGCACAAGGTCTTCACAATCTGGTGTGTGTTCTACACTTTAGAGCACCTCTCACTTTGGACTGGCCCAGCTCTAGTGCTCAGCAGCTGCAGGCAGGTGCACTGCACAGAGCCAGCCATCGAGTCATTGAGAGGAAGGGGCCCAGTGGGTGACATGACTTTTTTCAACTTCATTCCTCCAGGAAGGCCTGTTTGTCTTTGCTGCCTACGCTCCCTCTGAGAGATACTTCTGGCAGGAAAGGAAAGAGAATTTAAGATTTTTTTTTTCTACCTATTCTTGGATTTCTGTGGACAAACGCTTAACATAGCACTCAAAATACAATGTGTAAATTGGTAAGCTGGTTGGATTTCCAGAAATGGAAAGGAAGAAGATGGTGATGGTAAGAAAGAGAAGAGACCTGATCTGCAGAAACCTAGGGCAGCCCTAGGAAAGTGAACATGATTGGGAATGATAAATAGATATTGTAGAGGGCTGCGTTTCTCAGATTGGGGGACTTCAGAATCCATGCACACCAGAGCTCCCGGGGTGTTTAGTTTGTTAAAATGCAAATACCAGTGACCATGGGATTGGATTGGGGTGGTATGGGGGAGCTGTGACTTGGCCTTCTTAACTAGCTTCCTAATGATTATTACACAAAAATGTGTGAATCATTGAACTAGATTTATGAACTCCTTCACAACAGGTCAAGGATTTGTAAAGAAGCTTGCATTACCTTAGAAAATGAAAATTGCTTCTGCTCCTAGATCATCGTTAGTCTTAATATGCTGGGCCCAACTAACATCAAGAATTGACTGAGGTCAAAGGACAGTTGCACCATGTTATTGGCTCATTTACAAACGCACTTGAATTTGAGGATGGAGAAAAAGCACCCAGAGCTATAGCATTCCTTAGTAGCCAACATGTTTCCTTTCATTTTGTTTAGCAAGGAAGAATCCTCTTTAACTTGGTCATTGCTGGTTCCCTCTCTAGGGTGGCCATTGTTTCTAGTTCTGTCTTTTGCAGTGCAAGAGTAAGAGTTTTCTGCTAATGCAATAAGTAAAGCATTGTTTTTGTTCGTTCTCCATGAATTTGGAGTAGCAGTGGCTGCCCGGTAATCACTAGCAGAAAATCCACAGCTGCTTGAAGTCTGCAGACGAGGAATAAAATATGAAGACAAGAAAGGGCTGAAGGCAAGGAGATGGAAATTCAAATTTCCAATTCCTGAGAAATACAGAGAGGACTCTCTCCCAAGAGTTGCAAGAGAGCCAGGGGGACTCTGTGTTGTCAATCCCTTGAGAATATGCAGGCATGGACCAAAGTCATCTTTCTGCTACCCCCGAGGAAAAAGGTCTTGAACTACAAAGCCTCAAAGTCTCCACTGCCTCTCCAGGTGCCTTGTTAAAATGCAGAACTCTACTCTGAGATGGATGATGACTGGAGGGGCTCTGAGCCCTTGGGTGGGAATCTGTCATCATTGCACGAGGCAGCTACCACTTATTGAATACTTACTGTGTGCCGAACACCATTCTCAGGGCTTTAAGTATATCACCCCATCTTATCCTTATGACAACCAAGTGAGGTAGCTCATATTTTCCTTATTGTCCAGATGAGGTCAGAGAGGTTAAGTAACTTGCTGAGGTCACATAAGTGGTAAGTAGCTGTAAAGGACCAACTCAGTGTAGGCCTGGCTTCAAACCCTGTGCTTCTCCACTGGACTAGCGGTTCTCAAAGTGTGGTCCCTGGACCAGCATCATCAATCTTACTTGGGGACTTGTAAGAGATGCAAATTCTCAGGCTCCTTTCCAGATGTACTGAACTGGAAACTCTGGAGGAGGGTCCAACAATCTGTGACTGAACACATCCTCTGGGTGATGCTGATGCACGCTCGAGTTTGAGAACCGCTGCACTGGGCTAAGCCCCTGCTCTGCAGCGGCAGAACTGCAGGTGATGAGGCAGGGGGCAGGAAATTCTTCCAGAATAATATTAGCTTTAGTAGCATGCTGCCTGCAGCTACAAAATGACAGTAGGGACGATGATGGTGGGAGAAGCGGTGCAATTTCCCAGGAGACATAGAACCACCACTCCTTCCACAGGTCTATAGATTCATCCATGGGAAGAGGAACCAAGACACACGAGTTCCCATCTAAGCCGCTTTGTCATCTGGACTATTGGCAGTGGTTGATGAAGGACAGGACGAGAAGCAGGGATTGGGAGAGGCTGAGAATGAAGTGCAGGGACCACTGGAGCAGAAAGCCTGTGGCAAAGGAGATTTCAGAAGCAGGTGGTCTAAAATGGCCTACAAATCAAAGGTAAGTGGACAGATAGAACAGAGGCGAACTCCTAGAAAAGACATATTTTAAAATTGAGGCCATTTAGTCCCCTTCTGCTATAGCAGAAATCAATGACCAAATTCCTGGGGCTTGCATCTGTTAACGTGTATGTGGTGACCATGAAACAACTGGTTAACGAGGCCCCCAGGAGTGGTGCCGTGGCGTGGGCACGCTTTCCAGAGGCTGTCAGGTTGCCAGGGTACATGAATTCTCGTCATGGTAGCACCTGCCTGGAAGGTCTTTTTTGCTCTGTTTTCTCCTATAGCAGTGCAAGGTATAAGGCATTTTGCAGAAAATATTTATGGGAATTTTTCCAAATCTAGGCAATAAACATTGCATTCCCGTTGCTCCTTCCAAATTCCTCTGTTTTGTAGAGCTGTGGAAAGCACATGGAAACAGAAACAGCAAGGGCAATAGAAATCTAGCTGGTGGAATCTGAATTGCCCATCTGGATAGAACTGTTAAGACTGAATTTTGAATAGACACAGACGGCGAGATTGAAAAGGCTCTGCAATTAATGATGCTCGGGGGATCACCAGATTCAGGTGTTCGGCATGAACCAGGACCAGAAGGGAAACACCTTAGCTGACTGACGAAAGGGAAGGGAGGGTGCTAGTCAACATGAGCACCATGGTTTCACTTTTGACTTATTTGTATACGTAAAATCACTGAGTGTTATAGTAGAATTCCTTAGCTGCTGTCAGGAATAATATCCGCCTAATGGACAATATCATGCCAGACTTCAAATATAGTTCTCAGGGAATCTACTCTGCTGTGTATTGAAATTCATCTAATTATGATGTATTCCCCACTTTGGGCAAATGATTAAAGTAGAAACATTCAGATTTACATGAAAGATAAACCAGGGAACAATTATTTCCTTGATTAAAGGATTCTTTAGCTTGCAAAAGGTGTCACTGTAGTATATCCTTTAATTACAAGTGTTTAAAATTAATGCATTTAAAATGAAGTCCAAGCCTAGCTTTTTCCCCTGTAACTTACATTGCATGAAGAGAGGTGCATCAATATCTGCTGGATGAATTTCGTAACAGATTTTGCTCATACTGAAAAGTGGCTCGTACAGGGACAGATGCAGCGTGAATCAGCAGTTCTTGTGGGCATTACTGTCTTACGCACCTCTCTGGGCTTCTGTCGCTTTTTCATTATGTTGTACCATGTCAGTCACAGCTCTCAAGGCCTCCTAAAGAGCACTTGACCTACAGAACCCCTAGCTTATGATTACGTGTACCCAGGGTATACACACACGCACACAACACCGTTTGTTTACTTAGCTCCCCCTAGCCTTTATTTTGATTTCAGTTGGTTTTGGCAATAGGTGGGGTATAATTGAAATCCACAAGTCAATCCACAAAACAATAAAAAATTAATTTTTCAAGGCCAGTTACTCACTTGGGCTTATGAAACCAGTGCCGCTTGGCCTGGGCCGGCCTATCCTGGCCAGAAGTCATAGAGGTTTGGCAAGAACTGGGTTTGACAGGTGACATGTCTCTTGGTATCAGGAGTGAAAATCATGTGTCCATTCTGTTTACTTTACAGCCTTAATCTGAATCTTTACCCAAATCTCCAGGTTCATTTCCACTTGCGAATCTTGTTTCTATGTATCCCTGCACGGTCTGTTCTGGACAGCCAAAATGAGAGCCACCCTGTTCCTTTGGGTAATTTCTGCCCAGTTTGCACTTGGGTGAAGCGTGTTCTGGAGGTGCTAGTTCTTCCATCTCAGGCTGACGCTTTAGCAACATGCTCAGCGGTAAGTCCTACAGTCAGATTTTGGCCCTGTTTTACTTAGTGTTTCACCCTTGTCTTCCTAAGATGAGATAATCTAGCAAACTTGTTGAACAAAGTGAACCCCTAGATGTGCTGAACTCTTGATAAATCAGAGACTGAAAGGGTCGGGGGTGAATCTGACTCCCTTCCATGCTAGTCAGGGTTGAGGCCGTCGCATCTGTGGGGGCAGTTGTGCTGACGAACCCAGACTCTGGGAAGAGTCCCTATGTTGGACAATTGTGGGATAGTCTTGTTGGGGCGTGCGGACAGATCACACCTCCAGGGACAGATGTCAGGTTCCCTTAAAGGCAGTGAACATTCCTACGGTCAGGTATTCTGGGAGCAAGTCAAGTCAGGGGCAGAAAACAAGAATTTTAGAGGCTGATCTTAGAGGCAAGAGAACAAAAGAGAACAGAACCACACAGCCACAAAAGACTGGCTCAGTCCCTGGTCAGGAAATCCCGGGACCCTGAGCTGGTCGGTCTGCAGGGTGTGAGATGAGAGCGGCTGGCTGCCTATCTGGCTTCACAAGAGTGGTTTGAGTCAGAATCCTCACCCCTGGCTAGTCTCCATGGGGGACCCACCAAATTTATAGAGCAGCCCTGGGTGACTCGAGCTGTCCCACCCCTGCCTCAGGGTCCATCAGAGAAGCAGGCAGCCCAGAGAGACTCTCTGCTGTGACTTCCACCATGCCAGGCATGTTCCACGTCTTTTCTTTGGTCTTCACTGTTAGCCAAGAAAGAATTACGGCTACTCCCATTTAATCGAAGCAGCCACTGAGGGGGAAAGGCTCTGTCCCGGCTGTGGAGGACAGCTGCGGGAGGGGAGGACGTCCGGCTTTCTTGGGGGTGCTCCTTCTTCCCGCTGGGAAGCCCCTTCTCCCCAAATCGAATTAGTTGCACCGGTCTCATAAAGCACAGTTACAGCAGAGGCGCTGCGTTTTCCTGGGTATCTGGGATCTGCTTTCATGCCGAACCTTCGGTCAAGCGCTGGAGGCAGGGGCAGCCAGGGGGTGCCTCTGCTCAATCACGCTGGCTAAGAGCCCTGAGTTCTGGCTTACCTTAGAGCAGTGGTTCTCGAACTTTAGCATGTGACAGAATCCCCTACCTACGGGCCAAACCCCACCCCACGCCTGTTTTTGAGCAGCTGCCAGCTGAGAGTGGTTTTTATGTTTACATTTTTAAATGGTAGAGAAAAATCAAAAGAAGGATAATATTTCACCACGCATAAAAATTACATGAAATTTAAATTTCAGTGTCCATAAATAAAGTCTTACTAGAACACGGCCATGCCTGTTCATTTTTGTACTATCTCTGGTGACTCTCACACTGCAGGGGCAGAGTTGGGTGGTTGCAGCAGAGACCACACAGCACCCAAAGCCCCAAATATTGACTACTTTGTCCTTTCCAGAAAAAGTTTGCCAACCTGTGACCTAAAACCTTGTTAAAACACAGATGGCTGAGCCCAACCCCAGAGTTTCTGATTCAGTAAGTCTGGGTAGGGACCAAAACTTTGCATTTCTAACCATTTCCCAGGTGGTGCTGACGCTGCAGGTCTGAGGACCACACTTTGAGAACCAGTACCTTACAATAATGGATGGTTCTGTCCAAAGATGCTCATTTGATTCCTATAGTTTGGTTCTGTCCTTTAAATCCTTTATCTAGTCCTCATGGAGGGCTGAAATGAGTTCTTTTCTTCCCCAGCAGATTTTTCTCTGTGTTCACAGGTGAGATGTAGCAGAAGGCTTTAGAGCTGAACAGAATCCCTGCTCTACCACCTGCTGGCTCTGTGACCCTGGTAAGTTACTTAACCTCTCTGGGACTCAGTTTCCTCATCTGTTAAAATGAGATTGTATATATGAAAAACAAACTGTTTTCTCCTACTTTATTCTCCATACAGAACACTTGTGGCCACCAAAATGTGTGGAATGTTTTCCAACATCAACCAATTCTCCAGCACCAGCTGGGTGTCCTAAAATTCAGTTCAATTTTGACACTAACCAGAGTTAGCTCAGTCCCCACAGGTTAAAGGCTCAGTCCCACAAGACTGCCCTTTCCTCTCATTTCGGACACAAATTGCAAGTTACAGGTCCCCAGTTTACCCACAACTCCTCTCTGACTCGGCTACAAATCAGGAGTTCCCATGGGCCCCTTCTTGGGTTTGAAAATTTGTTAGAACAGCTCACAGGACTCAGGGAAACACTTATATTTACTGGCTTATTATAAGAGATATTACAAAGAATACAGATGACCAGCCAGATAAAAGAGATGTCTAGGGTGAGATGTGTGGGAAGGGGTGTGGGGCTTCCATACCCTTTCCGGGCTCACCACCTCCCGGCACCTCCACATATTCAGCAACCCAGAAGCTCCCCGAACCCCTTACTTCAGGGATGTTTATGGAGGCTTCATTATGCAAACTGATTGATTATTAGCTCAGTCTCCAGCCTCTCTCCTGTTCCTGGAGGAGGGAGGGGTGGAGCTGAATGTTTCAGACTTCTAATCATGGCTGGGTCTTTCTGGTGACCAGCCTCCATTCAGTAGCCCACCAAGAGTCTCCTCAATAGAACAAAAGAAGTTCTTGTCACCCAGGAAATTCCAAGGGATTTAGTAGCTCTGTGCCAGGAACCAGGTCAAAGACCAAATATTAGAAACATAAGATTCTCCTAATGCCCCTATTACTCAGGAAATTACAAGGGTTTTAGGAACTAGGGGCAGAAACTAAATATATATTTCCTATTATAAATTACAATATCACAGAAGCTAGTAACAATAGTTTCCATATTTCTTGAGGTTGATGCAAGCGGTAACAGGTAACACACATATCCTTGGACAGGTGCCTGGAGCGCATCAGGGGCTGTGAGAATGCCAGTTATGATCGTGAATGTCTGCTCAGTAGTGCTTCTCAACCTTGGCTGACCGATGGACTCCTAGAGATCTGATTTAATTGGTCAGGGGTATAGCCTGGGAGTTGGAACCTTCAAACTTTTAAAGGGAGATTATAATGTAGCACTGTCCAATTTAAATGTAATGAGAGGCACAGTATAATTTCATGTTTTCTAGTTGTTGCATTTCAAAAGGTGAAATTAATTTTAATAATATGTTCATGATATGTTTTATTATTGATAAGTAATTAATCAATAGTATATTAATGATATATTTCATTTTACTCAATATATTCCCAATATTATTTCAATATATAACCAAAATAACAATGATTGAGACATATTACATCCTTTTTTTCATACTAAGTCTTTGAAATTGAGTCTGTGTTTTACGCTTGCAGCACATCTCAATTCTGACTGGCTACATTTCAACAGCCACACGTGGCTTGTGGTCACTGTAGAGGACAGCACGGCTCTAATAACATGCACCCAACATGGAGGTGCACCAGGGTGGGGCGTGGTTGGTGGTTCTGGACCCCACCAAAGCTGCCCAGCAGCGTGGGCTTCCACCAGCACCACTGTTCTTAACTTGAGAGTCTGGGGAGTTTACTGCAGCTTCCCTCCTTAGGGGTTGTAATTACATGTGGTCATTAAGGGTCTCCAATTAATCCCAGTTTAGTCTTAAAAATTGTTATTGAGCTTATGGAGCAGTTTAAAAGCATCACGATCAAGTAAAGCAAATGAATCTATATGACCCGGTGCTAGCAGAGGAGAGACAGAGACTAAAGAAGCATTAAGAGAGAAGAAAGCAAGACACAGGCCTGTTTTCTCTTCTTCTCTGTGAGCCCATAGCCTGGGTAAAGGGCACTGTGGGTGTACTAGAAAAAGAGTACAGATGGGTATTATAATCCCTAGATATTCTATGCAACTCTTTCATTTGGAACTTTCTTTTCAACTTCATGTATCATTGAATATTAAATAGGCTGTGATTCCCTTTGAAAACTCTTAGATTGAGTCTATGGGGGAAGAGGATTTGTCTCTATTCTTCCCTACAATGACAAACTAACATTTTAAAAGAACAACCTTGCAAATTTGTCATAAAAGCGAAAGAGATTTCAAAACAAGACAAAAATGAAGATCTGCAGTCCCACCATTTAGAGATAACCACTATTACTAACACAAGTATTTTTTTGGTGCATACACGTTACATACGTTTTAATACAAATAGGATCCAATAGTGAGTATTCTTTTTTAGCACACTTCTTTGTCACTTTACAATATTCTTTTTTTTTTTTTTTTGTCTTTTTCATGACCAGTAAGGGGATTGCAACCCTTGGCTTGATGTCATCCGCACCACATTCAGACAGTGAGTGCACCGGCCATCCCTACATAGGATCCGAATCCGCGGCGGGAGCGCCGCTGCACTCCCAGTGCCGCACTCTCCTGAGTGAGCCACAGGGTCGGCCCTACAATATTCTTATGAGTGTATTTTCATACAGTTTAATAATCTCCTAAAATTTGTTTAAAATCACAGCATATTGTACCTTTGCTTGACTGAACAATGACCTCCTTAATCAATGCCCTATGACTGAACATGTAGGCTTTTTCCCCAAATTGCCAATTACACCATAAATGATGACGCCAAAAGAGCATCACTTGGTCCTTGAGTCCAGTGTGCTTCTTCCTTACAGATGACTGAGAACAATGCAGAGGAAGAGGAGACATTTTCTACCTACAGTGTCACTAAGCCTGAGCCATTCTGTAGTTTTACGTGGCTTGGAGACCAGCCAGTGGGATGCAGTTTGCAGAGAACTGTATAGCAAGGCTGTGGAAATGATACCAAACAACTCAACTGCAACTCACACCATGATGAGCCTCCCACAGCTGACACCCAGTTTTTCCACCGCTCTGCTAAGAAGGACCTGTAAGCCCCAGAGAGACCATGTTTCATATTTAATATGTCAGCAGCAGCTTGTGCTTGGGTTGGATTGACTTCAGTTCTCCCTGGTGCAGTTTTCCCCCCTTCTGCTGTTAGTATTAATCACTTCTTTGGAATGGAATCATTCCTGCAGCAGGTTTGTGGGTGGTTTAAAAAAATATAATAACCCAAGAAGCCCCTGAATTTAAGATTTGTAGTTTCTCTGGTTTACATAATTTACATAATTATTTGTACATGCAGTATTTGTTTATCATTTTTCTGATTGTTTTATACTATATGAAATTTCCTGGCAGTTCCCCCAAATGCCAGCTTCTCAGGCTGCCTATGCAGCCATGATCCCCGTAGCAATAAGGCAGATGGATGGCTGCAGGGCTGCCCAGAATTCAAATGAGGTAAGCACCGGCCTTTGGAGCTGCTAGACTGAACTGGATGTCGCAAAATGTTTGAGGGGACACTATCTCTTCTGATTTTATTAATTCTGTTAAAACCATACACAGAGGAAAAAATAGTAAGGTTTTATTAAATTCGGAGGACCAGGAAAATTTACTGTTTGCTAGGATTTGATGGGCCTTGTCTCTTTGTGCCATGCATAAGCATCATTAGATAGTAACTTTTGAAGTGGAGTGTAATGCTTGCATTCAAACCATCCCATGTCCACATGCAAATGCAATAAAACAAGTATGCATTGTGTCTTTACTCTGTGCCAGCTTCCTTTGCCATGTCTGCAGAGGTAGAGCTGTGCAAGGATCTCCTGCCTTCAAGGAGATCACAGTTCAGTGAAGGACACACACGCGCCGGCGCATGCACACACAGATACAATTCCAGCTGAGATAAGGGCTGCAATGGAAATAAGAACATGATGTTCTTGGAGCACACAGAGGAGAAATGCATCTGGCTGGGGTTGGTGGAAGGCTTCCAAGAGGAGGTGATGCTTGAGTTAGGTCTGCATGGAAGACAAATGGTGAATGGGTATTCTAGGCTAAGGGGACCATCGATCGACGTCGCATGTGTCAAATGCAGGCCGTGGTAAGAAAGAGGCAAGCGATTTGTTGAGACAGTTGCTAACATGCATGTGAGGGTCGAGGAAAGGTCTGGGAGAGGCAGGCTGGAGTCAAATTCATGATGAACTTTGGGCTTTAAAGAACTTAGCGTTCATTCTATAGACAAGGGCACTCTTGAAATCTTTTGAAACGGGGGATGTGAGTAGAAGCTGGGGAACCCATCAGGAAGCCGTTTCCATCACTCAGGAGGAGGGTCAGGAGTTTTAATTCAGGGAGCAGAAGGGACAACCCAGAAAGTGCTTTTTCTTACTAATCTGATAGTTTCTCCAAGTGTACCCGTTTCTACATTTGGGCTCAAGAACACTTATTTTTGAGAAAAATTGAAAAGGTAGGCAAAAGGCTTGAGATAGGACTGTAGATGGTGGTTAAAGGTGACAACCTAAGAAATTGTCAGCCTTTCCTGGTTGGTTATTATTTAATTATTAGCTTAAGATGCTTGAGTTACTCCAGAACATTCTATAAAATCAGAAATGCTAACAAACCACCAGTGTTATTGTGCCATGTACACATTATATATTAAAAAACAATACTTAAAACCCTGTAACAGGCTTCAAATAACTGTAAGGTAAACAAGAAAGGAATTCTTTGTTCCATTC
The DNA here is from genome assembly GCF_027409185.1 of Cynocephalus volans. NCBI lineage: Eukaryota > Metazoa > Chordata > Mammalia > Dermoptera > Cynocephalidae > Cynocephalus > Cynocephalus volans. The sequence continues at coordinate 15,189,759 of NC_084464.1, forward strand.
CTGGGTTGTCCGCGTTCCAGCAGGTTGAGCCCACTGGTGATGAGATCCGCTCTCAAGCTGGCAACATGGCAACTAGAATGCTTGTTGTGTGAATTCCTAATCTCCTCTGGTCCATCACAACGTCCTTGAAGGCAGAAACCATTCTTGGTTCATCCTCAGGCTCCCCAAAGTGCGTGGCACAGTGCTTAGTCACCACTGAAGGAGGAAGGGAGAGGGGGCTGACCGTGGGCAAGGAGTGGGGGGTCGACCTAGCTGAGCCAGGTAGGAAAGGGCAAATTGGGGCTGACTGATGAAGGGTTCATCATGCTGAGTAAATACATGAATGCCTTTGATTAATCAGACATCTCACCAGGAAGATGAGAGAGAAAAACTGACCAAATCATTCTATGGTGGGTTAGATAGAAAGAAAAACGAAGTCTCAATTTGAAGAAAAGTCAGATCGCTGGGCAGAGAGAATTCATAAACGATATTTTTAAATAAATTCCTGGCCAAAGACACAGTCATACATTTCGTTCCTGGTTCTTTTGTTCAAACATTCATCAGAAGCTAAGGTTATGGGCTCTGGGTCCAGCCTACCTAGCTTTAAGCCTTGGGTCGATCACTGTAGTGGATTAAATTATGTCCCCCCCAAACTCACTGAAGCTTGAATTGTGTCCCCCAAGTTTTATGTATTAGAAACTTAGCCCCCACTGTGACTGTTAAGAGAGTGGGAAATCCTATTATGGTAGTTGAAAGGTGTGGCCTTGAAAAGGTGATTGGATTGTAGGCCCATGCAGGAGTGAATGGATTAAAAATGGTGGTCAGGGCCCTGGTTCTGAGGGCTTTAAAAGAAGAGGAGAGTCTGTCTTTCTCTCTCTCTCTCTCTCTCTGCTCTCTCTGCTCCCACCGTCTTGCAATGTGAGACCCCTGGGTCACTGTCGCCACCACTAGATGGACTTTGGACTTCCCAGCCTCAAAAACTGTAGGCCGTAAATTTCATTTTCTTTATAAATCACCCAGTTCAGGGTGCTTTGTTATAAGCAACATAAAGGGACTAATACAATCACCAAATCTGTGACGTGGCACAGGTTCCTAAAACTCTCTATGCCTAAGTTTCCACACCTCTAAAACTATAGTATTAATAGTACTCACTCATAAAGTTGGGGTGGGAAGTAAATGACCTAGTGGACGTAAAGCTCTTAGAATCGCAAGAGAGGCGGCTTACCTCCCTTCTTTCTTCCACAGAAGGAAAACCTGGGGAAATCCTCCTCACAGACGGGATAGGAGAGGTTCAAAATAGAGGATCCCTGGGTGAGAAGAGATACGTCGAGAAACAGCTTGTTGATGTCCTCTCCTAGGGAAAGAGGAAAACCGCTTTACTGCTGTTGTGTGTTTCAGTGTATATCAAAGGTATTCAGCGTTTATAACAGCGTGAGCTAAAGGACCTTTTCTTGCCATTAGTCCACTCAGGATGGGAAATGTTTTTTTTTCTTTTTTCTTTATTTGTTAAAACAGCACTTAGGCAATGCTACAGGGGCTTAGGATGATGACGCTTTCTCAAACTACCTGTTTGGGGCAAGGTAATGAATGTGTTGTGCTCCCCTACCCCATGCTCTGTCCCATTAATGTGATGTCTACAGGCCCAGCTTCTAGAACTTCTCAGCTACCTGGTATTATTCACCCCCCATGATAGTGGAGGGGTGTGGCTGAGCCTATGCGCTCCTGCTTCTGTTTCCAGATACTGCACCGTCGTTACCCAGGAAGCCTCAGGACGCTCTGCGGTGGTGGCTTCTGGTTCTCTCCACCTTTTCCTCTATCATGTTCCACCTGCTCCTGCTTTCATGTCTCTTTTCTCTCTTTCTTTCTCTCCCAAGTATTTATTGAGCTGCTGCTAGACAGACAGTGTGTAAGGTTATGGAAATACAAAGATGCATGAGAGTTCTTGGTCTCTGGAATGTTCCCTTTATTTCTCTGGAATGATTCCATGTGTTAAGTTTATTAAATCCCTCTGGTCTGGTTTTGATAAAACTGTTTTAGAAAAGGAGATACTCTAGTAGCTATTGAAAATCTACTTAGTAACTGTAGTGGCATGAATATATAAAAATTAAACAATCAGAAATTGTTCCAGCTTGTTGATTGGGGTGGGGGAGATATTACATCTCCTCCTTGCCTGTGTCAAGGTTTAAGAGCTTATATAGCTATTCAGGAGATGAAATAATGCAAATGACAAACCATGCTGCTGGTAGTAGATTTGTTTGTTGCTCAGATAACAAAGAAAAAGCTCTCTCCTGAGTAGACATCAATATTAGTCTCAAAATATTTTCTTTTTTTTGCTGGATATACTGATTCCAGGTGTT